>NC_086318.1:409921296-410521296 GCF_036172605.1 Pelobates fuscus
TTTTTTGCTTCTTTTAAATATAGTCTCCGCTTTTACTGTGTTGATTCCCTTTGTGTATTTAAATGCTTTTATCATATTTCCCCTGTCTCGTCTTTCCACCAAGCTATACATGTTAAGATCCTTTAACCTTTCCTGGTAAGTTTTATCCTACAATCCATGAACCAGTTTAGTAGCCCTTCTTTGAACTCTCTCTAAGGTATCCATATCCTTCTGAGGATATGGTCTCCAGTACTGTGTACAGTACTCCAAGTGAGGTCCCACCAGTGTTCTGTACAATGGCATGAGCACTTCCCTCTTTCTACTGCTAATACCTCTCCCTATACAACCAAGCATTCTGCTAGCATTTACTGCTGCTCTATTACATTGTACATTGTCATTAACAGCCAGAAACTGGAAAACAAGAAAGGTGAATTAATGTATAGCTGTTTATAAAGCTTAACAAAATCTCCATTATCTTTTTCATTTATTTCGCAGAAGACAATGTTATTTGTCTATTTTGTATGTTTTAATACATTATCAGTGAAGAGTAGAATAAGTTTTATCCCTTTTGCGAGACATAAAATTGTGATAATGTATATTTGTGATGTATGTAAGAATTATATTTTGAGATATTAGAAATAAATAAATAAAATAAAGAACGGAGAGTCAGGGATAGCGTCTGTCTCCACGGGCACAAGTCTGGTGTGGGAGAAGTAGTGGGTTAGCCACTGCGGGACACCCACGGAGTGAAGCGTTCGAGGCCTGTTCAGACAGAGGAGCATGTTAGCCTTTTATTATTTTTCTCTAGGGAAAGCATAGGGTCAGTTAATAGTTGTTGTACATGGGCTATTTGCAGCCTCCATAGCGGAAGAGAATCCTACCTGCCTCCTCATTTCTACCTATTCTTGAATTCTGATGTATCCTTATTCTTCCCCCCCCCATCCATCCTATAGATCTCGTCACCCTCATCCTCTCCTTTACCACCCTCCCCCTCCAACCCATTTCTCCCGTCTGCTCTTCCTCCCTTCAAACCCATCCACAACCCTGCCCACCTCCACTGCTACATCACCTGTCTGCTCCCTTACCTGCCCACCCCCGCTTACTCCTTCCACCGATCCCTCCCCTTCATCTACACTCCCCCCTACTCCACCTTCTCCTCCTTCTGCTCCACCTTCTCCTCTTCTCCTCCTCCTACTCCACCTTCTCCTCTTCTCCTCCTCCTCCCTCTACTCCACCTTCTCCTCCACCTTCTCCTCTTCTCCTCCTCCTACTCCACCTTCTCCTCCCTCTACTCCACCTTCTCCTTCTCCTACTCCTCCCTATTCCACTTTGTCCTCTTCTCCTCCTCCTACTCCTCCCTCTACTCCACCTTCTCCTCCTCCTACTCCACCCTCTACTCCACCTTCTCCTCCTCCTTCTCCTCCCTACTCCACCTTCTCCTCCTCCTACTCCTCCCGTCCTTCCTACTCCACCTTCTCTTCCTACTTCTTCTGTCCTTCCTACTCCACCTTCTCCCCCTCTCGCTCCATCCGCTACTCATTCCTCCATCTCCCCACCACCATATCTATATCCTTTATATGCTTCCTCTCTTCTTAATCCCTACCCATCTCCTCCGCCCTACCCGTGCCCCGCCCTGGCATCTGCCCAAATGGCCTGGCCATTTTCCTACCCTTACCATGCAACTCCGCCCTATTCAGCCACTTGCCACTTCCCATGTACCTTCCTTTGCCACACCCCCTACCCAGATCATGCCTACCCTGCCTCAACTTGCTCAAGTTGTACCCACATCCAATATGGCAGCCCCCAGTGGTGTGGCACCTCTAGTGCCGGTCCTAATAATTCCTGCTCCACATGATATTAATTCTGTTCTCTACTGTATCCAGCCAAAGCACCTTACTTCTCTAAGAAATTTCCACCCACAGACAACTCTGCCTCTACCTGACAACATTATATTTTGAAGAAAAGTTGCTCCGGCCACTCTTCCGCCACTTCCCAGGGGGGAATACCACACTACGAAAAATTATTCAGACTGGTGGAGGTACACTTCATCATGAAAGACCTGTTTTGGGCACTCTCAAGGAAATAGTGTGGTCCTGACCCAGATACCCATGGAAGTAAGACACCTGTATCATCACTGGGAGGTGGCTGTCCCTCATGTATTCTTCACTAAGTCCCCAGAAATCTCATGAAAGGAACCTGACTCATTAGAACAAAAAAACATGAAACACTAAAAATCGATATCAGCTCTCTACAGAGGGGGGTCAGCAAGAGAACTGTAAATAGAAAGACAAATACCCCCAATCTCACACAGAAATAGGTGAGGATACCTCTTCTACTGCTCCTCATGGTTGCTTTGAACAGATGAAAGAAGAAACAAGACACCTCTCAACAGGGCATGCAGTAGCTTTGCCAGATCCTGACTCCACTCTGTTTGCGGATAAAGAGGAAAGGTACCATACTGGATTTGCTGTTGTTACAGAAGATCAGGTACGTCAAGCATCTCCACTTTCCTCACCCACATCTGCTCAAGACGCCGAATTGACAGCCTTCTCAGTGGCATGCAAAATGTCTGAAGGAAGACAAGAAGATTTCACACAGCGACTGGCACGCCAGTTAAGCATAGCACGGCTATTAAGAAGTTGGTGGCTGCCCTACTCCTGCTGAAGAAGTGGCCATACTGAAGGTAAAGGACCACGGAAAACTGAATTTAGAAGAAGCACCACTCAGCTGACCAAGCTGCCAACCAAGCCACAAGTGCACCAAGGGAAGTGGACAGAAGGGTGTCCGCTGAAGAAACTTCTATACCCACCATGTAGATCCTATCCACAGATCTCAAGCTCCTGAAAGAATGACAAGCAGCTGCTGACCCAGAAGAAAAAAAACAAAAAAAAAGGTACTGGGCAGTGGGCCCATGGAATTTTATACCTATCCAAGACCCTCATGAACTCTTTGACCTCTAAATATTCTGAAGCACCTAGAATTACCCCTCTGATCATCAGTTACTGCCGATCCTGTGTCATTTGTGCCAGAGACAGCTTAGGCAGAAGAGGAGGAGAATCCTAAGCACCTAGCTAACTCTCACTATCCCTTTCAAGAATCCAAGTGACTATATCCAGGTGTCAAAGAGCTGCCGGTTTCAAATATGCTCTAGTTATAATAGACATTTTGTCAGGATGACCAGAAGCCTAGCCGGTCATCAATGTGACAACCAAGACCATATACCCAATAGTGCATTGTGAAAGTTGCAGAGATCACTCAGTGGATTCACTGTTCCAGATTCAAGACTCTCTCTGCAACATGGGAAGTAACATTTGTTGATTTTGACAAACCTTTGACTCTAAAGGAAAAATGACTTGTTAGAAAACAAAAAGATATCAACAAGTAGGTGTTTGATGGCCATAATAATGCCTGACCACCTGCCATCGATGGAAAGCCGAGGACCCCAAAAGGAGACGTCGTGAAGCTAAAGAGATTCAAACGCCAAGCTTTTCAGGATTATCTGCCCATCCTGAGTTTGTGGTGATATTAATATTGACTAAATGATTTGAGTCCACCTACACTGATGTAGCGTGGGACAGGTTTAATACTATGATGAATAAGTAAATGTGCCCTAGCCAAGGTTATTATGTCCATACACATAATACATGACAAGGTACTCTTGACACACCACATTCATGCTTCAGAACACAAAGAGGAGCACCCCTCTAAAGGGAAGTTTTACACATATATATATTGATGCCATAGGTGTGCCAAGGGGGGTACCAGATGATTTTGCAGTAAAAAAAAAAAAAAGTTTGAGTCCATTTTCCCAACCGTCACTGCTAATAATATTTTGATTTGCATTTATTATATCTATTGCAACCAACAACGTTTTGTCAACTACACCATAGATGCCCTCCAGGGCTTGGCCGAAAAGTTGCAGGCCACATTCCAGGTGACCTTCCAGAACAGAATGGCCTTAGACATGATTCTAGCTAAGAAGGGGGGTGTATGTAAAATATTACCTGTCACCATGACTTATTGTGCCTATACTCCAGATAACACAGGTCCATATGGTAATGTAAGCTTGTCTATTTTATGATGTCCCTCTGAAGAACTAAAAAGACTTTAAGAACCGTTACTTCATAGGGTTTTGTGCCTTTGGGCTAACATGTCTTCTGGAACTAACATATATAGTTTATCTTTTTAGTGCCTAACATTTCATAGGGGGGACTGTTGTAGAATTATTAAAACCTGTATTAAATTTCTCCATTAACTCCATCTAACTTCATTATATGACAGATTTTCCTAACAACATTTAGAATATTAGAAAGAGAATGTATTTTCTAGAAGAATATGAGTAACACCGGAATTATCAAGTTCCTGTAATATGAAGCATTGCATGCCCTAGTTAGATCACGAGAAACTGTACTAATGAAATGTCCATTCACTAAAAAAGCCTTGAACCTGACCTCGAATCTAACAGCACTAACTACTCAAAATGGCTGGCTGCCAGATCCCCCCTCCCATCGAGCGAGCCTCGTGCTAAACAACAATGGCGCTTGAATCTTATGTCCAATCCCTGTCAAAGATGACGACATCCCATGATGGGAGGATGCCTAACTGACCACTTAACACAAAGACCAATTAATAATATAGATGGGAGGGCATTTAACTTACCACTTAACACATAGACCAATTAATAATGTTTATTTGTTGTTATCTTGATATTCTATGATGATGTAATATTGCCTTTAAAAGGGTCTGCATACCCGCTTTTTAACCAGATGCCATTAAATTTTCTTGAAGTTCTTTTAACCTGAACTCCATCTGTCAGTGTGAATTTACTTCTGCGTATACACAATTTAATCATCTCAGATTTGGACAGGAACAGATAGTCATTCAAACATATTTGTTTGCTTAAAATAATCTATATCACAGCTATGTTACATTGCTGCCAGCCTCCCCACGTTTGTCTTATTAAGAGTTTATAAGTATGTAGGAGCAGCACCCCTTCCTGTCCATCAGAGAATTTTGCCTTTTAGCTGATACCAGCAAGGTGATTTGTATGTGTTATAGCCATATTTAGGGTTATGTATGTAGGGGTTTATAAAACACCCCTTCATGTCTCATTAGAGATTTTTACACTTTGTCTGATGCCAGCAAAGTTTGTTGTATGTGTAGAAGCCCTATAAAGGGTTAAATGTGAAAGGGTCTATAAAATACCCCTTCCTGTCTTACTGGAGATTCTTGGCTGATATCAGCAAATCTAATGGCTAGTGTAGGAACTCACCTATTGAGGCTTGCCTTGACGTGGCAGGTGAGCTTATATATTCAAATGGCCATTGAAATAAAACTAAAGAGCCTCCTTTTTGTTTAAATGTACATGGGGATTTAGGCCAGGTAATGTTCTCTTTGTTTTTACTATATATCCACAGAGTACCTTGTGTTTTTATTGAGTCCATGTCATCTGTTCATCTCCACATTTGACACATTGGGGCTGTAGAGTCCCCTATTGAGCTAATCTACCGACGAAATCCAAATAACTTCTCTTCTCTCTTAGCTTTTAGAAGTATAACTATACTAATTTATAAAAAAAATTATATTAGTCTTGATATTAATTTTTGCATGCTATGTTTAACCATCATTAAGAGTCAAACGAAGTATACAAAACAAATCAAAAATAACCCCCTTGCCAAGTAGTAATAAAAATAACTAGATGATAAAAAAGTGTTATCCCCTCATGACCTGTGTTAGATTATCATATTACTTTCATAAAGGAACTGTATGCATTTTGCCAAGCAGCAATACAAATAGATATCTTCAAAAAGAGTGTTGTGTTTTAATTAACAAAAAAAATCCCAACCTGTTAAAAGTGTTTCACTAATAGAAGAACTTGAAAAAAAAAATCTAAAAGGGAAAAACAGGACATGTTTATAATCGGCATGCAACTTGAAAAGGAGAGACACTAAAAAAATATGTATTTTAAGAAACTATTACATGAGCTTTTAAATGATTTATCTCAAATGATTTCCTTTGGAAAAAAGCACTATGTCTATAAATTCTCATCCATTTTGTTTATTTTCATTTCATAAATGTAAAGGCTCTCTTGTCAAGTTTCCTTTTATGGGTTTAAAAAAATTGGAGAAGTGAATCCATTAGTCACACTTTTAATGTTTTCTTACATTGTCCGTTGTTTATTTGTACTGTATTTGTACTTTGTTCTTGCATGCATAAGTTAAACATTCGGTTGTTTTTGTAAACATATCTAATTATAACTTGTCCTTTAATTGAATACACGTACGAAGCTGAATTGAAATACCATAGATAAGGTTATCACAGGCAGTCTAGTTGCAATTTTGCCCTATAAGTCAGACAACCAGTATTCATTTCGGCAAAACGTATCACTATCATAGATTCAGCACACAACTAGAACCTGTAAGTTGTTACATAGTTACACAGGTTGAAAAGAGACATGTGTCCATCAATATAAGGCAAAAAAAAAATTTGAAGCACTTTCAATTTTGAAAATAACTAGGGAACAAAATCCCTCTTGACCCAAGAATGGCAGTCAGATTTTTCCTTGGATCCATGTTGTGTTCAATGTGTTTTTTATAAACATATAAATATGGTCCCTTGTTTACAACTACGCTACTATATTAGAAAAAACAGAAATGTTGTAGGCGCTCTCTATAATACAACAAATAAGTGAGGGCTGCTGTATACAGTACAAGGATTCCCAAAACCTTGTGTAATAGTGAAACAGAAATAGAATATGGCATATATTGCGCCCAAAATCATACGTACATACACCTGGAGAAGGGAGGGCTGGTAAATACCTCAAAATAATAAAACAGAAAAACAATAATAGTGCAATACAATTTGATAAAGTGCAAGATATTAGCTATATAGCTGTAGGAAAACCACTTACATTGGATAGAGCTATATAAGAGCTCTGCTGTATTGCATGTGGACGGTATGATCCCCGTGTAAGGATATAGAATAATAGAGATGGTACTGATCCTCCAAATGCGAGTGCAGATATTGATGATAAGTATAAAAGTGTCAGGGCTTACCTGGGTGTGGGAGTCCGGCAGGCAGAGAAGTATGCTCACCCTTGCAAGAAAACACAGGCCAAGGTGATCAGGCAAGAATTCACCTGACCTGTGAGTCGGTGCACGGGGGCTGTGCAGGGTAAATCCAAAACGCGGTACAGGAACAATAAACCAGGAGAATAGTCGTGGGAAGCCAAGGGTTAAAGGAAGCCAGAAGTCAGGATAATCGGTGTACCAAGCCAGAGGTCAAGAACAAACTGGAGAACAGGAAACAGCAGGATGATCACCAGAGTCAAGGAACTGACACTGCCTTCTGGGAGAGGCAGTGTTATATACCTGGCTAACGAGACATCAGGCTCAGGTGTAACTTGAGTGACAGGAGAAGTTCCAACAAATGTCCAGCTTCAGTACTAAATACTAGACAGGGCTAGATACAGGAAACAGAAGCGGAGAGATGGCTCAGAGGTAAGCCAAAGTACCAGAGCTGCCAAGGTCCCAGGTTCGAATCCTGACATTACCCCCTCCTCAAAGACGCCTCCAGGCGAGAAAAAAACAAAAAACAAGAAAGGCAAAAACAAGTACGGCCCAGGAGGTCACTTCTTTGACTTCTTGTTTTTGGTTTTGCCAGCAGGATCGGAGGACATAGCTATAAGGGCCTTCTCAAATGTTTGCAGGTCCTCCTTCCGGACTAGAGTCCCATTAGAGGCATAGGTACAGCCAGGAGGAGGATCGTTCTTCCCCGAACAATTAGCATTTTCAGGTACTACTGGAGAGAGGTTAGGGCTGGCAATGGATACAATGCAAGTGGCAGGTAACTTGATCCCAGGAGTCTTCTTCTCTGAACCTTTTTCCATCTGTACGTCACCATTACAGACGGTAAGTAACTCCTCTTTAGGTTGACAAGAAGGGATGATAGTACCAGCTTTAACAAAAGTCTCTACCGGCGGAGGTTCAGATTTCTCAGGAGCACTGGGTAAGTCATACAGCATAGTTTGCGTACTCTTCTGTGTCACATAACGGGGACATGACTGGCAAAAACCTTGGCAGCATCTAGACGAAGTTTCTGAGACGACTGGTTGGGTACGTAGGGCACTCAATAGAAGGGGTCTTTGCTTGGGTGGACGAATTGGGCAGAAAGAAATGAAATGCCCTCTTTCTCCACAATATAGGCACAGGCCATGGGCTCTCCTACGATCTCTTTCCGTTAGGGTCAACCTAGTCCCGATATATCCAATCTCCATAGGTTCGTCTGGGTCGAGAGGAAGGCAGGATTGCTCTGGGGCCTTCATAGGATCAGGAGCATAATGAGGCAACACGGGGTTGTCGTATAGGTACAGGTTCCCTTTGTTTCTGGGAATCTGGGATCCTCTGGGACGTGGTGGTGGCTTAGGCACAGCGGTCTTGCTAGGAGTCTTGCCGTGTGCTTCCATGGCAGACATGAAAGCATCCCATCCCGCAAGGACAGGATTCTGAGACAGCAACATATCGTGTGCCCATTGTTTCATCTTTC
This sequence comes from Pelobates fuscus, assembly GCF_036172605.1. Taxonomy (NCBI): domain Eukaryota; kingdom Metazoa; phylum Chordata; class Amphibia; order Anura; family Pelobatidae; genus Pelobates; species Pelobates fuscus. The sequence goes on from NC_086318.1 coordinate 409,929,820, forward strand.
CAGACAGCAGGTTTATAGCTGCTCGGACCTTTATGAAATCATTGGCATAAGTCCGAGGCTTCAGGGAAAACACCAATTCACAATCCACTTTAAAGCATAGGAAGGAAGCTTGGTTGCCATCAAATCTCTCCGGCATAACTGTAAATGGTTCAGGAAAAATAGGTTCCAGGGCTGGGCGTACTGTCCCTTTAAGAAAAAAAATTTCTCGCTGTAGCTCCAAAACAGTCCAAGGTGATCAGGCAAGAATTCACCTGACCTGTGAGTCAGTGCACGGGGGCTGTGCAGGGTAAATCCAAAACGCGGTACAGGAACAATAAACCAGGAGAATAGTCGTGGGAAGCCAAGGGTCAAAGGAAGCCAGAAGTCAGGATAATCGGTGTACCAAGCCAGAGGTCAATAATAAACTGGAGAACAGGAAACAGCAGGATGATCACCAGAGTCAAGGAACTGACACTGCCTTCTGGGAGAGGCAGTGTTATATACCTGGCTAACGAGACATCAGGCTCAGGTGTAACTTGAGTGACAGGAGAAGTTCCAACAAATGTCCAGCTTCAGTACTAAATACTAGACAGGGCTAGATACAGGAAACAGAAGCGGAGAGATGGCTCAGAGGTAAGCCAAAGCACCAGAGCTGCCAAGGTCCCAGGTTCGAATCCTGACAAAAAGTAGAAGAGAGAAAACTAATTTATAGAGCAAGACCTGCTCTAGTTTTCACAGCATGGGTGGTACTATCCCCACCTAAGGATATGGTGGCACCAGGTAGCAAACAGGATACAAAGTGGAATACAAAATAGTTAAAAGTATTAAAATTAACTATTTATTATAAAAAACATATATAACATAAAAAATATGTATGGGTACAAATAAATGTCCAAAAAGGTCCCACTTGACGAGTTTCGCCTCTCCAGAGGCTTTATCAAAAGCTACTATATTAGTTGGTCTGCAGTGGTCCTTTTATAGAAAATATAGTGATTATATCTTACACTTTATTAAATTAATTGTCCTTATTCATCCTCTATAGATCTATATATGTAAATCATATATTAGCAATATGAAGTTTTATCCCTTGGAATAAGGTTATGTGGCAATATAATATAGCTTATAAGAAATGTATCATAAGTATGTGTTACTCTATTTTAAATATGCCCCTTTCAGTATAATTCTAGTTAGCCTCCTTTTTGTGCATTGCATATTTTGGGGTTTCTTAGTCTGTTTCCTAACTTTCAGGATTCCCCAAAAACACATCTTCTATCATTTGGATCCTGTCTCTCCCATTTATCTCTGTAGAAATCTCACCATCCACAAACTGAAGTCAAGCATTGTTATCTTTTATTATTCCTCTGTATTCTTGCAATCAAACAAAAGGACCACAACTCACTCCAACTGACAGTTGAAAAAGGCAAAAGCTTCTCTTTGTTTTTAAAAATGTCTCAAAGTAGTTTTATATGGTTAAATGTAAAGATAAAAGCATCTCACCTTAAGAGTAGCAGGATACAGTTTGTCATGAAAACACTACATCTTAGTTTTCACTCCTCAGATCTTTAAAACATAAGAAAGTGGCTGTACATCCATGCATATGAGCATGTCCAACAGGTACAAGTATGCCTTGTTTCTTTGTCATCTACAGATTTCAAACACGTAGTACTTTTTGAACACCAAATACATTTCAGGTTGATACCATAATGCATACCAGAAAATATAAAAACTGCAAAATAGGTTAAAAAAACTCAGAATGATAATAAAACCTACCAATACCTTAATAATTCATAAGCTGCGGTACATAGAAAACTCCCCAAAGTTTAAAAACCTAAGAAACATAAAACAAACATGTAAGAGCTTAGTAGATATATCACCAACAATCAACTATGGTACCACAATATAGATACAAAACATAGCAATACATCAAGAGTTATTTAACTTCATGTGTCAAATAACACACAATATATATAAATGGAGTTAAATGTAGCAAAAGGCATTATCTTGATATTGTCACCACTTGTCTGTATTTGATTTTTAACTGCTGTGTTCAGTATTTAATATGCACAACCACGTCCATGCACCTTAAAGTTGCATAGCATAATACTGTAACATTTATTGAATAAAAATCCAGTTACAAATAATGACACAGTGTATATGTGAGACTCTTCTCCAAACCTCACAGACCAGGCATTGCAAACCAGGTTAGTGGTAGACTAAAGCTCTCCCTGCATCCTTAAGGGTTCCTTTCAACGCATTTCGCCCGCATATACTGTGCTTAATCAAAATAGGTGCAGTGACATATAGTGTCCATTAAAAGGCTAATTATGAAGACAAGCTCCATAACCCTATGCAGAACGCATACATCTTAACATTACGTGTTTCATCCTTATACATCAAGATAACTTATAAACATGTAATTCATTGAAGAAGTTAAATAAACATTATTAGATAAAGAGACCAGTTTATGTGTTATAGAAATAAATTAATAATTTAATCCACACTAAATTAAAACAAAAATCCACTATTAATTTGAACAATTCACAATAAATAAATACATTGAAAGTGCAAGAACTATAAAAAAAACTATTGTTCAATTTCATAAATATATTTATTTATAAAATATTTTACCAGGATGGATGCATTGAGGTTTCTCTTGTTTTCAAGTATGTCCTGGGTCCACAAAACATTGCATTGTTACAATAGGATGCAATATTACAAAAATACAATACAGGCTTTGCCTGGAGTTGTGGGAGAGGCTTATGGACCTATTCAAGGGACTCCCCCCTTTCCTTCCCTACCGTTATTCGTCAGGCGATCTGTATGCTGCTACTTCCGGGGCAGACAGACCGCTAATTTCGCTACTTACCGCTCCTGCGTCCTGCCCGTGCTTCTGCTTCTTGTCCAGGTTCTGCCCCGCGTTGCTGGTACATCCTGACTGGATTCCCTGCAGCACAGGCCCTGTTACCGCAATCCACTACTCTGACGACCGCCTGGCTGACCCGGGACCTCCGGCTGACCTCAGACCCTGTGGACGCCGGCGCCCTCACTTGACGTCATAACAGTTTGATACTAATTTAGTTTATGCTCATTTCGTATAAATTTCACTATTCAGTTGTTTTCGTGGGTTGGTCCATGCGAACGATAAGTCACAATTCGTGGAAAGCTTTCAGGCTCATGTCTGCACAAATACCAACCCGTTCAGCTCTTTCCATACGAACGATTTGTTTACGCACAAACACAGTCAGATGTTTTATTTGGTTAAGTGGGCATGAAGGTTTTATAGCTCTATAGAGCTTTCGTGTCCTTAGTTCATTCATATGGTCTAGGGGGCTCGGTGGGGATTTCGTTCTTTTACAAACAAGTCCCCACTAAGGGTCACACGCAGAAACTGAACGCATACAATACGTTCACATTTTTTCTCATAGGAACTCTCTATACATTGAAATCCCTCTGGTTTTGCACATACAACCTAGTTAGATTTTGGCTTGTGGCCCTCTATGGTTCATGTGTTGGGTTTATTGGGTGTGTGTGATGGTTATTTAATTCATATGAAAACATGCATTTAGACCTGTGTGAGAATGCAGGTGTATATTTTTGGAGAGTTATGTGCACACATTCCCACAGTCAGATGCACACAGTTATACATATACACTGTCAAATCCACCACATGCACATAGTCGCAGGCAGATAGTCACATACACAGGATCAGGCAGAAACACACAGGTACAGGCAGTAACACATATACACAGTTACAGGTAGATAAACACACTCACACACAATTACAGGCAGACAGCCACACACACACAGCCACACATACAGTTTTACACACACAGCCACACATACAGTCTTACACACATACTTACATGCAGACAGTCACACACACACGCAGACAGCCACACACACAGGCAGACAGCCACATACACACACACACACACACACACACAGAGAGACAGGCGGCTATCCACACACACAGGAAGACATCCACACACACAGAGGCAGTCACACACACACACACACAGGCAGACAGACACACAAACACACACAGGCAGACAGTAACACACACAGGCAAACAGTCAGGTGCACACACACACACATGCAGACAGTCACACACACACACAAACACAGGCAGACAGTCATACACACAGCCACACACACACACAAACACAGGCAGACAGTCATACACACAGACACACACACACAGTCACACACACACACACACACACATAAACACAGGCAGACAGGCATAAACACAGTCACGTGCACACACACAGACAGTCACACACAAACACAGGCAGACAGTCATACACACAGACACACACAAACACAGGCAGACAGTCATACACACAGACACACACACACACACACAAACACACACAGGCAGACAGTCACACACACACACACACAGGGCAAGCAGTCACACACACAGGGCAAGCAGTCACACACACACACACACACAGGCAGACAGTCACAGACACACACAGGCAGGCAGTTACACACACACACACACACACAGACAGTCACAGACACACACACACACACACACACACACAGGCAGACAGTCACAGACACACAAAGGCAGGCAGACAGTTATACACACACAGACAGTCACACTCACACAGACAATCACACATAGTTACCTCTGTTCATTGTGGAGGCAGACAGGCAGTGAAGCTCCTGGAGACTGTTTGTTGGGGGAAGCAGGGACTCCTTCCTGCTTCCCCAGCACCACTTATCATGGCACTTTTAGCTCCGCCCCCACCACAGGGAAGCCCCACTCCCGCCGTACGAGAAGCTCCGCCCCCGCTGCATGGGAAGCTCCGCCCCACCACAATTTAAAAGAAATAAATAAATCCTGTCCGGCTTTACGGCCGCACGGCACCCCCTGCTCCATGGTGCCCTGTGTGGCCGCACCGCTCGCACACCCCTAAGGCCGGCCCTGAGAGCAACAACCTTCAATCAGCCATGGCTGATATCAAAGTGGTGGATATACTGTTACAATAAGAATTGGGCTAAGGTTTCTTATTAGGGCCTTTTAAGGAACCTCCATTTTCCAACTGGAGGACAAACCCTATTGGTCTGGTCACCTGGAAGAACTCGGCAAAACATAGATTGATCATAGATCTCTCCGCACCACACTCCTCTGTAGTCCCTAGTCTCAACTCCTTGATTCCTTCTGAAGAGTTTTCACTCCAGTATACAACAATTGACAATGCCATAGATGCGATCATTACAGCAGGCGTAGGGGCCTGGCTTAGCAAAACTGACACTGTTAATGCTTTTAAGTCGTTACCCATTCATCCGTCTTTATTGCATCTGCATGGTATTAAATGGAATGGCCCGTACTATTTTTACACAAGGCTTACCTATGGATCAAAAAGCAGTCCTAAAATAGATGACACATTCGCAGAGACCTTGTGTTGGCTCCTCTTGAATACTATCTAAATGATTTTCTATTTATTGAAAGCAATTCTTCCCTCCAAGCAATCTATGTAAAGCAATTAAACTATTCCAGACATTAAGGGTTCCAGTCTCTTCCCAAAAAAAACGGAAGGTCCCTACACCATCATTAATTTCTTGGGCATTCAACTTGATTATGTGGCTATGGTTACCAGCCTCCCGCAAGATAAAGTCAATACCATCCTTCAAAGTATCGACCAATATATTCAAATCGGTTCCCGTAACCACAAGGAGTTACAATATCGACTAGGCTCCCTTATTTTTGCAATGAGAATTATCCCGCAAGGTAGAGCCTTCCTTTCTAGACTTAGTCTACTCCCAGAATTTTCAAACGACAGCAGTCGTATATCTCTCAACTCACAAGCTCCTGCTGACCTTCTCATGTGGCACAAATTTCTATTACAATGGAATAGGAAAAGTATGTTTCTCCCACCATTATCTGTTCATTCCTCCCATTGTCTGGACTGATGCAGCTACTACTACTGGGTTTGCAGCCATTTTTGGCAACAATTGGCTCTGGGGTAGTTGACCAGAGGAAGTATGGGACATAGAAGGGTTTTCTCGCAATTCAGCCTTATTTGAAGTGTATCCTATAGTAGCTGCAGCAGTGGTTTAGAGCTTTTCGTGGGCTTTTCGTCCAGTGTTTTTTCCGACAACCAAGCAATTTGCCATGTTATTAAAAAAGGGTGTTCATCTTCACTGACCATCATGAGGTTTATCAGGAAACTGACTTGGTTAGCAGCTTGTAATCAATTCTACTTGGTTTGTAGTCATGTCACAGGAGGTTTCAATAATGTAGCTGATCAATTGTCTCGTTTTCAATTCCAGGCAGTCTGAGCAACCCTACCTACTGCCTCACATCTAGCCACAACCGCCTACAACCCTCCCCCCCCGTTTCAAGATCTAATCAAGGATTAAATTAACTACTGCACCATTCATAACAAGTATGGCTCTATCGACTGGTATCCATCGATCCTACGTTAGGGCTTTCTCTTTATACAAGAGATTTATGATGGAACATCATTTAGAAAACATATTCGACATTTCATCTACTTTCGCTACTTTTTGCCACCTTAAATTAAGGCTGTCTCATAATACCATCAAAGTATTCTTGACTGGCATCCAACATCAAAATTTACTCTAGTTTCCCAAACAATACCAATTTCCTTTCCTCTTATCCCATCAAGACCATACTAAAAGGAATAACCAAAGCCAGCGGCCCTACCCCACAACAAAGGTTGACAATCAATATGCAATTGTTTAAAGACCTGTCCGATTTGCTAGATTCAGCCCCTTTTGAACATGTGACAAACAGTCATCAAAACCGCTTGTCACGACCATTGCTGTTACTTGACAGGGCTATCCTAACAACATCCAAGTTCATGCTATGTGTTCGATTATTGTTAGTAAGACTGGGAGTGAATTCCAGAGAAAAGGCAGTACTTACATTGCTACCTACTAGCACCTCCAGTGACAGTCACTCAGATGGCCACTAGAGGTGCTTCCTGGGTCAATGCTACACAACATGCAGCACTGAGGTTCAGCATCTCCACACTCTGCATGGACGCGCTGAACTTTCCCCACATGTGTATTCCTTACACTATAGTGTTACTTTACGAGAGATTATCTGATGATTTAGTTTTTTAGCCAGATTGCTCCATTTCCAATCATGTTTTTAGTTTTTTGAATGGAATAATACTGCAGTGTAGTTTGATGCCATTTTGTATAGTGTATTATGCCATTTTGTATAGTGATCTGATAAAGTACGTTTCTTGAATTCCCTTTTTATATTGTCCACAAGTTTGCTCAGTTTCCCTTTTAGCATCCTTTTGGTTTTTCCTACATACTGAAAGCCGCACGGGTAGTTAATAAGGTAAATAACCCAAATGACATATAATACAATCCTTAATTTCAAAATTATTTTTTTGTAGTAAATTATTGAAAATTCTCAATACCCCCATATGGGGAATTCACATTCTTACAAATACAACATGTCACATTTAAAAAACAAAAAACAAAAAACAAAAAAACAGTTTTAGTGTTTAAAAACGGATTACTTGGGGCAGTCCAGAACCTAAATTTTAGCTACGATTGGAGTGCTGGTTGATCGAAGTTGGCTGGTTGTTGCTTAATTTTTTGAGACCCAAAATGCCAGATCACTTTCATGGGACCCATCAATTGGATGTGTATTATACCTCTGTAGAAATCTTTGTCTGCATTATTTTTCTAAATTAGGGGAACTCTACTAAAATAGAGAGAAACAAAAACTGAATAGTTTGCCTTGTAACAATATACCCTGATTATATATTAACTTGAACAAAATTAAAATTGTCCAATTAAGCATAAAGGTTAGTGAACACAATCATAAACATTAGTGGTTATACTTTAAGCACTGATAGTTTTCATGTATAACTAAACCAGACAGACCTCTTATTTGTTTTTGCGTAATCAGTTTATGAACAAACTATCATGCACACACTCTAATTGAATGTCAGTAAAAATGAAAACATATGGTTGCTTTTCCGCTCTACATTGATTTGCAGAAATGATTTATAGTTATTGCACGTGAGATATAACAAATCATTTAACTGACAGTATCAGCAGACTTAACTAGATTGTCATTTTATGATATTAAAGGTAATGGATGGTGACGAGTTTACTGTAAAGATTCTAATCACTTAGTTTTAAATGTCTCAGAAGTTGTCAGAGGATGGAAGATTCATAATCCATCCATTCTAGCTTTTGCATGTGTATATCATCTATAACATACATCTGATAGTTTACATTCATCAACAGAAAAAACCCACAAAGTTTTTGGTTTTAATATGAGAATGTGAACCATACAATATTCAAGCAATCATAAATAAGTAGAGTGTCAGCAAATTAATGTTTCCCTAGCAGTGTTTTAATAATTTGGTTTTGTTTGTTGCTTGAAATGTGGGAGGAATAGTGAGCACAGAAAATAAGAAAAAACAGCTTTTCAATATAGATTGCTGTTTAAACATATGTAAAAATGACAATGCATACATTTAAAAAAATAAAAATAATTATAATTGGACCGAGCAACTGGATTGACGTGTGCTGCTGGAGCTCTGGCTGGAAAGAGACTAAAACATTATAAATAACTGTGAATAACCGGCCGTCGACCTCCAACAGAGCTACCTCCAACCAGAAGACACAATGGGCAAGAAAAATATTTTTGGTCCTTAAGGGTCCTACACTGCCCGACATATGGCTCTCATTTGAGAGGCCTACTCCACTCGAGCCACCTAAAATGGCGCCAGCAGTTCACCCAGTGGTGGAGGATATGGAGGAATCAAAAGAGGAGGTAGAATCCCACACGTCCTTGCACCCCAGCAAAGCTGACCGCGATTCAGAGTCATGATGACTCGACACCCTCCACAGGAGGGGATATCAAACGGTTGCTCCAAGACCTCCACAAGGTGTAGAAGGAGGATCTCCATGAGGCAGGACAGGAGATAGGTGTTGTAACTCAGAGAGTAACAAAGGTGGAGGAGAGAGAGAAAGTCCAGGACGAATGGCTTCAGAGTACAGAGACAAAGCTAACAGAGCTTACCCAACAGGTCAGACAAATGCAGAGAACCATGGCTTCCATGAAGTCAAGGCACAGACGCCAGAATGTCAGACTGAGAGGGATCCCAGAAGAGGTCATTGGGGAGGAACTCTTACCATACGCCCAGAGACTCATTTTCATGGGGCCTTAAAAACAGAAATGACCCATCCATGTTCTTGGCGGCTTTCCGCATCCAAAAGGCCCCTACAGTACCGGCTGACGCACCGAGAGATGCCATAATTGTGATAAAGGATATAGCGGTTCGCTCCACAATCCTGACCCGCTCATGGGCAAGGTCAAGTTTGAAAACAATGTGGTAACAATATATGGAGACATACCATTTGTGGTACTGGTGGAGAAATGCAAACTGGCACCAGTCGCCAAACAACTCAGAGACTGAGAGGTGCGCTGTAGATGGAGTACAGATGGAGCCTTACTATTCCCAAGTGGAGGCCAACTACACGCCCTCATGTCGGAACAAGACCCACAAACACTTTGGTAAAACCTGAGGATCAACCCCGAAACCCAGAGCGCAACAGCTGAAAGACAGAGGAGGGAGGACCTCGGGGTTGATCCTCAGGTTTTACGAAAGTGTTTGCGGGTCTTGTTCCAACATGAGGGCGTGTAGTTGGCCCTGAAAGACAAGTTAAGAAAGACAAAGCACCATAAAGACACTAACCAGGCTACGAGGTCCTGGGCGACTGAGACCCCGACCCTGAGAAAGTAGACATTGCCTGCCCGAGCCCAACCTCAAGGCAGAAGACAATACTATGTTAAGTCCTTGACTTTATTGCCTGAAACAGAGGCCTCTAGCTTAATAAGTCCGCTCCTAATCATTATAGCCCACTACATCGCACCACTTTAGACATGGTGGCCAACCCAGGGCACAACTGGCAGCCCCTCACCATACTGTTTTGTTTGCCACAATGCAATGCCCACAATGTTTTTGTTTATGTTCTGCTGACGTAAATGTTCCATATCTACCAGACTGCGATCCGCACGGTCTGACTAACTTCTTTAACCAGTTAATGATCTACAATATACCTGTGTGTATAAAGCTAATAAAATACAAATTAAAAAAATACAAACCATTGTGTGGAAATCTATTCACAAACCGGACTTTACATAGGACACAAGGTCATGCATGTAGACTGTTAGAAAGAAGAATTTGTCTAAGAACCATAAGGGTGTGGAATTCTTTGTCTGAAGAAGTTCTTTTATCAGAGTCCATACAGATGTTTAAACTGCAACTAGATGCATACTTGCACAAACAGAATATTCAATCAAAAAAGTTTTCAACTGTAGAGTAACAGCTTCTTGATCCAAGGAATAATCTGACTGCGATTCTGGGGTCAAGAAGGAATATTTTTCTTAGTTTGTTGCACAATTGGAAGTGCTTCAAACTGGGGTTTTTGCCTTCTTTTGGATCAACAGCAAAAAACAAATGTGAGGATGGCTGAACTAGATGGACGCAGGTCTCTTTTCAGCCTACGTACTATGTAACTATGTAAAATACATGTATCACATATAATTTCAGTTTGTCTGGTTTTGGGTATATATCTGCTTTGACTCCAATTATTTAAAACTTGTTTTTATCCCATTAATTCTCAAAAATAATATATTTACATTGTTTCTGCAAAAACCGAGCACAAAGACCTAAATACGTTGTTCCTATATCTTGCTTTGAAAGTATGTTACCTGAAAGGTGTTGTAGGTTATTAAATTGTTTTCTATTGTTCTGCGGTGTAGCTCCCCTGTACAATGCGATATCCAGTAGAACTTTTAAACAGCAATTATAATGTTGTTTTTTTTGTTTTTGTTTTGCTAGCTGGACCATTTTTGCTAAAGAAGAATCCTTCTTGATTATTTCAAAAATACCTTATGGGTAACATATTAAAGATACCTTCCTGATCAATTACCATGACAACACTTAAAATAAGGTCCGTTCTTTTCTTCATAGCAAAAAGGACAGGAAACAAAATTGTGAAATCAATATAAATAATCCGCTTGATCCTATAAGACATTAATTTTTCTGCCCTCCACGTAAGTTATCAAGAATCCTTCTTTAGTAGGCAAAGGCTTTGTTTAGCGATCACCAGCCTACTCATTTTGCAGGGTGGCCATGGTTCATACTCTTTTTGCTAAAGAATTTGTGTACATCTGTGTATAATAAATCCTGGGCTTTAACCCTAAGTCTTGTAGACAGCCACTAGAAGAGGAGTTAACCATAGCAGGTAATTAGTGCAGTTTATTAAAAACTGCAATAATTACCTGCTCAGGGTAAAAGGTGCTGGGACACTGCACCCAAATTACTTTTATGAGCTGACGTGGTCGAGGTGCCCATAGTGTCCCTTTATGCAGGTTTGGCTATCACATTGTAATATCCTAATTTGCCTGTTGAATTCTGAGCTACAGCCGAATTTATTTATCATTTATCATCAGTAGTTTGGATTCTAGCTAGTATAAAGAGATTTTACCCTTGTTTTTTTCAGCAGCTTTTATAAATTACATTAGGACTTTCTTTTAACAAATGGGTCACATTAGGAGGTTATTAATGAACATCTAGTAAAAAAATGTATCTAGTACTGGAGCAAGATAATAGGTTGCCCATGCTATACTTCATGGGAACCAATCTATCAGAACCCCGAAGACAGAGCAGAGGCTAATGCCAGGGCTAATGGATATACTTCATGGTAAGTCTGCCTGTATACTACAACCCTGAGAACAGTTGGGAGGTCAATATCTGGGTTAATGGCTATACTTGTTTAAAATGAATGGCAATGTGTCCAAATTTAGAATTATCAATTGGTCAAATTCCATAACATGAAAGGTCCATACAACTGCCACAGGCAATAGCTGAATAGGTTAGTTTGATTTGTAATTTGAAGTTCCACAAGGTTTGGAAAGAATTTGTATGGACCGAGCTGATGTGTCGATGAAATCCACTTGACCGAATTAAAAATATTTGTCTTAATTAATTGACTGGAATTTTCCTTTGTGCATAAGTCTACTATATCTTCATGGATATCTTCCAGGTGACTAAATTCTACACTTGTGCACAACACCTGACCAAAAATGAGACTGTTAGACCACTTCGTACAAGACACAAGGACTTGATTTCCAGCACCTGTGTATTTAAAGAACAAAACAGGCCATCTTTAGAGAGTGAAATACATATCTCTTACAGTCTGGTGGATTATCTACAGGTTTTTCTCTTATAAAGAAGTGTTTTCTGAATGCTTGTTATGTCAGAAAGCAATTATTTTGCATTGAGAATATTCACGCTAACATTGGAGATGCTGAGTAATGTCTACTTCTGATGGGCTCTGGGTGTTGCTCAGCCCAATGAAATGTCCCTGCCAGTGGTGTACATACCACAGTTGCAGGGGTCGCAGCTGTGACCGGGCCCGTCACTCCAAGGGGCCTAGATGCCCTGCGGAACCATTCAACCGGTTGCTCGCTGCCATGTGTTGCGACCCCAGCCTCGCAGTATAATTGCCAGGGCCGCATGTGAAGGGGCCTATGGATCAGTTTTGCACCAGGGCCCCATGGATTGTGTGTATGCCACTGGTCACTGCCATTAAGGAAGGGTAGCTTATAACAAAATGAAGGTTAGTGGCTTTATACTTTCTACAGCAGTTCAAGTCTGCACATTGGGTTTAATGTACATTAATGAAGACACTATTTTTATTTCTTTTTTTTATGTAATGTGGCTTTATCTTATTTTGGATTTGGTAAATGCTCAATATGGATGATAATGAATCTGTAAACACAAGATGTTTTTATCAAGAAGTGTTTTTCAAATTAACAAATGCTCACTGTAACAATGTAATACTTTATTGTACTTTTTATGTTACAAACGTCATTCTCTATTTAGTGTATATTTTGGATTTTAAGCAAATCAGTCGTTTTTATATTTAGTCATAACTGTTTTGCAATTTAATCTCAAATGTAACAATGTGGCACTAAATACAATAGTGGTAAACTATCAGCTGCACATTTATAATTAAACATGTTCTGTGAATTATTTGGATTTTAACCCCTCCTGCATACATATTTTTTTTCATTTACTTGCAAAGTGAAATGCAATCCAAAAAGCCTCACTCATCGTCATTTATGCTCCATTAATGATTACCCGACTGTGAATAAAATTAACCCACTTGATACAGAGTCTACTCATTTAATATCTGCAAATTCATGGAAATATCAGTACCTCAACTGATTCTCAATTTTTAAAGGAGGTCTCAATAGATCACACCATTCCTACAGTCAGCGAGGTAAGAAGAGTAAATTAGCTCTCCCATTTCCCTGTTAGCATTACGCTAGCATTCCAGAGACAGATACAGCACTTTTAGAATATATATAATGTAACTGAATGTTCTCTGTGTGGGCATTATGCTCAGTTGTAGACATTCTTTTTACTTTTTGCTTTGTCTTTTAGAAAGCTAGGAATGCCAACATGGGTCTTACATATACCTATAAGTAGGATATTTGATTATTTGTATCTATTTTTGTCACACTCGCTGTATGTGAGAAAAATAGTATTTTTGCATGTATACTAACATTTCACACCTTTGCGAGATAACATTGTGAGATAATGAATACTGTATAGAGTTTAGAGCTAAAGTAATCTATGCACAACATTGCTGCTTTATAAAATATTTACATGTTACCTTTGCATGCCATGTTAATATTTTTTTCAAACAAAAAGTGCTTGGTAGTGAAGAGGTTAAATTAATCCGTGTCGCAAACAAGATCACTTAAGGCATGCATGACACCTGGTTAAGTGGAAAGGGTTAAAATCACTTTTTATCTGCGCTAAAGTCCAAAAAAGTACAGCCCCACCTCTGTTAACACCAACTACGTTTAAACTGTTGCCACCAGTACAATTTAATTTGTCTGGATGTGTTTATACTAATATAAAATGTTTATTTCCTTTTCTCTCTTTTGTGAAGTGCTAACACCTTTAGTCAGTGCTGTCATGGTGATTGATGAAAAAAAAAATAATTACAGGAAGAAAACATTTTTTTTTACTAATTTGCTTCTAAAGAGCTTATTTGATGTCCTTTTTTGTAAATCAAGAAGTCCTTAAAAACATGTTTTTGCATTAAATTATGTAGCAAGATAACAATAGAAAAAAAGGAAGAAGGCAAGGAAATGTGTTTTCCAAAGGTAAGAACAGGCAAAATGAACAATCATTTTTTAAAGCACCAGTGATTTCAAATTTATGTTAAGGTACTATGTGTTATTGTTGTCAAATGTCCAAGATAAGTGTATTTTTTTTTATTCATATTTGATGTAAGTGTTAAAATGTATATATATAAAAGAAAAAAAAGCATAAACAGGTGATACAACTCCTAGTATGTTATAAATATCTAATAATTAAGGCATGCAGAGTATAAGATGGAAGTCTACAAGAAAGAAGACATTGATAATAATCAGGATAGAGAATGTACCACATAATAATAATACATTATATGGTAACCGGTCAAAATCCAAACTGTACAAAGTACAAACCTATGTAAGTTTATATTTTGGGAGGTCTCATTCATGATTATCCAATAATCCCAAATTGGAGAAGGAGAAGCTTGGAGAAGTATAGCTAACAGAAATGGTCAACTAAAACCATCTATGCTTCTACTGGACCCAAGTGTGCTGATAAACATTTATAGAAATTAAGTCTGTTAAGCTTTAATAACATGACATATCCACATGGGAACCCATTGCAAATAAAATGCTATAAAGCAACAAGTAACAAAAACACTACAAAATGAACATTAAATGCATCAGTTTGTTATGGGCAAATGCAAATATTGTATTTCTCAAACTGTGTACTTTGTCTTTAAGAAGTATTGCAAACTGACAAGGTGTTAGAAATGGAACATATGGTTTTTCATACATGTTTCTTTACGCAATAACCTTTTACCTATTTTCAATGCATCATATGTTTACGCCATTTTTCCCTGACGAAATACAAAAACAATAATGCATAAACAAGCTTCAAGGTTATGCTATGACTCTTTCAGTACATAATATACTGCGGTAACCCTAAATAGATAAAGATGTTCAGACTTTAAGATGCCATCTTGTCCTAAGTCAGGAAATATTCCATGACGTGTGCACCCAATGTTTTAGTTATGGCCTTGTATCTTTGCCAGGTTAAATGAGGTCCTAAAATGAATAAAATATAAGAAGTGTTACTTTTTCATATATGAACACTAAAATGAAAACACCTAAAGTATAAATAGGTGTACTTTTAAATATTAGAGAACACAGAGAGGAGAGATTTGGAGACAGACACTGCTCCATCTTATAATGACAGAAAGGCTGACATGATGACATTTTCAGGAGGGTATGTTAATCTATTAATGATATTTGCAAGCATATAGTTTAATCTTATAAACTCTGCTATAAATTATTGTAATGGATTTTTTTTTTTAAATGCGTACATGCGTATTATCAGGTTGGTTGTTGTGTGAGAGTAGTGCCAGGGTGTGTACGTCCTGTGGTCATTATGTGCAGTGTGAGAGACAAGTTTGTGTGAATTGTGGTCTGTGTGGTATTTCGATGGTGGTCTGACAAGCCAAAGGTTACCCCTGGCATAGGGGATGGTGGGGGGAGGGTATTTCAGACGCCATTCGTCTAGGGATAGTCTGGTGGTTAAAAGCTAGTTGTTTGCTTGGTGGGGGGTGTGCATGTTGTGTGTGTGTAGAGATAAAATAAAATAAGTAAATAAAAGGGGGGGAACAAAGGGAAGAGAAGAACATTATGCAACACAAATGAATCTGTGGACTCTTCGTTGGTCAGAATAAAAGTCCTGGCAGACAGTTCGGGTATGGTGTCTAGTTAGCCACAGGGTTGAACATAGATAAGGTTATCTCAGTTCCTGTCGTGGTTTAGGTCTTTGGGGGCTGCAGGTTCTTCAGTGCTGGTCCGGTGGAAGTGCTAGCAATTGATCTCTGGTTGCGTTGTGGTTGTCTTCTGTAGTGTGGTGTGGCCCCGGTTGGAGTCCCAGTGCAGTCAGGAAGGCCATAGCTCCCATCGGGGTGGTGAGGTTGTGAGTGGTCCCCTCCTGATGGACGAGTAAAGAGCCAGTGTTGCCCCATCTGTATGGTACGTTTGCTTTACGTAGGGTTGTCGTCACAGCACCAAAGGTTTTGCGTCTGAGCAGTGTGGCTCTGGTGAGGTCTTGAAAAAATAAAAGTTTAGCATCCTCGAATTCTAGTGGCGTTTTGCCTTTCAGGGCAGTCATTATTTGAATCTTCAATAAACAGACAATGTACATTCACCTGTGTGTAGATAGCAAACACACTTAGTGGGTATTAGGTGAAACAAAAAACACACAAATTACCCTTAGTTAACTGTATCGTAGATAAAGGATTCCTCTTATATCCTCAAGACAATAACAACAAAACACCAAAAAGATGGCAATCTACAATACAGAAATAATAGAGACGGACATAGCGCAATACTGTTGCAAAATAATTATAATCGTAGTTATAAATAATTGCACTCACAAAACCAATTTGATTGAAGGCATATCAAAATATGATGATGTGGATAATTCAGGACTTGTGGAGCATCAGAATCATGTATAGGAGGAAAAAGACAAATAATAGTGCAGAGTATCCAAGTAAAAAATGACACACTTTATTCACAGGTACACTTACAAAATTGCAGTGTCAAATAGGCACATCAAGGTTCAGGTGGAGTCACACATCCCAATGGAGAAATCCAGTGGAGCAGAGGAACCAGATGCATAAAAATTAAATTAATAAATAAAACCGATAATGAAAATAAAAATAAAATAAAAATGCTAATACTCTAGCACTAAAAACAAAGCCCTACGCGTTTCGTTCAGAAATGAACTTCCTCAGGGGCATCGAGCATACAATCATCCATATGCAAGCATGAAAATCAAGTCCAGAAACCTCCCTTTTAAATCGTCCGGTTTGGCGCGAAAACGCCGGCTCAGCCGCTCACTTCCGGGTTCGGGCTACTTCCGGTTATGTCATGCGTTCCGGAGTTGCTGTCCAAGCCTCAGTTTGATTTCGTTTATCAGTGCAGAGGTGGCACATAGGGAGAGTTCCGTTTTATTCAATCGTTCATAAACACAAGTCCATGGTATAAAAAAAACAAATATAGTACATGAATTAACAGCATATCATATATATAGCCAGAAACAATAAAGATAACATAGTGAAGCCTATGACTAATGTGAAGACACCTTAGGGGGAATGGTGGGGGACACCTTAGGGGGAATGGAGACCTTAAGAGTTTGTTATGGGATGCTAGATCAGCAGGCATTATAGATGAGTCCACTTTTTCTTTTATTTTTTCAGATTTTCCCAAAGTGCCCACATTTTACTTTCTCCCTAAAATCCGCAAATGCAAGGATAAACCTCCAGGGAGGCCGATTATAAGCGGCATTGATTCTCTTACATTCAATCTCTCTGAATACATCGATTACCATCTACAAAAATATGCTCAGGGGGCTATGTCATACCTGAGAGATACTAAGCATCTTATTCAGGAGTTAGAATGCATTGAATGGGATGATGACTTCATCTGGGCTATTTTGGATGTAACTTCACTCTACACCGTAATAGATCATGATCTGGGTGTAGAAGCGGTTAGAAAGAATCTCGAGTGTGATACTGACTTAGATCCATCTTTTTGTGTTTTTTTGGAAAGGGCCATCCGTTTTATTCTCACTCATAACTTTTTTAGTTTTGATGGAGATTTTTTTCTTCAGATCAAGGGCACCGCAATGGGCACCAAGTTTGCACCAAGCTATGCCAACGTATACTGCTTGGAAAGATCGTCCCTCTGGTCCAATAATCCGTTTGGTGCAAACTTGGTGCTCTGGAGAAGGTACATAGACGATGTCCTGATGATATGGCGTGGCCCCATTGACCAGTTACATGGTTTCTTCGAATATGTCAATCAGAACTCTTTATCTTTGGTCTTTCTTTCTTTGTGCAAGCAGAGGTTCTGAAGAAACGCTTTTTAGAAAAGGGATATTCCCCCAGCTTTATAGACTCAGAAATTGCTAGAGTTGGGAAGATTTGTCGCAATGATCTTCTTGTGAATAAGAAAAAGGATATGACTAGAAACCCCATTTTTGACTTTTCTTTTAATACTTGGTACAATGGAAGAGCTTTTGATGTGCAGAGGATTGTAAGAAAACATTGGGGATTGCTAGTTGAGGACGAATTTTTGGGCAAACAAATACCTAAGGATCCAAAGGTTATTTTCAGAAAGGGCACTAATTTAAAACAGATCCTTGCTCCTAGTGCCTTTCGATCTGAGAAGCTTCACACTAGGCATAAGGGAGGTTTCTATACATGTGAGAACTGTATAAGTTGTGGCCATCTATTTAGTACAGTTTCTGATTTTGTTAGTACACAAACGCAAATGAAATTTAAAATCAAAAATAAGATATCCTGCTCCTCTCCGCATATAGTATACCTCCTCACCTGTGGGTGCGGGATGCAGTATGTGGGGAGAACTGGGAGAAAATTAAAAATTCGTTTTCAAGAACATAGAAATAACATCAAAAAGGGTCTATTGACTCATTCAGTGCCAGTCCACTGTAATAGCTGCCCCCTCTTCAGTTTTAATACATTAAAATGCATAGGCATAGAACAAGTAAGCTTGAATGAAAGAGGTGGGGATCTAATGATGACCTTAAGACAACGTGAGGGTTATTGGATCCATACATTGAAAACCATGAAACCAAGGGGTTTGAACGTAGATTTTGATCTGATTTGTTTTTTATAATTATTTATGGTTTTTTATTTATATTTATATTTGTATTTATTTTTATTTTATTTTCTTTTCTTTTATTCTATTATTTTTTTATTTCTTTATTTTATTTCATTTCATTTTATTTATCTAATTTTATTTTTATTTATTTTTATTTTTAATTTTATTATTTATATTCATTTTTATTTATTTTTATTTTTATTTATTTTTATTTTTATTCATTTTTATTTTTATTTTTATTTATTTATTTTTTATTTTTTATTTTTATTCTTTACCTTAATTTTAATTTTAATTTTATTCTTATTTATTTTTATTTTACTTATGTTTCTTTTTGTTCCATTCCCCCTAAGGTGTCTTCACATTAGTCATAGGCTTCACTATGTTATCTTTATTGTTTCTGGCTATATATATGATATGCTGTTAATTCATGTACTATATTTGTTTTTTTTATACCATGGACTTGTGTTTATGAACGATTGAATAAAATGGAACTCTCCCTATGTGCCACCTCTGCACTGATAAACGAAATCAAACTGAGGCTTGGACAGCAACTCCGGAACGCATGACATAACCGGAAGTAGCCCGAACCCGGAAGTGAGCGGCTGAGCCGGCGTTTTCGCGCCAAACCGGACGGATTTAAAAGGGAGGTTTCTGGACTTGATTTTCATGCTTGCATATGGATGATTGTATGCTCGATGCCCCTGAGGAAGTTCATTTCTGAACGAAACGCGTAGGGCTTTGTTTTTAGTGCTAGAGTATTAGCATTTTTATTTTCATTATCGGTTTTATTTATTTATTTAATTTTTATGCATCTGGTTCCTCTGCTCCACTGGATTTCTCCATTGGGATGTGTGACTCCACCTGAACCTTGATGTGCCTATTTGACACTGCAATTTTGTAAGTGTACCTGTGAATAAAGTGTGTCATTTTTTACTTGGATACTCTGCACTATTATTTGTCTTTTTCCTCCTATACATGATTCTGATGCTCCACAAGTCCTGAATTATCCACATCATCATATTTTGATATGCCTTCAATCAAATTGGTTTTGTGAGTGCAATTATTTATAACTACGATTATAATTATTTTGCAGCAGTATTGCTCTATGTCCGTCTCTATTATTTCTGTATTGTAGATTGCCATTATTTGAATCTTGTCATGTATGGTGACACAGCGTAAGATGACATCCCTAGGGGTATCGTGTGTGATGCGGACAGAGCTTGTGACACGATATATACCGTCCAAAGTGATTTTCTTTGCTATTGAGTGTGACAGGATTGTTGCCAGGTGGCGTCTCGTGTAGTGAGGCAGTTCTTCAGTGGTGATGGTGTTGGGTATGCCGCGGATTTTTATGTGTGTCCATCTTTGTCTGTCTTCGAGGGACATTATTTGGGCTGCTAGTACTTGCTGTTCCTGTTGCAGCTGTTGAAGTGAGTCTTTCAGGGTGGTCACATTATTGTGCACTCCTGCTATGTCTGTTTCTGTGGTTGTGATTCGGTCTGTGACTGTTTGCATGTCTTTCTTGATCAGGGCTATGTCAGCTGCCAGTAGCCTCTGTATGTCTGCCAAGAGCACTTTTAGATCCCTTTTAGTGGTGGGGCTGAGTCCTCTGGCGAGATCTGGGGATTTGTAAGCCACACCTGGAGTTGCTGTGTGTCTGGGGTCGTTCTTCCCTCTATTTCTGTGACGGGGGCCATTTTTGGCAGGTGGACCGCTTGTGTTAGCGTGGTTTGTGCTGGTCTCAGCAGCATTTCCCCGATGTCCCTACCTTGGGCGTTGTCACCTGCGGTAGGTTTAGGAGTGCAGCGGCCCATGGTTGGTGTGTCCGGTGGGGAGTATGCCAGATAGTCTTGGCCCTCTCGCGGTCCGCCGAAAAGTGCCTCGAGGTTGAGGGCTGGTGTGGTGCGGTAGGCTGCGGATTTACGCGTTGCCTGGTTTGCTTGGCGGCTTGAAAGAACGGCATCAATCCATTCGCCCCGTCGTCATGATGCTGGGTGAATGTTTTATTTGGGCCGATGGTCCCTGTGTGGGGTGATATCTTCAAGATTCGAGTCGGCAATCCAGGAGCTGAAAGGAATGGCGTCCGTTCAGGTTGGTTGACAGACCCCGCTCCCGTAATGGATTTAATATGTCTATATTTATATTTTTATTTAATAAAATATCTAAAATACAAAACTTTATTGCTTCCAAGACAATTCTTATTTCATATTGTATTCTCAATTATTTATATATTTTAAATAGAGGATCTCTTACTGACTATATAATATTATGGCTAAAGATATCTGCATGGTTAGCCCTGCTAAGTTCTATGCTTTTTTAGTGGTAAATAAGGGGACCAGCTGCGGTTACAATTTCATTGAGATTTTTCCCCAAAGGTAGATAATAATGGTATCTCACAGTATCCTGGTGATGGCAGTAAGTGACTATGTGGCCTGGCAAAGATCCTGACATTTTGAAAATAAAAACATAGCTTGGAAAAATCCTGGGTGCTGGTAGCTGATTCCATCAAGTTTCAATTACTTTAACAACTGCAACAATATATCTGTTTGTGATGCAAAGTAAAAGCATAGATAATCCTAACTACTCGGGGAGGCTCTCTGAAATCAACAAATTCAGAAATAACTCTGAATTTGAAGATGTACCACCTGCAAATATAATTAAGCATGTCATCATCTCAGACATAGAGGTCTACAGTCTTTATTTTAGTTATGGCTTGTTGAAAGTTAAAATTGGAGGCATCATCTTCCTGTCTTGCAAGAGTATTGGGGATCAAATATTTGCAAACCTTTGCTACCATGGCTTGGTGGTTCTATACAATGTTCCATTTTATTTTTCATTTAAAAAGAATCACAATCTAAATAGAAGAACTGAATTCATGATCTATAAAAAGCAGTAAGAAATAGTAAACCCAAAGACTACATTTGAGGATATACTCAACATTTAAGCTGTAAAGAAACTCTCAACAAACTATTATAAATACATAGTCTAATTTTGCTTAGCTTGGAGGGTATCAAAGTAATGAGTGACTACATTGTGATTATTTCCAGTAACAAGAACTTGGTCTAGATATTTATAAATAATTCCTACCAAGTTTCTTGAGGAAGAGTAGCACGAACGTTTTCTTAATATTTAGAAATATGTGCTGGAGGGTTGGTGTTTGAAGTATTGAATAGATTGTTGTAAAGGTTACTCATGGACTTAGATGGCTTATTTTTCAGTAGACAAATTTATTCAAAGGAAATCATGAGTGATGTCCTATGCAATTTTAAACTGTCTGAACAGACTGTTTCATCTGCAGAAAGATGTATATTTACATGTGAATCTGGAAAGTGCGTTCAATTTATTAAAGTCCATAAGCGTGGACCCTAAAATAAATGAAGGGATCTAAGACAGTCCTCTATCTTTTATTTAAATAAAACATATTGACGTTAAAGAAAACAAGTTATCTGTGCAGTTGGACTTGTTCGTTGCTTAGTCAATCAAAGTCCATACTTAAAGCATACATTTCCACCGTGTAAACATATGAAGAAAATAAAGAATTCAATACACATGAACAATAAGTTTATTGAAAATTAAATGAGATATAAACCTTCTAGATCAGGGGTTCCCATCCCGGTCCCAAAGTACCCCCTACCAGTCCAGGATTACCCTGTTGTGTCTTAAACACAATGAGTAATCCTTAAATCCTGGACTGTTAGGGGGTACTGAGGACTGGATTGGGAACCACTGTTCTAGATAAACAAAAAATGCATCCTATTTTTATTCCGTCTTTTTCCTTCCTGCCTCAACTTTATAGTAGCATAGTCAATTTTTGCCTTAACTTTATTCTAGCATAGTCCAATTTTTGCCTTAACTTTATACTAGCATAGTCCAAATTTTGTGCCTACTACATTTATGTATGACGTATCTATTAAATTCTGGTACTCTACTATTGATTCTTCGCATTTCTGTTGTATTAAATTAACAGCAACATAACTAATACATTGAGATCCTTAAAGTTAAATATGTGCTTTCTATCCAGATAACTGACATATAACAGTGGTGCATACTCATACATTCATTGAGTGTATATAAAAGTATTAAATATAATATTTGTACTACTACTAGATTTAAAAAAAATGTCTGTTTGCACTATTCATATATGGGTAGCAGGTAAAGCCCCTTTAATTTAACTTGTTTGTTTTATTCACATTTTGTCTAAACTTAGAGCAATTTTAATACCCATTGGTGAGTTGACTATTTACACCTAACTCATAGTATCTTATCATGAGACAATACCACTATACGTTTTATGTTTTTTCTTTGTTATTATAATTTCAGTATTGAAGTTAAATTTACAGACTTTTTGATTACAGGAAACTTTCTATAAATGCAGTTCAGGCAATAAAAATATGACACACTAAATTAAAGTTAACATTCAGTGAAGGTTGATTATTAATCACTAGTGTAAAACATTTGTCTGTGTATTTCCGTAATGATAATTATTGCACAGGATTGCTATTGTCATTTATATAATTGGTTTATGATTGTGCTTCTTTTCGTTTAATTGTTTTTTTTTTATAAAGCTGTTATAAAGATAAAATGACAGCAAACATTAAAAAATGCCATAATCATTTAGCAACATCCATTTCGATATCAGCACAATCTTATAAAAAAACAAAAAAACGCTCCTATGCTTTTGTTCCATTTATCTTAATTATTTTCTTTTTTCTTGTTATTTCTAAATACATATTTTCTTTTTTTCTTTTTAGGGAAGAAAACAGAATGATTTGGTTAACAACAGATGAAAGATATTAGAAGAAAAAAAATGTGTGTGATCATATATTGATAGCATTAAAGAAATCACTGCTTTGATTTTTATTTTATGCTATCAAATACGATTTAGAATAAATTGAACGTTTCTGATGAACAATCAAACATTGATAGATATAAGTATACACATTTATTTTTAGATTCACTTTGTCAAAGGCAAATGCTCTTGTTATATGTATTCTGTTATCAGTCTGAATGCATACACTTAGGTTGTGCTCATCAGGTCCGGACTGGGATAAAAATTCGGCCCGGGCATTTTTTTATCACAGCGGCCCACTAAGAAGGGGCGGGGCAGAGAGGGTGTGTTTTGTCGTCACTAACGACAAACACGCCCCCTTCTCAAAGTGCAGGCCAGGGCAGACTGGGCGCAGAGCTCTGCTAAAGAGCTCTAGCATGAGAAAAAAGCCCTGTATTTGTTCTGCACAGTGCAAGCAAATTGAATAACATGCTTGCACTGTGTTTCCTTGCAACTTGTCTCTGGTGTCTCTATAAATGGATACCAGGAGACAAAAATGCCAGGAAAGAGTATTGTGCTGTGTTTGGAGCCTGCTTGTGGGATTGTGTGTGTGTGTATAGAGTGAGCTGATTGTGGTGTGGTATTGTGTAATAAGGTCGGTTTTAGTCGTGTGGTGTTTGTGGTGTAATGTAATGCATATGTGGCTAGGGTCTGTAGAGAATGTGTGTATAGGGGATGTAGCAAGTGTGTGCATACAGGCTATAGTGTGTGTGTGTGTATATATGTGATGTAGTGTTTGTAGAGAGTGTGTGTTTAGGGGTGTAGTATGTGTTTGCTTACAAGGAATCTAGTGTGTGTATAGGGTATCCAGAGTGTGTATGTCAGGAATGTAGTGTGTGTGTGCGTGCGTGTGTGTGTATATATATATATATATATATATATATATATATATATATATGTGTGTGTATATATATATATATGTTTGGAAGTATTGTGTATGTGTGTGGTGCAGTGTGTTGGGGAGGTTCGGTGTGTATGTGAGGGGTGCAGTATGTGTGTATGATGGATGCTGTGTGTGATGTGTGTGAGGGTGCTGTGTATGAGGGTGCTGTGTATGATGTGTGAGTGATGTGTATGATGTGTTTTGTGATAGTGCTGAGTGTGATGTGTGTGAGTCCTGAGTGTGATGTGTGTGAGAGTGCTGAGTGTGATAGTGCTGTGGATGATGTGTGTGAGTGCTGTGGATGATGTGTGTGAGTGCTGAGGGTGATGTGTGTGAGGGTGCCGAGTGTGATAGTGCTGTGGATGATGTGTGAGAGTGCTGTGTGTGATGTGTGTGAGAGTGCTGTGTATGATGTGTTTTGTGATAGTGCTGAGTGTGATGTGTGTGTGAGTCCTAAATGTGATGTGTGTGTGAGAGTGCTGTGTGTGAGAGTGCCGAGTGTGATAGTGCTGTGGATGATGTGCGTGAGTGCTGAGTGTGATGTGTGTGAGAGTGCTGTGTATGATGTGTTTTGTGATAGTGCTGAGTGTGATGTGTGTGAGAGTGCCGAGTGTGATAGTGCTGTGGATGATGTGTGTGAGTGCTGAGTGTGATGTGTGTGAGAGTTCTGTGTGTGATGGGTGTGAGAGTGCTGTGTGTGAAAGTGCTGTGATGGGTGTGAGAGTGCTGTGTGTGATGGGAGTGAGAGTGCTGTGTGTGAAAGTGCTGTGATGGGTGTGAGAGTGCTGTGTGTGATGGGTGTGAGAGTGCTGTGTGTGAAAGTGCTGTGATGGGTGTGAGAGTGCTGTGTGTGATGGGAGTGAGAGTGCTGTGTGTGAACGTGCTGTGATGGGTGTGAGAGTGCTGTGTGTGATGGGAGTGAGAGTGATGGGTGTGAGAGTGCTGTGTGTGAAAGTGCTGTGATGGGTGTGAAAGTGCTGTGTGTGATGGGAGTGAGAGTGCGGTGTGTGATGGGAGTGAGAGTGCTGTGTGTGATGGGAGTGATGGGAGTGAGAGTGCTGTGTGTGATGGGAGTGAGAGTGATGTGTGTGATGGGAGTGAGAGTGCTGTGTGTGATGGGAGTGAGAGTGCTGTGTGTGATGGGAGTGAGAGTGCTGTGTGTGAATGTTTGAATGGATTGTGTGTGTGTGGGGTAAAAAAATAAAAATTAAGCAGTTATAATGTCCCCCCCTCCCTTCTTACCTTTAGCCTGGGAGGGGGGGACCAGCACGCTGGAACCTGGGAGAGTGGGGGGGGTGACCGGAACTCGCACTCCGACAGCATCCCTGGTGGTCCAGTGGTGAGTGAACTCTAGCCTGCGGGCTAGAGTTCACTCTTGCGAGATCCTGTCATTGCCATGGCAACGCGCCGGATCTCGCGAGAGGAACCCGGCGGAGCTGCAAGATAGAGCTCCGCCGGGTCCTCTACCTCCCCCCCCAGCCGCATGTGCCGCAGGTCTGTCCAAGTGGGCCGGTGAGGGAGATCTTTGATCTCCTCACCGGCCCTTCATTGAAAACAGCGGGGCCGCCGCTCGGATAGTGCCGGCCCCGCATAGACCGGCAGGGGAGATCCTGGGACTTCCCCTGCCGGCCTCGGCCCATGGCCACCGCGGCCCACCGGGCATTTGCCCGGTGTGCCCGATGGCCAGTCCGGGCCTGGTGCTCATCATTGTGATCAACATCACAATAATAACGTATATGATAGCATTACAAATATATTCAGGGCCAATACAAACTATTAAACAAATAAACCTATAGCACACCAAAAAAGTATTGCACAAAAGGTTTTTACTCACATAATGCATTATGCATTAGTGCAAATATGCAGAGTATTCACATTACAAATAAGCACTTATATTAGGCAAATACAGTGCTCAATGCCCTAACCCAAGTGTAACAACAGGTATACTGACCCAAGCAGAAGACCTCTGTACCCCAACGTTTCGGCACCACACCTTCTTCAGGGGGGATCTGAGGTATCACCAGTTTCAGCTATGTAACCATGCAACTATTATTATTTTTATGTTTTGAACTTTTATGTCTTTCACCCATTTGTCACTTGCCTCCTCTGCTCCACTAATTAGGAGCAGTTTCATTCAAATTTCATATTCACACAAATTCATATTCACACTTATGGCTCAGACTCTTCCTTGAGCTAGAAATGGGAAGGATGCACACACTGTTGGTGAATCTTGGACATCATAGAGGTAGTTTAAACTGGTCTGTTTTTACATACCTGTGTTATTCTTAATTATTTCCACTTGGATATCACTTGAAGAGCTGTCTCTTTAATTAGGATACAATTCGTACTAGATTAGAATAAGAGGCCCTTTGCAGCCCTTTGCAGCCCTTGGGATAACCCATAGTAAGCTCAAGTGAATTGGCCATCCTGTGAAATGATTTAATGCTATTTTCAGTAACCATTCTATGTAATAAGCACTTTTGTGTCTAGAGGACCTTTCTAAGTATTAATTGTATATACCTGAGTTGGCTGCATTTGCTCCTCCCTCTTCTTTTTGTTGCAGCCCAGTATTAACTGTTTGGTATTTATGTGAGTCCCTGTACATTTATTTTTATTTGATGTTTTCT
Source organism: Pelobates fuscus (assembly GCF_036172605.1). Taxonomy (NCBI): domain Eukaryota; kingdom Metazoa; phylum Chordata; class Amphibia; order Anura; family Pelobatidae; genus Pelobates; species Pelobates fuscus. Next base: position 409,956,936 of record NC_086318.1, read on the forward strand.
TTAAACTATTTGTTATTTTTTTCATTAGATAGATTTATTGCTGTCTGACATGGCCAGTTGGGCATATTGCACCTTTGTTATTTGGATGTGTTCTATTAAGCAAATTATAATGTTTATTAGATATATTAATTCACAGGCAGGACTTTTTTTTCTTTTCTTACTGTCTCTACTTATTTCTCTATGGTTTGTATAACTGCCAATGCCATTTTTGCATACATTGTAATGTTATAACGTTATCAACTTAAATATAATGTTTATATAGTATCTTAAAGCTCGTTTGTGCATTTTCATTAAAGATATAAAGATTTTCAGCACATTTCTGATAAAACGGGATGCCTAATCCGAGAATGTAAAGACATTTTTAATTATCTATATAAAGAAAATGTCTCTGTTCTTCGCTTCCTTGTTTCCTATTCTGTTTTGCACATCGTCATTTAATTTTTTTTATTCTTTTTAATTAGATGTCATAACTAATTCTAAAGACAAAAGATAATTATAGAAAAAAAAAACAGTGCATGTCAACAAAGTCGCTGCTTTTTTATTCACTGAGTCATTCAAGTTTTTAAATTAATTTGTTTACTTTATTAAAGAAAAAAAAACGATAGTGTACATTGGCATGTTGCCATAGGAAGACGGCTTAGCAGTATTTTGTATTTTTTTTTAGTTTAAAAGACAAATAATAGAAAGGGTCGGGTGTGGGAAATGATTTTAAGGTGGAATTGTCAGGATTTGATTCCCTATGGGAAAGCATTGGAGTGGGTAAAATCATACATTCTGATGATGTCAGCAAGGAGGCAGATTGGGGCACGGTGCTGGAAATAAGGTGAATTTTATTAACAATTGGTGGTTTTAACACTATAGGGTCAGGAATACATGTTTGTGTTCCTGACCCTAGAGTGTTCCTTTAATGTTGTGGCTGATCAGTGCACATTCCAAACAGCTCAGTCATGAAATTGGTATCATTATTATTAGTAGTAGTAGTACTAATATTCATATCACCACAAAATATTCTGCAGTGCTTTACAGTTATAGAATGGAGATACTTTGCAACAAGTAATTGAAATCCAAAAATTAACAGACAAAAGAGATGAAAAAAGCCATGCTCAAATGATCTCACAATTTATAAGGATGGGGAAAAAACACACTGAGAAAAAACAGCATGTAGGCGGAGAGGGGGGATTCACGGATAAGATGCCTGTGTCAAAATAAGCTGGTAAAAGTGGTTTGTAGATTAGGCAAACAGTAGAAAGAAAGAGATTGAGCTATGGAGAGAAGGGTACTGAGGAGGGAAATCATAATGAGGAATATGGTAAGTTTTACTAAAGAGGTGTGTTCAGTGACTTCTTAATGAACTCAAGACTGGGGGACAGTCTGATTGCATGGGGCAGAGTATTCCAAAGGAAAGGAGCCAGCCTGTAAAATGCATGCAGATAAGAGTTAGCCATTGACATGCATGGGGGAGGACTACTGGAGGTGGGAAAATTAGGATTCCGTTTTTAGAAATATTAAGATTTTGGAAAATAGGAATACATCTGGTTATAGATAGAAGAGAGACAGTTTGTGATATCTTCTAGGAGGGCAGGAGAGAGGCCATGGGAGTAGAGTTAAATCTGAGTATTGCTATCATATAGATGGTATTGACATTACGATGAGTTAATAAGGTTACCAAGAGAGGCAGTGTAAATGGAGAACGTAAGAGGTTGAAGAACAGAACCTTAGGAAACACCAAGTGAGATGGAAAGAATAACAAAACAACACGGACACCCGTGGAAAAGTGATAAAAACCACAAAAAACTTTAACTTAACTGATAGGTACACGGCCTCCCAGGGTTATCTCCCAGCTGATAACCAAATTGCAGGACTGTATAGTTGATGGGATATTTTGGGATATTGCTAGTGTACCTATAATAGAGGACAAAACATAGTGCAAATATTGCTACTAAAATATAGTGAAAATTGCCAGTGATCAGAATGCACTCACATATTCCAAAATAATAAAGCGTATTATAGGTGCCTCCCCTTGGTGGAAATGGGGGGTGTGTTCCTTTAAAATTCCCTCCTCAAGTGATAGCCGATAGGGTATCCAGGTCAGCACAGAATCTCACAAACAGCAACCAAAGGAATACTTAAAGGCGATTTATTCACTTGAAAAAGGTTAAATTGAATAAAATAATAAAAACAAATAAGAGAGAGATGCTGGGCACAAAAACTATTGTCTCAGGGCACAAAAACTATTGTCGAGTATGCCAGTGAATTCCGTACCATGGCAGCAGAGGGTGGCTGGAACAACGAGACTCTCGTGGCTGCCTTTGCACAAGGTCTCTCCGATGTGTTTAAAAATGAGATTGCAGCCAGAGAATTACCTAAAGATCTCGAGGAACTGATATCATTTGTCACCCTCATTGACATCAGACTCCGAGAGAGATCCTCATCCAAGGAGCGCCTGCGGAGGCCTCTTGTAAATTTGGCACCGAGCCTTTCTTGCCCACCCGAACCTCCCTCACCTCCCATGCCTCCTGGTCCTGAGTCCTCTGTCTGTGTGGAGCCAAAGCAGTAAGGCTTCTCACGCCTCTCGGTCGAGGAGAGAGCCTTTAGGAGGAGGGAGGGTCTGTGCCTATACTGCGGACACCATGGTCACTTGTTAAAATTTTGCCCGATTCGTCCGGCAAAGGGCCCGCACCCAAGATACTGTCAGGGGCAGATCTTGGGTGGTCTTTCTGCAGACCCAGAGATATGTGTGCGCAAACCCTTGGTGCCTGTTATCCTCTCCTGGCCTGATTCATCCATTGAAACCCGGGCGTTACTTGATTCTGGGGCCGCAGGCTTGTTTATAGATTGTGCATTTGCAGCAAAGCACTCTATACCCTTACAGTCTCGCAACTCCCCACTAGCCTTCGAAGCCATCGATGGCAGACCAATACAGCCAACCCACGTGACCCAAGAAACCGTGCCCATATCTCTGGCTGTAGGGGCTCTACATCATGAGACGACCCAATTCCAGGTCATTTCCTCTCCATATTACCAGGTTGTTTTGGGATACCCTTGGTTACAGAAGCATAACCCCACAATTGATTGGCGCAAAGCTGAGATATTATCATGGTCCCAGCAATGCACATTGTCCTGTCTCCAGAAACCGGTCAAAGTTTTGGGCGCATGTTCTGCCTCTTCCTTACCCGCTGAGTACCAAGAATTCCAAGATGTATTTGACAAGGGTCAAGCCAGCGTTCTGCCACCACACCGTCCGTATGACTGTGGTATCGAACTCCAACCGGGTACCAATCCTCCCCGGGGCCGGATTTACCCACTGTCTGTAGCAGAGAATCGAGCCATGGAGGAGTATGTTACCGATGCACTGTCTAAGGGTTTTATTCGGAAGTCATCTTCTCCTGCCGGGGCCGGCTTTTTCTTTGTAAAGAAAAAAAATGGCGAGTTGAGACCCTGTATCGACTATAGGGGTCTCAATCGCATTACTATTAAGAATGCCTACCCCATTCCATTAATCACGGAATTATTTGACCGCCTCAAGGGAGCAACGGTCTTCACCAAACTTGATCTGAGAGGGGCATATAATCTCGTCCGGATAAAAGAGGACCACGAATGGAAAACCGCATTTAACACCAGGAGCGGCCATTACGAATACCTAGTAATGCCCTTTGGTCTTTGCAATGCTCCGGCGGTTTTCCAAGAATTTATAAATGACGTCCTGCGAGATATGCTGCAGCAATGTGTGGTGGTTTATCTTGATGATATTCTGATCCATTCCACATCTCTCGAGAACCATCACGCAGACGTTTCTCGTGTTCTACAGAGACTTAGAGAAAATAGTCTGTTCTGCAAATTGGAGAAATGTGAGTTTCACTGCAAACAGGTTACATTCTTGGGATATGTTATCTTAGATACTGGATTCTCTATGGATCCGGAGAAACTTTCGGCTGTACTAAAATGGCCTCGACCTACGGGTCTTCGCTCTATACAACGGTTTCTGGGCTTCGCCAATTATTATCGGAAGTTCATACGCAACTTTTCTTCCTTGGTTAAACCTCTCACGGACATGACCAGGAGAGATGCTGATCCACAGCATTGGTCACAGGAAGCCATTACTGCCTTTGAGTCTCTCAAAGTCGCCTTTGCTGCTGCTCCTATACTGGCACACCCTAACCCTGCCTTACCATTCATTCTTGAGGTCGATGCGTCTGAGACAGGAGTGGGCGCCCTCCTGTCTCAACGTCCTAACCCAGAGAGCTCCAGGCATCCGTGCGGGTATTTCTCTAGGAAATTGAACCCGGCGGAATGCAACTACCAGATTGGTGATAGAGAACTTCTAGCCATAATTTTAGCTCTCAAAGAATGGAGGCACCTTCTTGAGGGTACTTCAGTGCCAATCCTCATACTCACAGACCACAAGAATCTAACATATCTTTCTGAAGCTAAGCGACTTTCCCCCCGGCAAGCTAGATGGGCTCTCTTCCTATCAAGATTCAATTATGTGGTTTCTTACTTGCCCGGTACAAAAAACATTCGGGCTGATGCCTTGTCTCGACAGTTCTCCCCTCCATCTAGAGAGGAGATAACCCCTACTCCTGTGATTCCTCCGGACCATATACTGGCAACCATCCGTACTAACCTCACCTCACCCCTAGGCGAGGAGATTCTGGCTGCACAAAGTAATGCTCCTCCAGAGAAACCTAATGGCCGTTGTTTTGTACCTATTAACCTCCGTACGAAACTATTGAGTACATACCACGACCCCAAAGCAGCTGGACATCCAGGCAAAAACCAGTTAATCTGGTCCGTATCCCGGCAATTTTGGTGGCCTAGTCTCCGTTCGGATGTCACCGCTTTTGTAGCTGCCTGTCCTGTGTGCGCTCAAAACAAAACCCCACGACGCCCTCCAGTGGGTCTCCTGCAAACCATACCTAATGGTGAACGACCCTGGACCCACTTGTCCATGGATTTTATCGTAGATCTTCCGGTCTCCCGTGGCAATACAGTCGTTCTCATGGTTGTTGACCAATTCTCGAAGATGTCGCATTGCATTCCCTTAAAAAAACTACCAACTTCCCAGGAACTTGCAACAATTTTTGGTCGGGAGATCTTTCGTTTGCATGGGTTACCCAAAGTGATAGTCTCAGATAGGGGTAGCCAGTTCGTGTCCAGATTTTGGAGAGCTTTTTGTACGCAAATGGGAATTCAGCTTTCCTTCTCCTCGGCCTACCACCCGCAATCCAGTGGTGCAGCGGAACAAGCTAACCAAACACTGGAACAGTTTCTGCGTTGCTACATTTCTGACCACCAGAACAACTGGTCTGATCTGCTACCCTGGGCGGAGTTTGCCCACAATAGTGCGATTAATGCCTCCTCCCGGCTATCCCCGTTCCTGGCAAACTATGGGTTTCAACCGTCCATGTTGCCTGATACGTTCTTGCCACAGGAGATACTGGCATTGGAGGAACATCTCAGGGAACTCCGTTCCACTTGGGTGCAGGTTCAGAGTTCTTTGCAATGTGCAATGCAGAACTACAAACTCCAGGCCGACCGCAGACGCCTTCCTACACCTACCTATTAGGTCGGAGAGAGGGTCTGGCTGTCTTCCCGCAACCTACGCCTCCGTGTTCCCTCACAAAAACTGGCACCCCGATACGTTGGGCCATTTCGTATACTTCGAAGGGTTAACCCTGTAGCTTACGCACTTGACCTTCCTGCTAACATGCGCATCTCAAATGTTTTCCATGTTTCCCTCTTGAAACCGTTGGTTTGTAATCGCTACACCACCTCAGTGCCACGTCCACGTCCTGTTCTGATTGACAATCATGAGGAATATGAAATACGCAGCATCATTGACTCACGGGTCTTCAGAGGACAGATCCAATACTTGGTGCACTGGAAAGGATACGGTCCAGAGGAACGCTCCTGGGTTCCAGCCTCTGATGTCCATGCACCATCCCTCCTTCGTTCCTATCACGCCCGCTTCCCCATGAAGCCCGGACCCACCAACAGAGATGGGGGGAGTCATTGAGGGGGAGGTACTGTCAGGGTTTCTTTGCTGTTTTAAACAGCAACCCTTTCTGTTTCAGTGATTGAGATTTCAGCTGCAATTACTATGAGCTGCTTCTGCTTGTTGCCACGGTTACTCACCTGTGAGTAGTAATCAACCCTGCTGCTAATCAGTTCTGCCTATTTAAGCAGCTAAGCCCAGAACCTCCTTGCCCTTGCGTGGTTTCCTGTTTCCCAGAAGTCTCCTTGTTCCTGTGTTTCCTGTTTGCTCCTGGTTCCTGACTCCGGCCTTGTTCCTGACTCCGCTGCTCTCCGTGCTCCTGATCCTGGCTTGTCTGACTACCCGCTCTGGTGACTGACCCCTGCTTGATTCCTGGACTTTGCTTTTGTTATTTATTAGTTATTTATTAATAAAGGTGTGTTTGCATCTACTTCTGTCTCTGTCTGGTTCCTGGTCCCTGACAGTCACCAATGATGAGGGAAGTAATGTCAGATGAGTGAAAAAAGATTGAAGAGATGGATGGAGTGGACTTCAAAAGATGCAAAGGAGGGAAGGGCAAGGGGGCAAGGTTTGAAGGACCAATGAAGGGAAAGCAAAAACTCCACACCACCACCCTTTGCATCACATGGACATGATATGGTATCTGATATCAATATATTTACATCTCTGACAACAAATTGGATTCTTGAAAGAGCTTTTGTTCCTCGATTGTCTCCAAAGACTTGTACTCATTCATAGTGATTCTCTTTGTCCATCCTTCTGAGAAACTGTACTATGTATAAACTGTTTTTGTGTAGTTAGCTACAGTCATTTATTCAGCAGCACATGAAGACAAAACTACTGTTGACTCTTTTGGACCTTTTTCCATGCCATCAGTGGGCTTTGCTCAACTAGACTAAAGCAATATCTGGTCATACTTCTTCTATCATTTACATCAGAAGCCCAACAACATCACTATATGCTTTGAGTTTTAGGTCTTGATTACACATCTTGTAGAACAACATGATGTAGTTTTTGTTCACATGATGTTGATCTGGGTTTACAATCTGTCATACCGAATGTCTTCAGAATCTTTGGTATGTATCTCTTTTAAGTTAGATTGAAGTTGATACTTAGGAAATATTTGATTTTTTGCCACAGTGCCTGCATCCAGTTACCTGCTCCAGCGTGCCCGCAGCATCCTGGTAACAATTGCTTTCTGGCATCATCACTTCCTCTATACATAAAGACACCCATGCCCTCATAGATCTCCCAGATTCCTGTTTCACTCTCAGGCAGCTGGAAAGATTGCGATGTCAAGGGGTTGCTGTTCCACTGCAACTGAGTTCTTCTCCACACAAACCAACCGGTAGGTTTTCACATTCTTCTTCTTCTATTTTATTCCAGTTTCTACCTGACTGCTTTTAACCAAACAGCGACTTGTTCAACCTGAAAAGTAATTTTCTATTCTGTTCGGACATGACCTAAAAACCCTCTGGTTGTTTTACATGTATCTCAATCAATTAGAGCATGTAAATAGAATGATTTTACATCCATTTGACAGAGAAGCAAGTTATATTTAACACATATTAGAGATAATTTTTATCGTAATCAATTCCTTTTGATTATAACCTTTAGCAACATATCTGGCCATGTACATTTCTGATTCATTCATTTTGTTCTTTCATGCATGCACCCATTCACCCTCCACTGAAAGTTTACCTTTTGGCAAAGTGGTCAAAATAAATGTGTAATTTTCTCTTAGTGAAACTATTTAATCTTTCATAGCATTAAGCCAGAACTATGACTGGGGTGAGTTTATGGTGTCTTCAGAGGTTGGTGGCACAACAAACACAATGTAATAATAATGACTGTTTGTTAATACAAGGTCATAATGTTTGAAATCTGAGACATAGCCTTTCTATCTCTTTTAGGATAACGTACCAGGATCTTCCCTGGTTTCCCCTTAAAAAAGTTGGATCTTCTCTGGACATTGTTTTGCAGTATTATTCATTTTCGGTCCAGGAGATTTATTGCCTTCTCTAGAGAAATTCTGTTCATCATGTAATAGGTCAGTTTAGGTTTGTCTATTTGTCAATTTTCTTTGTAATATATTTCACAAGTCTGTGTTTAGGATCCTTTCTGGTGTCTGGATAATACACTAGATAAGAACGGATGTTCTTGTCATATCCAATAAAGATTCCTCTCTCACAATTTGGATATAGTTTATTCCTGTCACAATTTAATGTAAGACATTATGACATTTTAGAGAGGTTAGGCCTTTTGCTCATTAACATATAATATAGAGTTTGTACTAGATGGCGGTTCAAGCACCTGTTTTGGATGCCTGATTAGTCCATCATTATTCTGGTAATTTACTTTCGATCAACAGACATCTTGCCATTTGAAATAGTGTTCTACAATTTATATTAGCAGCTCTATTTTGATGGGTTGAGTAAGGTGCATAGGTCCATGTCATACCGTTTTGACTGAAATCGCTCAGCTATTAACTCAATACCATTTGCTTGCACTTCATGTTTCCATGTTGGGCTGTGTCAACAATAAATTATTAAGCAGTTAACACTGCCTAACTTGTTGTCCAAGAAGTATATAAACACAACTCCAGAGTAATCATCAGTAAGTGTCATGGCATATGTGAAACCTTCTCTAGCTTTTGGTTCTATGGGACAGATTAAATCCACTGCTGTGGCTCTGGCATTGGACTCTTTGCTTCTACACAACAAATTGTTCTTGATTGCGAACTTCACAGTTTAGGTTAGACCTTTCAATAATACCCTTAATCTTTATTCCTTCAACTACATTTTGTAGCTTTCCAATTTTTTACAGTTACCTAAAACTTAGTACGATTCGATCTACATGTTACTAGCCTGTTACCTCTACTAAATATAAACGGTGCAAATCTACCTAACCAAGCCTGTCTAAAACATAAAATTGTGCCTGTTACTCCTAAGCCCCGCATGTTAAGCGAGGAAATGACTGAGGACTGCTTTCGGGGCACTTCAGAATTGCATGTACCACTCTTATGCACTGAAAAAATAAAGAATTAAAAAAAAAAAACGTAGTACCAAGTTTGAATACCGTAACATTAATGGCAGCTATCATAGTTTTCAACAAAATTATTTAAATAGTAAAGTCCATTATGTTTCTGAATTATGAATTTTGTATCGTTCTTACGAAGTAGTTTATTTTTTTACTTGCTTAAAGCTGACTGTTGCTTAGTTATTTGTTGCTATCTCTACAGAAAATATGTCTTGAGGGTATGGAGGTATATACTTTACGCTTTAATTAAGGTTGCAAACACGCAGTTTTCTATACTATGAAGTAGCTAAATCTCCACATTAACTCTTCTCAATGTCATACCTGCTGTCTTTTTTCCCTTCTCTGTTAGACGGTGTCTTCAAAACTTTTGATCTTTTTGTTGTTAGTAAATATATGGATGTAGCCCCTATTTTGACCATTAGCCCTTCTGGTATTAGTCCATCTAGTTGAACTTCTCTAACTCTAAAAACTTATGAATATATGTTGCCATCATTATATATCAATTTGTTTGACATTGTCTATCTTCATGCACCTACAGTTTGCATCTTTGTTTGTTGGGCTAGTACCAAATAAGTACACCACAGTAACTGGCCTTCATTTTGACTTTCTGAGCTCCTTCTGACCCTGTTTCCCCCTTGGCTACAATTGTAACAAACAATATAATAGTATTATTTAATTTTAAAGTTATGTGTTATATTACTAACGTTCAGCACTCTATCATCATGTGTGCTAGCACAGTATTTTTCAGTAACTTCAAAACTTCTCAGCTTTGTTTTAAACTCTATAAAAGCTACGTTTCTATCGATGGCAAATGGTTTGTGCTATTTTGGTGTAATTTGCAATCTCCTGGAATATAAACCCAAATTCAGAAATTAATTAATAACATCGACCCCTTTATAATTTATTCCTACATGCCTAGTTCTGAATTTTTAGAGAAAATAGCAGCTAAAATAAATAAAGCAGATAAATAAAAACCACACACTATGCACAAATAAAGTGTTCAGATGAAGTGCAAAGTGAGGTGCAAATAAAAAAGGGCGGAAGGGTGGATTAAGAAATCAAGCGTAAAGTGTTGACCCCTCTTCAAATTGTACTAAGAAAGCTTATATGTAGCTTGCAGGAAAAAACATCTTGAAATACTGTATCAGAAGTAATCTATCCAGCAATATCCCAAGTTTTGCTACAATGACTCAAGAAGAAGATATACTGTATCAACAGGATAGGAGCTATGTAAATCAAGCAGGGTCTCACCCTGCAATTCTTTACCTGTAAACTTTAATTGTATGCAGTGTGTGGCTTTCTTTATTTGTTTAATTTATTAAAGTAAGATGCCAATAAGATTTTGTGTAATAATGTATTTCTTCTTACCATGAAGAATGATTTTACATTGGTGTAAATTTCCTTGGCGTCCGGTCCCCTTGTGGCTTTTGTCTTCATTACTTTCCTCTTTTAGAGAAAATGTGTAATGCAATCTGCAGGGGAGATGGGAAAAACAGCTAACAGACCCACCATGAATCACAAGTTGTTTCTGATTTCAGCCAATCAAAATCCTCCAGTATTCACATCCTGGTCAGTGACCGAAAAATGCAGCCAATAAATAAACTGGTAGCCCTATGTGCTGGAAAATGCTGTCTTTCTGGAGCAGTCAAGTAAATATGCCGATATCCCTTAACATTTTACATATTTTTTTCAACATATCTACATAAAATCAACATAATATGAAGCGTTGTTATTTTTGCAATCTGAATCATTAAATAGGAAAACCTGCTCAAAACGTTCGACAATGCATTAAAATACCATTCTTTCTATTATTCTTCAAGTAATGCTCAGGATAAAGTGTAATCATGTAAAATATGTGGAAATCTTTATTTTTTCAACTGCTATCCACAGGGTGGCATCAATGTTCTTTGCAATTAAAATAACCAATCATAGATTACAATATGCGGTTTCATTTTAATTCATGGTTTATATCATAAAGTGTTTTCTCGTACTTGCTACAGATACTGTAACAAAAAAATAAACACGTGAGCTATTAAGTGCTTGCCTAAGACATGAGTACATATCTAAAGATGTTGAGCATTTAAAATTCAGTTTGGTTTCAAGATAAAATCCAACAATCAATATTTTTCCATTTTTGATCTGCACTGCAAAATCTTATTTTACTTTGAACATTCTAATTTGCAAAATTGAGAATCACTTCGAAGATTTGACATAGGTCGAATAAAAATATACCTTATATTTATTAAAACAATCATTGGTTGGGTTTCTATATGTTTAACATCAGCGTGTGATTGTTTTGACTGTGACATATATTGTGGGAAATATGTTAATTGAAGTTTCCTTTGCAAATACAATGTAGTCTACAGATGACAAATTGAAGTCTAAAAGTATATGAAACATGTACATTAAACAGCATTTTTGCTTACATTTTGCATGTTTACCTGCTTTCGTGCAGTTTTGTTGTTTAACTAATAAGAATGAGTTTAATGTTCTTTTAAAGCTGCACAACACATAATACAATCTATGCAAACATTTTCATTTGATGAAAATACAAGTAAGCAGTTACTTATGGCAATGACAGATTTTACTATGTATTAATGAATAATAAGATATATATATTTGGGGTTTATTCAATAAGCTCAAAATTGCAACTGAAATCCAAATGGCAAAAGCAAAGCTGTGATTTGAAATGTCACCTGTTTTCACCTAAATTGTGACATTCAGATTTTAGTTCTCTACAATCTAGAGTTTAGTAAATAAGCTTCTGAGCAAGTCCCTAAATATGAAACACAAAAAACATATAAAATAATTTACAAGTGGGGTGCAAGGAGATGGATGTCTTATCGGTATTTCTGATTATTATTATTATTATTTTATTATTTATATAGCGCCAGCAAAGTCGGTAGTGCTGTACCTTAATTACAATTAGAATTAATATTATGTCTGCAATGCCAACATATTATGTAGTGCTGTATAATAAATAAAACAAGACAAACAATTCTAGCAAAGCAGGTTTGCCATACAGAAACACTAGTTGAAGGGGGGCACTGCCTATATAAGCGTCTATTAAATCAGTAATGACAGAAAATATATATTTTTTTATAGTAAATGTAATAGTGTCAGTTTGGTTTACTGTTTACCTTCAGCTCCTGTGAAACACAATCTATAGGACTGACAATGCATAAACATGTTGACAGGATGAGAGAACTTGTTAACGATGTAGTGACAAAAAAAAATCAATAGTAATCAGACATGTTTTAAATTGTCATAATGTTGTCCTAAAAATCATAATGTACAAGTTTGAAAGAAGCTCTTTTTTTCAAGCTTTTCATTTCCCAGAGGGAGTATATAGATCCAAATTTGTCTCAATCATTTATGTACACAGATCAGCCACAACACTAAAACCACTAACAGGTGGGTGGGATAAATGAGGATGCAAGTGAACTGTCAGTTCTTGAATTTCATGTCTCGGAAGCAGGAAAAATGGGCCAACAAAACGATCTGAGTGACTTTTACAAGGGCTAGATGACTGGGTCAGAGCATCTCCAAAACGCCAAGTCTTGTGAGGTGTTCCTGGTATTATTAATGTTACGAACGCTGGTATGGTAGATACCCATAGGTATGCCTATTTTCTCCCGTTTGCCTATTTTCTCCCGAACTGCTGAAACCTGAGTGATTATAGCTCGCAGTTCTAGATTCGAACGGTTCCCAGATGAATGCAGCATCCAAGTAGTTTCTCCCCAGCAAGTAGACAGTTACCCAAACATCAACCTAGACAATATGAAGGGTACAACATGAATTAATTTTAATGGTGCAACACTGGCTTTTATGCAAGTCCCCGTGCAAGGAGCACTCCCACATGGACCTTGTTGGGGACTCCAACACAAAGTTAACAACCAATAACAGTACGGTTACAAAGTATGACACTCCCCTACACATCATGTAATCCATCCTCTATAATAACTAAATTATCTCCAGGCAGAAAAAACTAATTTTCCATAAAACTTAAAAAAGTACCCCAAAATACTTAAAATCACCATAAATGCCCTGATCTGGGTGACCAACATATCCAAAAATCACCCAGATCAATTCAGGGGTTTTGGAATTCTATGGATGTCTTAATTTGACCGATCGCACACGAGGCTCGTGTCCAGAAATAGTTCCATGAGTTTGGGTTGTGTGGTCAGTCTATTTCAGAAAGTCTTGAAAACGAACAAATGCACGAACAGTACCCCGGGCTTATAGTAGCGTTTGTTCCCCTAGTTCATGGGAACAAAATTAATCTCCTGGCTGTTTGGGAAAAGGAAGCAGGCGTTCGTAAAGTTTGAATGGTGTTCGGGAAGTTGAGTGTCCGATTTTAGTTCCAGACACTCGACGACCAAGTCCCGCTGCGAACAAAACATTTTCTCCTGCATGTGGCGTTCAACCATATGAACAGCGGCCACACAAGGAGAGCACTTAATTCACTGTTCTATTTGAAGTTAATGAGCCAGGGGATGGGCGGTGTTCGGTAGTTTCAACTACCGAACCAAAAAAAAGTCAAAGTCCCGAATAAACAGGGTAGTTTCATCACAACTAATAGTATTATTGCCATTTATATAGCGCCAACAGATTCCGTAGCGCTTTACAATATTATGAGAGGGAGGATTTAACTATAAATCGGACAATTACAAGAAAACTTACAGGAACGATAGGTTGAAGAGGACCCTGCTTAAACAATATTACAGTCTATAGGAGGTGGGGTATAAAACACATTAGGACAGGAAATAGCAATCAAACAAGGTGGGAATGAAGCAGAGCTGGAGGAGAGAGTAGAGTGCTGCCCTTTAGGAGAGAGCAAGAGACAGATATGTGAGGTAGAATTTACTTTGGGAGGCCATAAGCTTTCCTAAAGAGATGGGTTTTAAGGCACTTCTTAAACGATCGAAGACTAGGGGAGAGCTTGATGGTCGTAGGCAGGCTATTCTATAGGAAGGGAGCCGCCCCCGAGAAGTCCTGCAATTTTGGACTTTCCTGCTGTTACATGCCAGAACAGCAGTAAGGAAGGTGTTTAATGAGGGCTTTACTGCTGTTACTTTGCACACAGCAGTAAGGGAGTAGGATATAGGAAAGGAGGTATAAAATCCAAACTTGTAAACAACCAAAAAACTTACTATGCTAATACTTTGAAACTTATTCTAGGGGTTTATCCACTAACATATTAAATATTAAAAAGCATAAAGGAAATAATATTCCATCACTACAAAAGTGGTGCAAGGAAGGACAGCCAGTGAACCGGTGTCTTGGTCATGGGAGCTCAAGACTCACTGATGTACATAGGGAGTGAAGGCTAGCCCGTTTGGTCTGAACGCACAGAAGAGTTACTGTAGCTCAAATAACTGAAAAAAACTTGGAAACCTTGGGTCCTGGAATTCATCTGGATTTTACTTTGACACGTACCACCTGCCTAGACATTGTTGCAGACCACGTACACCCCTTCATAGCAAAGGTATTCTCTGATGGCAGTGGCCTCTTTCCGCAGGATAATGCACCATGCTGCAAACATTTTCTGTATTAGTTTGAGGAACTTGCCTTGGCCTCCAAATTCCCCAATATATGTGGGATGTGCTAGAACAACAAACCGGATCCATGGAGGCCCCACCATGCAACTTGCAGGTCTTAAGGGATCCACTGCTAATGTGTTGGTGCCACATACAACAGGACACATTCAGATGTCTTCTGGAGTCTGTGCTTCATTAATTCAAGTTGTTCTGGCAGTACAAGGGTGGCCTCCATGATATTAAGTAGGTGGTTTTAATATTATAACTGATTAGTGCATGTATGTATGTATTTAACTATCTTTGTCACATCTATCCATTATCTACCCAGCTATCCACCTGTCTTTTTGAAAGTCTATCTATCTTTGGATTTGCATAAAACATGCTCAGGGCATGCCTTTTTTTTATAAGCCCCGGTGTAAGTTTGGTATTGTACATTTTTTATCAGGCTGCCTAGTAAGCCCATAGGCTTGAGCGGAGTCTATAGTATTACTAGATTTACAAATGTGGCTTTTAAACCCTGCATATGTTGCGGTGTATGTGCATAAGTTGTGAAATAAATGTTTTACATTGGTAATGACCAACCCCCCTCAAACCCTACCTATTATACATTATCCTATGTATGTCAAATTTGAATATTGATGAAACATTCACTTAGAGGATATCATCTGTTAAATAAACACCCTGTGCCCATACTGAAAGTTGATGGCATTCTTCACCAGTTAATGTCGCCTCTTAAATGGCCATTGAAAGTGGATATGTGTTATATATTACATAGTTCTGTATACTAACTGCAATCTGTATTTTTCTTTGCTGTACATACATTCAACATACTGCATTAGAGCTTTTAGTTGACAGAAGGACTGAAATACACTGGAAATTTATTTGCTTGATTATTTTGTAAGGATAACCAATAGATACGTTATTGGTATATTCTCAAGGCCAGCGTTGAGTTTATGCCATAACATTTATACTGCCCTGTGTATCTGTATATGCCCATAGATAGAAAATGTGGTTACTGATATGCTGTTGAGAAAGATTATGTTTGTTTACAGCGTGGAGGAATCATCTGCAAATAGTGATGTTTGAACTGTTCGCGAACTGTTAGCTTGTTCGCGGCGAACGCGGCGGGCGAACATATGCGATGGTCGGTCCTCCCCCTATTTGTCATCATTGAGTAAACTTTGACCCTGTACCTCACAGTCAGCAGATATATTCCAGCCAATCAGCAGCAGAGCCTCCCTCCCAGGCCCTCCCACCTCCATGACGAATAGGGGGCGGACCGACCATCGCATATGTTCGCCCGCCGTGTTCGCCACGAACAAGCTATGTTCGCCGGCGAACGGTTCCTGGCGAACAGTTCGGGACATCACTATCTGCAAACCTTTTGGGTAGATTCTTTGCATATAACATGGTTTGGTTACCTTGGAAGGAACCTCAATGTCCTCCTTAATGTTTTGGTTAGTATGGTGCATTGGAGTTTGGTGTACACTACTTTGAACATGGTCACATCCCAACCCAGTCTTCCTCTTCTTTCTCTCTTTTTTTCTTCTGCTGTCCCTATATGTCTTACTTATGCATTCCCTTGCTTGTTTTCTCTTTTCTAACTTCTTTCCTTAATCCAGTTCTGTTATTGTGGTAGCTTGTATTGAGTATGTTTGTGTAATTATTCTTGTTCTATATTCTGTATTTTTTTCTACTTTTATTATTTATTTATTTTTGTTGTGTTTGTGTTAGTGCTTATGGTGTGAAGTTCTCAGATTTATATTTATTAAAAAAATGAAACAATCTTCGTATTCATTATAAATTAGTAATTTTGATTATGATTGTCTGCTGTTTATTTCTCTATGATGCTCAATTATAGACTGTTTTCCTGGCACATGTATTCCTTTACTCTTTGTAAAAAAACTAAACAAAAAAAAATATTGGTATACAGGTAGTCCTCAATTTGCGACCTACCTGTTTTGAAACGGTTCGCACTAATGACTGGCTCTCTAGCATGGGGATTCAAGGGATTCCCCACGTTAGAGAGCTGGTCTATGTTCAGGGAATTTTCCCAAAACATAGATTAGAAAGATTCCCTGCCTGGTCTATGTTTGGGGAAATTTACCCGAACATAGACATATGCACCAGAGCAGGGAATCCCTCTAACCTATGTTCGGGAAAATTTCCCCGAACAAAGACCTGTACTTATGTGCATGTGCCTCACTTACCAACCAATTCGTTTTACGATCGGGTCGTAAGAACGGAACCCGGTCGGTAAATGAGGAGCTTCTGTATTAATATTGAACTATTATATTTTGCACTTTAGGGGTATGATAAAATAAACTTTAAGAAACATTTATCAGTTTCAAATATTTTTTATATAATTAATTTAATTTATCCTGTACAGAAAAAATGGTAAGTGGAAGGTCAATATGTAAGAAAACGATTAGAAAGAAGATGTACAGAGTAAAGTGTGAGACTGACTAAGAGTGTGAGAACAAAGAGCAAAAAGGAGGATATTGCACATACAAGGTGAAATTAATTAGGGCTGTTTGAGAGGGGGAAGAACTGAGGTGAACAGATGGGGGATAGAAGTGTAAAGTATAAATAAATGAAAGGTAAAACTTTGAAACTTTAAACAGAGAAAGAAAATTAAACAAGTACTTTTTAGTTTCCACAGCAACATGGCCTTGCAGATATCCTTATACATTTCATTAACAGTTTAAGTTTGGAGAGCAGTTTTACTTGAGAGCATAGGTGGGCAGATATTATGAATTCCATAACAAATTACATTTAAATGATACTACATAACCCATCACAAGTAATAGAACATAAATATGATTCTGGATTGCCTAGGCTTCATAGCACCATGGCATTAATTGTAACACAAATGTAAACCAATGATGTAATCTGGATTTTTTTTTCACAGTAACTTTGTCAAGAACAAATACATTTTATTTCACAAAGCAAATTAATTAAATGTACATTGTCTAAGTCAAACAGTAAACAAATGAATGGGTTTATTTATTAAATAACAAGTTTGAAGTGAGTTGACAATCCAGTTGAAGCATTTAAAAACTCCCAATATTATCTATTTTTCCACCTCACCAGTTCAGCTTGTCACAATTCACTGTTTAGTTAATGATAAATACCACAATTTTGGATCTAGGACTTTTTAGCAATGCGGATAAACATAGGCACTATTGAAGCTGCATACCAGCATACTCCTCAGATGGTCTTGCTCTAAAAGAGCAGAACTAATGGAGAATGGGAATGTATGAGGGATGTAGAATGAGGCTTGTAAGATGCCCAGGTAGACTAGATTGAGAGATGGAAGAGAGAGATTAAAATAGGGTATGTGTCTTTCCAGCACTACCTCCACCAAACACAAGGTACTTTGGAGGTATGACTGCATTAGAGTTCAATAGTGTGTTCTGTCTGTAAGATTATGTAATGAGGTTCATCATAATTACCAGCACCAGGCCCATTAGAGTCTTAATCCAGTACTACATTTCACCACTGCCTAAATGTTGAAGCCAAAAGATGATGCTCATTGGATATTTATAAAATATAGCTCAATATTGATGCAGATCCAAACTTTTACTTCCTAATCCAAAATAAAATGTTTAACCTTAAATACTAATCCTAAATACACCCCTAAATGTCTTCATAGCCATACTCCTAAATTTTTTACCTAAAGCTAACCTTAATAACAATCCTCAACCATAATCTTAATCTTAAATTCTATTCCTAGTCCTATCAACTGTATATATGAACCCTTGCCTTTACTCTAATTCTAAAATCCATCCTAACCTTAACCCTATATACACAGGGTTGGATTACCCATTAGGCAGAGTAGGGGTAGAGCCAATCGTGTTCCTTCAGTAATATCCCACCCCAACTTGTTAGATCCCACCCCCACACAATTGTTGGCAGTTGGCAGATGGGCAGGCCTAACGAGAGGGGTGGAATTTACCTAAGGAGGCAGAGCATAGTGTTGCACAACACGTCTATCTACAAATCACGTGTGTGTTCTGCACCCCCCAGTATTGGCTATGGTAGGGGGCACCATACCTCCTGTCTTGTGTCTGCTGGCTGCAGTACCTTGGGATCACTGAATTAAGTCTAAAAGGAATGACCTGTGTAGGGCCCTGAAAATGCAACTTATAATGACATCTCCAGTCTGAACGTATTCAATCCCCTGAAAAGAATCCCTCCCAAAAGCAAAAACATTCAAAACAGATGTTGTCTCAAACACACCTGATGCAACTAATCAAGGTCTTCATTAGTTGCACCAAGTGTGCTTGAGCTAAAACACTTAAAATACCTGAGCTGAAGAGGGTTTGTTCAGTGTCAAGTTTAACTGCATGTTAGAAATACTGCAATGTCAAAATAATGGTCCATAAAGTTCAAGGAAGAAATCTTCACCCTTCACAGACACAGAACAGGATACAAAAAAATAGCAAGAACATTCACAAGTTCAAAGTTGAAGGAACAGTGGTTACACTACTAGGGCGGGGAATGGAAGCTATCAATGAGAAGGCAGGTTGTGAAAAACCCTTAAGTGACTGCATAAGACCTGCAGCAAGACTTGGTGCAACAGGCATGAGGTTTCAATAAGCACAGTAAGTAAATCTGGCCCTGTATATACCATCTTCAGCCTTAAATATTACTCCAAAATAACAAGAACTCTAAATTATAATCTTAACCCCTTAAGGACACATGACATGTGTGACATGTCATGATTCCCTTTTATTCCAGAAGTTTGGTCCTTAAGGGGTTAAACACAACTTTATTTCCAAATTCTTTCCATAAAACTGTGAATACTAACTCACATTAAATTTAATACTAACTGTAAGCTTAATATAACTTCCATGGTAACTTCCAAGTTATATTGTTAAGCAAAAACCTATCCTTAAATACTACCACTACTAAATACTAACACTAACCCTACCAGTGTCAGTAACCTCAATTTAAATAAGATCCCTTACCTTAACCCCTTAAGGACCGAGGACGGTTCAGGACCGTCATCAGCATTTTTGCATTGTCGACCGGTGACGGTCCTGAACCGTCCTAACAGTCTTAGTTACTTACCCGATCGCCGTTGTTCCCCCGGCAGCGATCGGTGGTGCTCCCGGTGTGGGGAGACTGTCTGCAGCCCAGACAGTCTCCCCATGGCGGATTTGGACCCCTGGGGCCATGTGATCGCTCAACAGAGCGACCACATGGTCACAATAGGTGTCCATGTGTCTGCCTGCAGGGGGACTGTCTGTGCTGACAGACAGTCTCCCTGCTAGTGTAAAATCATAAAAAAAAATAAAGTTAATGTTAATAAAAAAAATAATAATTATATATGTGTATATATATATATGATATATAGACATATATTATACCTATATAATATATGTCTATATATCATATATATAATGTCATGCTAAGTGTATTTTTATATTAATATGTACATATATTAATATAAAAATACACTTATAATTAAATTACACACGTATATATATCATATATACAATAACTATATATATTGTATATATATATTATTATAAAATACAAATAATAAGTACCGTATATACTCGAGTATAAGACGAGTTTTTCAGCAAATTTTTTGTGCTGAAAAACACTCACTCGTCTTATACTCGAGTCAGTTGTCTGTATTATGGCAATTTTCATTGCCATAATACAGACAAGGACCGGGGGCTGTCAGGAAGCTGTAACTTACCTTCACCGCAGCTCCTGTCAGCTCCCTTCTCTCTCCTCCGTCCGTGCAGCTCCCAGGTCAGCTTCCTCTGCAACTCTCGCGAGAGCCGCGGGGTCAGAGCGTTGCCACGGGTTACCGTGGCAACGCTCCGCGCGGCCGCGAGAGTTGCAGAGGGAGCTGACCTGGGAGCTGCACGGACGGAGGAGAGAGAAGGGAGCTGACAGGAGCTGTGGTGAAGGTAAGTTACAGCTTCCTGACAGCCCCCCTCCTACAGCCCATCCACTGGACCACCAGGGAGTGAGAGCCCCCCTCCCTGGCCAGCTAACAAGCAGGGAGGGGGGACGAAAAAATAAATAAAAAAAATAATAAAAAATAATAATAATAATAATAAAACAAATAATAACATTACAAAAATATATATATATTACAATAATAATTAAATAATAATAATTAATAAAATGCCCACCCCACCAATGCTCTGCACTCACACACACACACACTGCACTCACACACACTGCATTCATACACACACTCATACACACACTGCACTCATTATATACACACTGCATTCATACACACACTGCATTCATACACACACTGCATACACACTGCATTCATACATACACACATACACACACTGCATTCACACTGCACTCATACACACACTGCACTGCATTCATTATATACACACACTGCATACACACTGCATTCATACACACACTGCATATACACACTGCATTCATATATACACACATACACACACTGCATTCACACTGCACTCATACACACTGCACTGCATTCATTATATACACACTGCACTCACACACTGCACTCATATACACACACTGCACTCCATTCATTATATACACACTGCATTCATACACACACTGCATTCATACATACACACTGCACTCATACATACACACTGCATTCATTATATACACACTGCACTCACACACTGCACTCATATAAACACACTGCACTGCATTCATTATATACACACTGCATACACACTGCACTGCATTCATTATACACACACTGCACTCATATACACACACAACACTCATATACACGCACTGCACTCCATTCATTATATACACACTGCATTCATACACACACTGCATACATACACAACATTCATATACACACTGCATTCATACACACACACACTGCATTCATTATATACACACACTGTAAATAAATATTAAATTAATATAATTTTTTTAGGATCTAATTTTATTTAGAAATTTACCAGTAGCTGCTGCATTTTCCACCCTAGTCTTATACTCGAGTCAATAAGTTTTCCCAGTTTTTGGGGGTAAAATTAGGGGCCTCGGCTTATATTCGGGTCGGCTTATACTCGAGTATATACAGTAATTTAAATTAAATTAAAAAATTAAAAATAATAATAATTTTTTTTAAAAAAATTATATATCTATATGAAATTTTATTCTAACTGTATTTTGATATTAATATATATATATACATATATCACAATACACTTAGAATGAAATTGTATATATATATATCTATGTATATATAAATAAATAAAAAGAATACGAAATATATATATGTCCATATACAAAATTACATAAATAATTATATAAATATACCTGTAGACTTTAAATATATAAATATGCATATATATTTAAATTATACGTGTGTATTTATGTAATATTTTTACATAATTAAGTAATTTTATTGATTGCAATTTGAGGGACCTGCCTGCAAACCCAGGTCGAAAGTCCAGAGAATTTAATTTGCTAGCACTGTATTTTACCCTGTAACGTTCTACGACACCCTAAAACCTGTTCATGGGGGGTACTGTTTTACTCGGGAGACTTTGCTGAATACAAATATTAGTGATTCAAAACAGTAAAACATATCACAGCGATGATATTGTCAGTGAAAGTGACTTTTGTTGCATTTTTCACACACAAACAGCACTTTTACTGATGATATAATTGTTGTGATACATTTTCCAGTTTTGAAACACTAATATTTGTGTTCAGCAAAGTCTCCTGAGTATAACAGTACCCCCCATGTACAGATTTTATAGCGTTTTTGAAAGTTACAGGGTCAAATATTTTTACATTAAAAATGGCCAGGTTGGTTACGTTGCCTTTGAGAGCGTATGGTTGCCCAGGAATGAGAATTACCCCCATGATGGCATACCATTTGCAAAAGAAGACAACCCAAGGTATTGCAAATGGGGTATGTCCAGTCTTTTTTAGTAACCACTTAGTCACAAAAACTGGCCAAAATTAGCGTTCAATTTAGTTTTTTACTTTTTTCACACACAAACAAATATGAACGCTAACTTTGGCCAGTGTTTGCGACTAAGTGGCTACTAACAAAGTCTGGACATACCCCATATTGAATACCCTGGGTTGTCTACTTTAAAAAAAATATGTACATGTGGGGTGTTATTCAGAGATTTATGACAGATAATAATGTTACAATGTCACTATTGATACATTTTAAAAATGTATGTTTTGAGAACTGCAATATCCTACTTGTACTTATAGCCCTATAACATGCAAAAAAATAGCAAAAAGCATGTAAACGCTGGGTATTTTTAAACTCAGGACAACATTTTGAATCTATTTAGCAGTTTTTTTTTTCGCCTTTGTAGATGAGTAAAAGATTTTTCACATAAAAGTCAACAAAACATGTATTTCTTTCAATTTTTCATCATATTTTTTCATTTTTTTTAAATTAAATTACATGAGATTATATAAATAATGGTATGTAAAGAAAGCCCCTTTTGTCCTGAAAAAAACAATATATAATTTGTATGGGAACAGTAAATGAGAGAGCGGAAAATTACAGCTAAACACAAACACCACAAAAGTGAAAAAAAGATGCCTGGTCGCAAATGTACAACATCGCTAAAACAGTCCGGTCCTTAAGGGGTTAAATACAATTCCAATACCAAACTCTATTTAACAAAATAGAGTCAAATTCCAAAAATAAAAGAACAGGTGTCCAAAAGATGATTCTGTTTTGCTTGCCTCATTTTGACTTCACTATTACAATTTTATTAACCCCTTAAGACCGCAGCCAAATGTACAAGTTGTGATCCAAAAAAAACGTAAACAAAACCTGGCATTTGCGCTACATGTCTGTCCAACCGTAATTCACCTCTTTCATATTAAATGCACCCACACTTATTATATATCATTTTATTCAGGGGAAACAGGGCTTTCGTTTAACATCAAATATTTAGGTATGGAACATAATTTAATATGAAAAAAATATTACAAAAATGAGAGAAAATAAGATTTTTTTTAATTTTTTTAGTTCTACGTGACATTCTAACTGTGAATGTCATAATACTGTTTGCTTTTACTGCAATACAATACACATATTTGTATTCAGCGATGTCTCACGTGTAAAACAGTACCCCCTATGTACAGGTTTTATGGTGTTTTGGGAAGTTACAGGGTCAAATATAGCATGTTACATATTTCAGTTTTTTTCACATTGAAATTCGCCAGATTGGTTACGTTGCCTTTGAGACCATATGGTAGCCCAGAAATAAGAATTACCCCCATGATGGCATACCATTTGCAAAAGTAGACAACCCAAGGTATTGCAAATGGAGTATGTCCAGTCTTTTTTAGTAGCCACTTGGTCACAAACACTGGCCAAAGTTAGTGTTAATATTTGAAAATGCAAAAAACTAATTTGAACACAAATTTTGGCCAGTGTTTGTGACTAAGTGGCTACTAAAAAAAAACATACCCTATTTGCAATACCCTGGGTTGTCTACTATTGCAAATGGTATGCCATCATGGAGATAATTTTCATTCCTGGGCTACCATACGGTCTCAAAGGCAACCTGGCGAATTTTAATGTGAAAAAACTGAAACGCAAACCTTATATTTGACTCTGTAACTTTTGAAAACACCATAAAACCTGTACATGAGGGGTACTGTTATACTCAGGAGACTTCGCTGAACACAAATATTAGTGTTTCAAAACAGTAAAACGTATCACAACAATTATATCGTCAGTGTAAGTGCCATTTGTGTGTGAAAAATGCAAAAAATGTCACTGTCACTGACGATATCGTCGTTGTAATATATTTTACTGTTTTGAAACACTAATATTTGTGTTCAGCGAAGTATTCCGAGTAAAACAGTACCCCCCATGTACAGGTTTTATGGTGTCTTGGAAAGTTACAGGGTTAAATATAGTGCTAGCAAATTAAATTCCCTATAGTTTCAGCATGGGTTGTCAGGCAGGTCCCGCTAATTGTAATTAATAAAATGACCTAATTATGTAAAATTATTACATAAATATATGCGTAGAATTATTATATATATAGGTGTGCATATATATGTATATAATTTTTTTTATAATTTTTATTTATATATAGGTATATATTTAGTGATATATACGTATATACTTATGTATATAGATATATATATTATTTCGTTCTACATGTATTTTGATATCAATATATATATATTAATTTTAAAATACAGTTAGAACGAAATTTCGCATGTTTATATATTTTTTATCTATTTATTTTGTATTATTTTTTTTATTTTATTTTTTAACGTATTTATATATTTATTTCTTTTTATTATATATAAATATATATAATACAAATTATATATATATATTTAATCAATATCATTGTACGTGTACTTTGATATTAATATATATATATATAATTATGTATATATGAATATTAAAATACATGTAGACAGTGTATGTATATTGATGTGTATATGTGTATATGTGTATATATATATATACTTAGATCATATATATAATAAATATATATATGATCTAAGTATATATAATCTTATTTTTACACTGTTTTAATGGATTTTATTTGAATTTCAGACAGCAGGGGGAGTACCTGTCATTACAGGCACTCCCCCTGCTGGCACTGCCATGGACGGCTATGCCGTCCATGTGATTGCGGGGTCCTCGCAAGGACCTCGCGATCACATAGCCCTGGGAGGCCGAAGAGGACGGAGGGGGACTCCCTGGGCTCCCAGGTAAGTCCCCCATACCGCGATCGCCGGCGTGGGATCGCCGGCGACCGGGTAAGTACATAAGACCGCAGGACGTTCTATGCCGCCCTGCGGATTTTAGAGCCATCTAAATAAGGATGGCATAGAACGTCCTGCGGTCTTAAGGGGTTAAAGGCTGGTTATAACATAATAGGGAGGGCTTAGGAGGACTTACACAAAAGAGGCAAGCCTAAAAACAGTCCTAATACCCTGATAGAGGATTTGATATAAAGCAAAGAATTGCCTGAAATTGTAAAACCCAAAGAAAATAAATTTGATGTTACAACTTTATAGAATCTCTAATTGGGTATACATATATAAGACAAAAATAAAGAAAAAGAGTGTGTGATATGCAAAGTGATAACATTATATAAATATATTCGAGGCCAATACAAACCATTGTGTGGAAATCTATTCACAAACCGGACTTTACATAGGACACAAGGTCATGTGTTTAGACTAGAAGAAAGAAGATTTCGTCTAAGGCAAAGGAAAGGTTTTTTTACTGTAAGAACAATCAGGATGTGGAATTCTCTGCCTGAAGAAGTGGTTTTATCAGAGTCCATACGGATGTTCAAACAGCTACTAGATGCATACTTGCAAAAACAGAATATTCAAGGATATAATCTTTCAATGTAGGGTAATAACTGCTTGATCCAAGGATAAATCTGACTGCCATTCTGGGGTCAAGAAGGAATTTTTTCCCTAGCTTGTTGCAAAATTGGAAGTGCTTCAAACTGTTTTTTTTTGCCTTCTTTTGGATCAACAGCAAAAAAACATATGTGAGGAAGGCTGAACTTGATGGACGCAAGTCTCTTTTCAGCTATGTAACTATGTAAAGTGCAATAAAATAATAAAGTACAAACGTGACTAAGTTAAAATAGGACCATACACTGTAGCCTATTGTAACAGGTTTAATTGTACCTGATACTATGTGCTAAAAAAGTAGTTGATCTAACCACTAGTTGGATCGGATGTTTTGTCAGGGAGATGTGGTAAAAATGTAACTGAAGGTAATGGTATCCTTTGCATACAGTTACAAATAAGCACCCCCGATGTATGAATATCTAAGTAATAGGAGTGACCCAAAAGCGTCCCATGTATATATAAATAGCTTAGAGTAAAGAGATGGGTGTTGAGAGAAAAGTGGAAGTGAAGGGATACATGGGGAGAACCAAAATAGCGAGCCCCAGATAACACTTGCTATTAGGAAGCTAATAGTGGTGAGGAAGATGTATGAAATAAATCCCCTATTGCTGTATCCTTTACCAGATAATGCTGCTAGAAGTTGTTGTGAGTCAACTATAGAGTGTTAGTGGGACCCGCTCAATATCATACAGATGAGTGAGTACTCATTCATATATACAGCATATAAATCCAAGTATCTCAATTACCATGTCTTAATTGATTGCTCTGGTCTACAGTTGCAAACAAAAATATTTTTTTTCTCAGTGGTGTGCAACTTAGAAAGCTAAGACAGGAGACAATCTTGTGGATCAAATATACAGGCTAGCAGGAGATAGATTAATTCCCCAATAAAGTTTAGAGATTATAAATGTCGCAGAATGATTGCCAACTGAACGGGAAATTGATCTCTTGATAAGAGTTTGCCTAGTATGATTTAAACCAAATAAGATATCACTTTTAAGGCACGCTTGAGATGTCAACTACTCCCCAGACATATGGTTTGAAGTATATAGGTATCACAGAAATATCCAAAGATAAGGAGAGTAGCGACTAAGTGAAAAACTGCCCAGCGAGATTCTATCTGGTTGGAGTGTTACTTCCTAAATACACTTAAGGCACTAACTGCTTTAAGGCAGTTCTAACGGCTAGCTAAGCTTAAAGGTACTGGCTAGTCCTATAGCTTGATATCCTAAACAAATTTACAGAGTATTTGAAAAATCATAATAGCATGGGTAACAGAGAGGTCCTAAGTAAAAAACGCAATAGTGGTGTCTACCTCAACGCGCGTTTCGGCGCTAAGCTGTGCCTTTGTCAAGAATGGTAAAAACATTCAGTAAAATACAGAACTCCTTTAAGCAAAAAGGAATGGAGCTACATGATGATCCAAGAGTAGCATGTGATTACAGTAATTTCCGATAGAGTCCATAGGTATCTAAATCAATATGCAAGATATAAAAGAGAGCGCATACACTAAATAACAAAATCTATGTGGTAGCCAGTATATAGTCTAAATAAAAAAAGATTAGTAAATAATTTCCCAATTCCCATGTAATATTGCTAGTTTATATTGTCAGCACTTGGCAAATAATCCCCTTAAATATAGCAAGGGTGCAGACATATGCAAGTTCTATCTAAAAGACTGTAGTAGAAAAAATGCAAAAACTATAATAAAAAAGGACTGTATATAAAAAAAAAAAACAATGGTGTTGTAAATGTCTTAAAGAAGTCCAAAGTCTGTAAAATAAATGAATAAGGTCCGGGGGGGGGGGGGGGGGGAGGGGGAGTCCAGATTCTTTAGTAGTAAAAGGGGACCCAGAGATGTGTGATGGAAATTCCTTGAGGCAAAGAGAGACAAAAAGAATATATAGTGTAACTCTTATAAACATTTATTGCCCCAGAATATAAAAAAGATCCCCCCCCCCCCCCCTCAACATAGGAACTCTTACAAGAAATTGATTAAAATATGGTACTCATCGTTAGGGACCATGCGGAAAAATCCTCGTGGCTGCTTGTTCTCCTGTAGTTCAAAACGGATAATCCGGTTCCCCAAAAGAGACAGCGTCTACCTGGTGCACTCAGGTGGGCTGTCCGAAAACATTTTAATGGGGAAACACTGTGGATAAGTCCGACTTCTTTCAAGAACTTGCTAGTTTATATTGTCAGCGCTTGGCAAATAATCCCCTTAAATATAGCAAGGGTGCAGACATATGCAAGTTCTATCTAAAAGACAGTAGTAGAAAAAATGCAAAAACTATAATAAAAAAGAACTGTATATAAAAAAATATAGTAAAAAACAATGGTGTTGTAAATGTCTTAAAGAAGTCCAAAGTCTGTAAAATAAATGAATAAGGTCCTGGGGGGGAGGGGGGCAGGAGTCCAGATTCTTTAGTAGTAAATCGGACCCAGAGATGTGTTATGGAAATTCCTTGAGGCAAAGAGAGACAAAAAGAATATATACTGTAACTCTTATTAACATTTATTGCCCCAGAATATTAAAAAGTTCCCCCCCAACATAGGAACTCTTACAAGAAATTGATTAAAATATGGTACTCATCGTTAGGGACCATGCGGAAAAATCCTCGTGGCTGCTTGTTCTCCTGTAGTTCCAAACGGATAATCCGGTTCCCCAAAAGAGACAGCGTCTACCTGGTGCACTCAGGTGGGCTCTCCGAAAACGTTTCAATGGGGAAACACTGTGGATAAGTCTGACTTCTTTCAGAAACTTAATCTAAATCAAACAGAACAATGCATAGGTAAAATAGGTCCTCCCTGGATTCTTGTTATAATAGATAAATAAATAAATAGAAACAAAATAAAAGTGGAACTCACAAAATTAGCTAAAATCGTTGTATCTTTTTCTTTATGGATAAACTCTGCTAAATCAGATTTCTAATGTAGCACTTATGATATTACAGTTAGTTTGACAAATTATCTGAAATATAAAAACCTCACTAGTTATTAATTTTCACTTCAGCTGTGATTTCTACTGATATGAAATAATCTTACTGTAATCAACTCAACTGAGGTATGGTAGAACTTATACTTTCAAATGCATTTGAATAGTAATTTAATTGTAATGAAGATTTGTACATTTATAAATTGGCAACATGATCTAAAAGATTAAACAGGAACTATCACTTCTCTGGAAATTAGCCAACCGAAACCACTTAAAATCACTAATGACATGTATTAACCTTTTATCATATGATGTTTCTTTTCTTTTTAGAGGGACATTAAGGCTTTTGAGACAATTGTCTCATTCAAATTCTTTGTATTTGAATGAGACAGTTGTAATATTCTGCAGGCAATAAAGCAGGCAATTCATATTTACCTGTTTCTTTACCCCTGTGTTTTTCAAGCCTACCTTATGGGAGACACTGATCCAAGTAAACAGTGTCATATCCACAGGAATGGAGGAAAATCACACTGAACATGTTGGTCATACATACATGCACAATTGAAAGATCCAGGAGAGATGGGTGCACATGGAGAGAAGGGGATTAATAACACCAGGAGAGATGGGGGCACATGGAGAGATGGGGATTGGTGACACAAGGAGGGATGGGAGCACATGGAGAGATGGGGATTGGTGACACAATGAGGGATGGGAGCACATAGAGAGATGGGGATTGGTGACACAAGGAGAGATGGGAGCACACAGAGAGATGGGGATTGGTGACACAAGGAGGGATGGGAGCACATGGAGAGATGGGGATTGGTGACACAAGGAGGGATGGGAGCACATGGAGAGATGGGGATTGGTGACACAAGGAGGGATGGGAGCACATAGAGAGATGGGGATTGGTGACACAAGGAGGGATGGGAGCACATGGAGAGATGGGGATTGGTGACACAAGGAGGGATGGGAGCACATGGAGAGATGGGGATTGGTGACACAAGGAGGGATGGGAGCACACGGAGAGATGGGGATTGGTGACCCATTGGGATTGGAGAAACAGGATGAGATGTGGATTGGTGATGCAAGGAGAAATGGGGGCTCATGGAGAGATGGGGATTGGTGCCACCTCTAGATAGGGGATCATGGAGATATGGGGATTGGTGACACAGGGATAGAAGTTGGTACATGGAGAGATGGAGAGATAGAGATTAGGGACAAAATAAGAGGTGGGGACATATAGAGAGATGGGAAGTGGAAACATATACAGAGATTGGGGTAGAAATGGACATGAGAATCAGTTACATAAAAATATAAACAGCTGCATCACATTCCCATTGGATTTGGGTGCACAGGAGTATAACATAATATCCTTGTGATGACTTTATAAATATATTTAGTTTTAGATAAAACAACTCTAACAAAGCCTTATATCAACTTCATAAATCATGTTAAGGCCATTACTAGTAGCATTTTATGTCTTAAATAATTCAGACTATGAAATGCTTTATACTGCAGTTCACACTATAAATGCATGCATACATGTGTTCATTTTACTAATAAAATGAGAAAACAAGTTTAAGGAGATTAAAGCAAGGATGTAAAATGATTCTCCCCCCCCTCCCATGGTTTTCGAACTTAGACAGACCCTCTCCCAGTTCCCCTTGAATATTTTATTACATATAAAAAAGAGCATGTGTGTGGTTTTGCCTGTTCTCAGAGTTCTCATATTCTCTCTTTTTGTTACAATATATGAACAATGTGTTACGCTACTAGGGGTGATTTGGATTGGAACTCTACTGCAGCTTGTAATCTACCTAATTACAATAGTGAAGAAATGGAGAATCCTTAAGTATCAATACTGTAGCTTTAAGAAAAGAGAGAATCACTGGTAACTTGATTCAACCGAAGTTTTAATAAGTGTTAAACTTAAATGAATTGCATTTAGGCAATAATCCAATAAGAAGAAGTGCAAGTAATCAACAACACAAAGTTCATTATTAAGTATTTCTTCAGAGATGCATTAAGTAACATTAGTTCATGAGAATAATCTTCAATAGGCACAATAATCAAGTAGCTAAGAATATTTGCAAAGCAAGAACAGTTCATAGTGAATAAGCATGATGGGAGTTGTTCTTCATGGGATTAGTAACTTGTAGCAATGAAGATTTGAGTAAGCAAGCATTAGTTCATTAATAAATGATATTGCAGACAAATAGCTGAAAGATATACTTAAGGTTAATATGGGTAGTCCTCCAATAGTTCAGAGATATGGTCCACTTGTAAAGTAGCAAAGTATCCGTTCTCCAGTAATCCTTTATGGCATGCAGCAATCCTTGCAGTTGCTCAAAGGCTGGAACGGCTTGTCTGAGCTTGAGGAGAGGTAAGTCTGGTGGAAGTAGCTCCCAGTAGCTGAGCCTGTGGAGCCCGCGGTCTCGCGGAGGCAGCTCACACGTTAGCTCACACAATCAATCACCAAGCACCCTCTCTCTGGCCCAGTCTCCCTAAATACCGTCAGAGCTGTGTCAGAGGGGGGCAGGGTCCGGCTCCTCACCGCTGAGTGTCGAACCCGGAAGTGTTACTCCATGACACAATGTGCCTATTGGGGTATCATCTAAAGCTCACTAATGACGCCGAAACTAGGCCAGAATGATTGTGTGGGCTAGCTGTATCTGTTGTGCAGAGAGGACGTGCTGTGATTTAGGATCTGAACTGCCCTTATGGGCTTGACCAGTCTGATATGCAAATGGCATAGGGTCACTTTGTAATGGCACAATTGAGCAAAAACTAGTTTGAGGCCTGAATGAGGATTTACCAAGCGGCACGCTAAAGAGTTTCTCTACACTGTTGCCCATTCTCAGAGTTCTCATATTCTCTGTATTGTATACCTTGTAACTATTAATTTCTGTATACTTTGTAATGAACAGTTACTCATACATATACATTTTTAATATTTAGGGTGATTATTAATTATTAGGGATATAGAATATTTTCTACAGAAATTCTTCTACAGCAATGTTCATCAATTTCTGGCATGCCAATTTATTGGTAGACTCCTTTCACTCCTGCCTCCTTCCTGGCTGTAATAATGATATGACTCATTGAAACTTCCTGTACTGTTTGAAAGTAGGGGGTATGCTTACATTTTCAGCAAATTTATAGGCATGATATCAGTGACTAGTGGCTTCTGGCAGAGACTTACGTTCCTCTGCAGGCTGGTATTAATAACTAGCGTATAAATGAGAGTGAGTAAGGATTTATGGACTAAATTTAATTCTGCAAAATACAAGTAAATAAAACCACTTACAATAGATTTAGATAGTGAAGTTATTAAATATAGTCTGTTCTAGATTCAATGATTATTACACTTATTAGCTAATAAGGTACATTTAGGAGTCCCTCAGTAAGATTGATTTCATAGAACAAAAAACTATAATTATTGGTTTTGTATTCAATAAACAGTTAGTTCATTATTGTAATTCTATGTTTTATTTTCCATACAGGTACTGTAAAAATAGTAGACTCTAGTATACTCTAAGTATACGAAAAAGTTGGTTTGGTAGGACTGACGATACTGAAATATGAGAAAGCAAGTTGCCTTCAAATAGACAAAGTGCCTATGTCTAAGTGTTTTCCGCAAAGTTTAAAAAAGGCTGTTAGAGAAAGTTACAGAACAGTCATTAGAGAAGCAAAATCATTTTGTCACTGGGCTCAAATTCTTTTCTGGCATGAGCACGAAAGCATCCAGTAATGGGAACATCTTCAGAAGAAATGGAAAAAGCTGAAGAAAAATTCCAAGAGTCAATATATGGATGTTTCAAAGTCGGTTTAAACTTTACACGTGAGAATAAAAGAACTTTGTGATTTATGCTTTCTCTTTGTGTCTACTGGAAATCATGGTTGACAGGAACTCTCACTATATGTCTCCAAATAATAACCTAAATTATATCAGAGATTAGATGCTAGAAAACCATGAAATGTGTACTCTGTAGAAGTGCAAAAAATTCATTTAAAGGACATTTGGAGTATCTAAGAGAAGAATTGTTAGACTGTACTTGATGAAGATTTGCCATGCCCAGTGAATAGAATTTACAAGGAAGCCCAAAGGAGCGTGATAAGTGGAGAAAGGTTTGGTGAATAAGAGATGTAGTAGAGACTGCGAGACTAGGATAGTAACACTAAATATAGATGAATAATATAGATATAACTATCATCATCCACATACTAAGGGTTGAATGATAACAGGTCTGCTGGTGCTGTAACATTTTACAGACAGATAGTATGTGAAAGAGGAATGAGAATGACTGATACCAGAGAATTTAGTGGAATATAATGGAAGCTGAAAATAAGGATGAAGTGCATGAACGGACTTGGAATTGTTACATACAGGACTATAAGAACATGAATGAATAAGTATGCATTCAAAGGCATGGCGTGGGATAATTACAGGTAAAAAGAGACAAGACCACTCTACACTAGGATATTCAGAATAACAATAATGTCAGCAGATGCAGAGATTAGGGTCAGTCAGACAATGTAAGATTTAGTAAATGAGGCTAAACATAGGAGTTTCAGTGAAGGTAGAGTTTTATAAAAGAAACAATACTCTTCAATTTGTACATGGCATCAATATCAAATTGAATATCAAAATAAAAGTTGTAAAGTGGTAACCCAGGCTGGTGGTGAGTCCTTTCATACAATACAGATTCGGATCCAGCACACATATGGGCTGATCCTCGCTTAGTGGGATGGTTATGAGTGGTACTGTAAGAAATTGATATGCAAAACTGCACTATTGTATATAACTTTCTGTGTATGTGACTAGTTTCACAACTTGGGATCATCTACTTGATAACAGTGTAATAATGATCAAAGGTTTCAGTTGCATTTTACAGCACCCAGCTAAAACAAAAGATCAGAAGATCAGAGTAATTAACATCTAGGTGTAACCATGGAAGTATGTGTTTTCCCAAGCCATCCTGTCCAACCAACCCAGAAACCTAACCTAACTGGTAACTTCTTACAGAGTGTTGTAATATAGCTGGGGGAAGAGACCAATGGGACTTGTGTAAAGAAAGAACTCTCTGGGAAAAGGGGGCTGGATGAACCACTTTTTGGGAGGTGAAAAAGATTCTGGGATATGTAGTTAAGGACTGCAGGAATCAGTCTTTAAAAGGACAACAGCCAATGAGGTTGGGTTTTCTTTCTCTCTTCGTCTCTTTTGGGGAGGACAGTACAGCAAAGCAGAGATGCCATGGAGAACTGAGAGAGACTGTCCCAGACTACCAAAGATGAAGGTGCAAGGGGAAGATCTAAATTTAAATGTTTAAGTATTGCCCCTTTTCTATGTATCTGCAACAGTATTATTTGATTTCTTTATATATTTATAAAATATTTTAACATTGAGATTTCTCTCGTTTTCAAGTATGTCCTGGGTATCCTAAATCAATATTAATAATACATGTTATTATACTCTTGTATTTGTGTCTTATTTGTCACACATTCCCTGAAAGAATAACCTTTTAAGTGGGTCAAAATTTCTTACAGTACGTTATTCAGTTTATTTTTGTCTCCATGTTCCATATAAGGGATATATAAGCAAGTATATAAGCATGTTACACTTGTGAATATTTTGTTTTGTGCACCATTGTTTCTTTGATTTTTCTAATCTGTAGATTAATTTCATGATGATCTACAATTAGCTTGAATATGGGCTGATCAGGTTTAAAAAGTCCTGAAGTAAAAGATAAAATATAGCCGAATCTTCAACCAAACAAATCTCGCAATGGACGAGCAAATCAGTTTTGATTCATGATTTGGAATTCCACCTGTGCCACCAAAAAGAGATGATTGATGAATAGAGGACTGCCAATGAATGTTGATTTTGTTCACAGATCGAGTGAGAAGTGACCAACAGAGGGAGACAAGGAGAAGCAGTAAAAATATCTATATGTATATATGTAATAAATATATAATGAATAAATATACAAACAGATATTTTTACTGCTCCTCCTAATTTCCCCTGTATTGTTACCTTTTTTTTGCTTGATCTGTGAACCAAATTGCATAACAATTTATCTATCAGTGTATTGTAAAATATTTTTTCAAACTCTTTTGGTTCATCTGATTCATTTTCCTGATTTGTTTATTTTTTTACGTTAAAAGGACACCTGACTAACTAAACGCAATAAATAACTAACAATGTTAGATCACCAAAAACAACAATGAAAACCTAAGTTTTCTATGAGTGTAGCGCTAGGTATAGTTAGAAATATAAAAGTGAAAAGTGCTTTAATTGCACTTACCCTCTTTTTCTCACTTGTATATATGAAAAGAAAAAAGAGAAAATATACAAATAATTGTGCAGTATATTAAAGTGGGTTAAATTAGATAGTGAATATGCCGGATATAGAATTGAATCCACTCACATTTTTTAGAGCCTTTTACAGATCTAAGGCTCTAAACTTCCTAGTGTGTTTCTTTTTTGGGTAGACCACACAACCCTTCTCTCCCGATATACGTGTGTGTATTTTTCTCTGTGTTGGGTAGAAAAAAAGGGGCACAGGTAATCCAATCTGAGCGTAGTATTTCAGATACTATAAATGTCAAATGTGAATAAAATATGGTATTGCTCACCTTCTTTAGAGCCTTTGATAACCGGCTCTAAGTATATTAGCCTAGTGTCAATTTGTGGGGTGACACTACCCCTTTCTGGAATCACTCCAACAGGATGCAGCAAAGTAGGTTTAAGTATAAAATGTATATTTATTATAAAAAGAGAATTTCTAAAATTTGTATACAATATACTAGAAAATAAAAAATTAAAATACCATATGGATAATACAAATATAAATATAAGTTATTGCCAAAACGCATTTCACCGTTACACGGCTTCCTCAGTCGGCTCCTGATCTTCTCCTGGGTGATTCCGCTTCATGTACCTTTAAATTGGCCGCCAAAAGTCTCGTAATTCTCAGTCCGGTGTGTTTCCAGTGACGTGGGCCGATGCCGTCGCGTCACTTCCTGTCTTTCTGACTACATTTCCCATGATGCTGTGTACGTCCCGACGTCATTTCCGGTTTTCGTCAGCGGTGTTGTGGGAGATTGAGTTCGTAGTGACATCGTTGAAAAGTTCATTTATAGTCCATAAACACATAGTTAGCATATTGTTAGTTGGGACAGGGATAAAAGGAGACAAATATAACTTAATTATTAAGAGATTTTACAGTTTGGAAAAATATGTAAAACTCAGTGATAAAATTGAAACAATAATGATAATAACAAAGTAAAAACACAGACATTGTCTGTATTTGATGTGTAGGTTTCCTCGTCTAAAATCATGTTATTATCTCTAAGGATTTAACTGTGGGGTATTCCTATAAAGATAAAACTGTTGGGTTGTCCTACATTTTAAACAGCATATGTTGGAGAGTCTCTCTTACTCATGATGATTCTTAATATTAAAAAGGATAAAAAATGATGAGAAATTAAAGGAAATGGCATAATGATTTTAGCGGCTATTCTGATATAAATATACACGATTATATAAGCGCCACCTATTCCACACCATTGTGTACTTTGAACTAACAAGTGTCAATTTCTCTTGTAATCTGCACTTTTTGCAAAATGTAAAAATATGACATACATAATGCACTTCAGCAAGCTCAAGTGCTTTAAGGGCCTGGAGTGTCTATTAAACACAAATCAGATGAGATGAACTGCAATATGGCCAAAATTGTACTTTCTTGGATTTATTATATTTTTGGACAAGTTGGTCAGCAAACCTCTTCACCTCTTACAGTAAATGAATTCTAAATAGCAGAATGTGTCATCCTGCATGAAGAGCTGATAACTTGGAAATATGGTTAATCTCACAATTGTTTTCACTTGTATCACTCATGTTTAGATTTGTGCAAGATTGATTTCAATGGATTAATCTACGATCCTTAAAATAAATGGGAATGATGGCCAATATTTTAGTAGTAGGGATATTTTAGCACTTTTATTAAAATTTTAGTGCACGTGGATTAAAATTCTGGGTGAAGTGCAGATAACGCTTAGAACATTTGTTCACAACATAGATCATGACACTTAGACTATGGAAGACTTACTATTAACATATGTAGCATTCTTTTCAGTTCTTCAGCACAACAGTTTGTTTTATAAGATATTGTCACATGAACCTAGGCAGATCAATCAGTGTCTTGCTTATTTTGACAGATTCTATGCTAATGAAAGCCAGCTGTATTTATGTCAGGAGATCAGGAAAGCTGGCACAGCTGGGGGTCTTGTGGAACATGATTAAGATCCTATTAAGGGAAGCATGGATAGCATGGATTTCAAATATTAGGCCCTGATTGATGTGTGTAAAGTAAAGTAACATTCCATCCAGTAAAATATATCAAAATATACTTAGATGGAAATTCTTTCCATTATATTCCTATGGCTTCTGAGAAAATATCTGAGATTGTTGCAATTTGCAGTTACAAATGTTTTGTTTAACTGTTATAATAAAAGTAATTAGTGCCCTAATAAGAAAAGCCATACAAATATTATTGGAAAAAATAAAAACAAATAATGGAAGAACTATTTTATGTGTATTTCATAGAATTACATTATCATGAAAGTGTCACAAATATATATCTGTTAATGTCTGGAAGTAATGTTGGGTTTCTGCCTTCGTCTGCCATTCCTCAATTCTCATGCATCCTTAGTCCACCCTGCACATTGAATAGTCATAGGGTTTCACAGATTTACCTGCATCTGGTACCTGTGCCACTCCCCTCCTCCGGTCTCCCTGCTCATGTCCTGAAGCCTGAATAGGAAAAATAGACTTAGCTTCGGTCCTGAGAACGGCTCCCTCTCCTGGTTCGGGGGTTGAACTCCAGGCTTCTGCATAGACATTAGGATGCTGCCTGCTCTAAGGAACCACGTCATCTAAACAAATCTCTGCTGTTTGGAGATGACATGGGCCAATTAGAACACATGTGAACCTATTTAAAGCTTGTTCAGTCCCTTACTCATTGCCCTATCGTGGTTTCTATTTATTTACATGTTTAGTTCTTCTGCGACTCTCTTGTGATTTCCCGTTATTGAGCTTGGCTTAGTTTTGACTCTGTTAACCTCTGGCATCCTGATCAAGCTTGTTTATTGACCTGTAGGCATGTGCATGGGAAAAATGTTCTGTTCGGTTCGGCATTCCGAAATTCAGGACTTCGGCAATTCGGCAATTTGGCACTTCGACACTTCGGCAATTCGGCACTTCGACACTTTGGAACTTCGGCAACTTCGGCAAATCGGCACTTCGGAACTTTGGAACTTCAGCACTTCGACACTTCGGAAATTCGCTAATTTTGGCACTTTGTCAATTTGGCACTTCGGCTATTCAGACATTCGGAAGTACTCGAATGTCTGAATTACCCGAAATTCGTCCGAATACATATTCGGCCCGAAACGAATTGCACATGTCTATTGACCTGTGTATTTCTACTACCCTGACCTGGCTTGTTTGTTGGGTATGCGTATCTGTGTTCCTGACATTGGCTATTCTTGACTTAGATTCCACCTTGTAATACGTTAAATTAGGCCACTCTAAGGCCCAGTAATATGTATTTTTGAATCTTGTAATATGGCTTTTTGCACTTTGTGGGTGTCCTTTTTCCTGAGTGTAAGGGTAACGGCAACTGTGACACAGGGTGGGCTGAGCATGCAAAGACTTGATGTCGGGGACATGGAGGACAGGTGAGCATTATGGGAAAATGTTACTTGCCAAAAGAAGTAGAGTTTACTGTAAGCTGTAATTTGTAACTCTAATTTGACAAAACATCACGTTTTGTCAAATGGAAGAAAAATACATAAGGCAAAGTTGTTCTTACTTTGCCTTATGTATTTGAAAAAAATAAGAAGAAATGAAGAACAGATTGATAGACTAGAAGAAAAGAAGAATCAATTGAGGAAAGGTAAGTTTGACATGACCGAATTGGAATAAATCTAATTTTAATTTGACTTTTCAGATAATTTTTTAAATCAGTCTAAAGATGGGAATTTAACTGTTGGGAATGTTGGGAATTTAACTGTATTTATAGATTAGATAAGTGCAGGTGTAAATCGGTCTTCATAATGACTAACATGAAAATAAATTTAAAAAGTATTTCTGGCACCTATACATTCTCAGAGAGACTTCAACTTTTAGACCAGAACTGGTGTCTTGTTGATGAGACCCACAATATCAAAACTCTACAGTCCATAGCTTTCTCTTGCTCACTGATCATTTTGAATCAAAACCCATGCTGTGGGTTAAAAAAAATCTACAGATTTACCCCTGTGTAGATTATGTTTTATGTTCTATATCTATGATAAAACTGTATGCATCCAGCTCCAATGAACAGAAGAAGAATAGAGCGCGTCGGGACACACAAGAGGACTTCCCTCAGCAAATATGCTTTCTTCTGGACAAGCTAATGCTTTTATGCTATATGCTACTGTATGGTTAACTGCCTTTAAATGTTCGGTATATGTTCAGCTGACTGTGTGCCTTTAATAAAGAATTAAAAAATAAAAACTACAGAAATGCAGGGTGAAGTCTGAAATCCACCGCCTGTCTGTGCTCATTTGTATGTCAAGCTGGAAAGTCTAGGATAGTTGTGGCAATGCAATGAGGGGGTGGCTTGAAAAGGAGGGAGAGAGGGAGCCATAGTGCTAGGAATACAACTTTGTATTCCTAGCACTATAGTATCCCTTTAATGTCCATGCGTCCAGGCAAACTTCATGTGAGTGAGTCTTGCATATGATTGCACAGTGCTTTGTTGAACCTGCAGTTTACACTTTAGAAAAAATAGATTTTTTTTTACACTTGTAAATTTTTCTTATTTTGCTGGGGATCATGATGGGGATCATTGGAGACCTGTTTATGGTTAAGGAAAGCATCTCTGGCTTACGGAATTAATTGTGACATTACATTTAAAATTTACTTTAACCCCTTAAGGACACATGACATGTGTGACATGTCATGATTCCCTTTTATTCCAGAAGTTTGGTCCTTAAGGGGTTAAATACTCTTTTGTGAATAACCCTGTAAGTCTACAAAGTGCAACCATTTATTTTGAAGTAGTACTTTAAAAGAAAGTAGAAATATGTTTTGCTTTGTGTTCAATATTAATAGAATAACTGACTATGGCTTACTAGATCATTTCATGTGAATACAAAAACAAAATATCTGAACTTGATTATTCAGTTTTATAAAATGTCTTTAATAAGTAATACCACTAGTAAAAACATATTAGCAGCATAATTCAGATTTAAGCTTGTGCGATAACATTTTGTAGGGTATTGCTGTTTTGTTTATTGTCTTGTTAAAATAATTACATTTACTGTGCAAAGAAAACTGAATGGCTATGGATATAAAATATGGCTTTAGTTGTTGCTTTGTTTAGATGGGGTTGAAATAAGTTTACAGTTTATAATGAACCAATGTCTGTTAAAAATAATAATAATAATAATTATTATTATGTTATTATTTATATAGCTCCAACAAATTCCGCAGCTCTTTACAGTGGGTGGACGAACAAACATGTAGTTGTAACCAGACAAGTTGGACTCACAGGAACAGAGGGGTTAAGGGCCCTGCTCAATGAGCGTACATGCTAGAGGGAGTGGGGTAAAGTGACACAAAAGGTAAGGATAGTATTAGACTAATGACAGTTGAAAGAGAGGAATCAGTCGGGAGCTATTAATAGTTTAATTGATACGCTTTTATTAAGAAGTGGGTTTTACAATGATTGTACTTATTCAGATCTCCCATGTAATTTATCAAAGGATTGTAATATACTAGTTTAATCCCTTAGGGACGGTTACAATTGTCAAAGTTCTGAACCTAAACTAAATCTTATTTTTTCTTAATTTTCAAGTAGAGATGTCCCGAACAGTTCACCGGGAACTGTTCGCCAGCGAACATAGCTTGTTCATGGTCGCCGTGGTGGGCGAACATATGCGATGTTCGGTCCGCCCCTATTCGTCATGGAGGTGGGAGGGTCTGGGAGGGAGGGTCTGCTGCTGATTGGCTGGAATGTGTCTGCTGACTGTGAGGTACAGGGTCAAAGTTTACTCAATGATGACGAATAGGGGGCGGACCGAACATCGCATATCCTGGCGAACTGTTCGGGACATCTCTATTTTCAA
The DNA here is from genome assembly GCF_036172605.1 of Pelobates fuscus. Lineage (NCBI taxonomy): Eukaryota > Metazoa > Chordata > Amphibia > Anura > Pelobatidae > Pelobates > Pelobates fuscus. The sequence continues at coordinate 409,997,995 of NC_086318.1, forward strand.
TTGTCTCCCTACATTTTATATATTATTATTTAATGGACAGAACAGGCTTTTATTTAATATCCTATATGTATATCTAACGCAGCATTAAGAGTGAATGAAATGTTACAAATGGGGAGAAAATGGGGGACAAAAATAGTTTTTTCCCCACATTGTAGCTGTAATAGTTTTTACACATCCAGTGGAACTAGTTAAAAAGAACTCAAAATTGATTCATATATTGGCCCTTATTCTAAATGTATAATATGACTAGGATGTATTTTTATTTATTTTTTGCTAGTTAATGCTATCCCTATACCAACCCCCCACACTAACCCTATACCAACCATATTAAACAAAACCCCTCTTTATAGAGTAAGTACAGACACACAGGGTAACACTAACAAACCAGCATGTTTGGGTGTATATATGATTGCACTCACAAGATATACATAAAGGGCAGAACAGACATTGATTGTTGACCTCTTGTGTTCTAGTAGCATCCCCATCTCTATGTTTAGAACAGTGACAGATCTGTAGGTGGGCATGAAGCTGGGCGTATGTGGAGAGTATTTGAACATACATTTTATATATTTTTTATTGATGTTTGCAGTGTAGTCTCTATAATGGTGGTAGTCGTGCCAGAGTACAGTCTTTATTCCTGCTTCGTATTACTACTTCGTATGCTTTTTATTTTCTGTGGGAGCAAAGCTATGTGACATGGACATCAGATCAGGGATGTAACATGAAATTGTATCTGTTCCCAGGAAGTTGAGTATTTTTAAGGGAATTTGAAGAAGATGCAAGTTCTTCAATAGCCAGAAACAAAAAATAACTTTTAGAATCACATAGAACACTGTGTTTATAAGTATAGAGTCAGCTGCACCCTTCTGTTGTTTTTGGGAAGCCCTGAAACATTGACTGGGTTATTGGTTAAATAAGGCATTTTTTTAATTCTCTGTATTAAATTTCCTTTTCATTTCCTTTTCCCATATATTTTTACAACCAGGTACTGAGTTCACACCTTTTTTCTTTAAACGCACCTGCTCACCTGAAATCAGAAGACAAAAAAAATAAATAAAAAAATGACTGGAACTGCGTATAAAAGAAAGCATCTGAAACAATTAAATTGGGTCCTTCATTACATAAATTCCTGTTCTTTGTATTTTGCTTTGACTTTTTTGTTATCTAATGGTTTTAGAAGGTAATTACCTGAATCCTAAATTTTCTATATGATTAGCAAAAATTACTTATTTAAAACCAGACACCAAATGGTACTGACCAAATTGTGCCCATTCACTTAAAATTAACACATTTTGACCAGATTTGCCACTAGTAAATATGAGAATAGAAAGTCCGGTTGAAATCTGATCATTTTCACAGTATTATGTTTATTCTGAAAAAAAAAATCTGGTGTTCAGTGAATAATGTCCTTTTGTTCTCAGTACGGTGTAACTTCCTTTTGAGTTTTTGGCATGGTGCTTTTTGAAAACTTAGCTTACTTTTAGCTTATGTATTTAAATACTTGGCTGCATTTTCTCCTCTAGGTCTCTGCCAATTTAGCTGATTACTCATTTTACTGTAGTACACACTATTTATCCACATATTGCATATGCAGCTTTTTATATACTTGTCTGATTTTTCAAACCCTAAAAAAAATAAAATAAAGATATTGTTTCTGTTTAATTACTGAAAACAAATAAGAAAACGTCCTTTATTAATATATTCATTGACAATTTGGCACAGGTTCCTTTTTTCGTAGCAGTGCAAGGCAGATTTTAGGCATGGAAAAGAGATATTTTGATAATAATTTATTTATTTATTTTTTGCCTTCAGTTGTGATTCTAAATATTCTGAACACATAAAAATGAGAGATGGGTAATATCTCTGTTACGGTACCCTCAGCATGAACTGTACAAATCGCCGTTTAGTGAATACTCCCTGTTCGCCAGAACCCAGGCTGCATGTATATCCAGTATAAGCATACGAACCGCAAGCAAGGGAACACTGTAAACTCCCGAACGGGGTCCGTACGAACAGTCCACTTCACGAACTCCGAACTCCCGAATTGTCAATAGTAAAAGCCTGCTAATATCTCCCAAGCGGCTAATAATTCCATCCAGCAGTCTCTAGTAATCCGTAATACATCTCCCCTCCAATAACGAGACCAAGCTCCGCATTGAGGGTAAAACAAGAACTGGCTTTACTGTGGGCTACCCGCCCGTATTTATGCAGGTCTCCCACTTGGTGGACACTCCCCTAGGGGACCAAATGGGAGACTGTAATGGCAGACAGATAATTCCCATAATGCATCCCGGTTTCCTCCCCTCTGCTCTGGAGATAATCAAGAAGTAATTCAATTATCTCCAGGACAGAGGCAAATCGCCATTTTACATTCAACACATAAAAACACAATAAAATATATAACTTTGCATTTGTTGAATGCTACCCATTTGTATCACATATCCCCAGATAGCCTGGATCTGAGTGCATATTATTGGCGAATAGCGCTCAGATCCCATACGCATAGTTCAATCGCCATGGAGTCAAAGTCTATTACAGTTCTTCGGTATGCGATTGACTCCATGGGAAGGCTATCTGGGGTAAGTCCATTCGTGCCTTTAAACCTTCCAAACGGCCGGTGTTCGTGCACTTCTGTCGATCGAGAAGGGAGGCTGACGGCTTCAGCGGTGTTCAGTTTTAAAAGTGTCCGTTTTCAGTTCCATGAAAATCAATGCCGAACACCGCTGGTCTTTCGCATGGTTTAAAATGGCCGCCGCCTCGTGGTCGACATACGAAAGACGACCACCCTGTATTCGGTTTTAATTGAGAAGTGTCTGTGGTTAACTGCATCATTCTAATTGGGATCAATAGGTTAACCAGCAGCACACTTCTCTTCTGGGTGGCCGTCCGTTCGGCAGTTCTGTTCGGCAGAAAAGTCTATTCACTTATACAAAGGCATATGAATGTGTAAATCCATGAATAAGGCAAAACAGACAAATTTAGCAATCTTGGTCTATACAGATAGGTCTGTCACAATCTCATATTTCTGTTTTGCTAGATTTGCACATTCCTTTAAAAATGTTACATGAGCACATTGACCACCCTACAGGGATTCAAAAGAAAAACAATTCAATTAATTTCATTGAGGAGCTACATTAACCCTAAACCATAAATAATATCAACAGTTGCACCTAAATATTTTTTTGTTTTTTTCACAAAATAATACAATTATTATGCCAAAATTAAGACAAAAAATATGCAAAACATATTTATAACTGTCTCTCTCACAAAAATATAAACAATAAAAAAAGAAATGATAAAAAATATATATAGCATATATTGCTTAATGCAAACAATACATCTTTCTTAATGGCACTAATTTGAGTCATAACCCAAGCTTCATTCCAAGTGTAAGGGAGAGAATATATCAAATAAAATGTTTCATTTCCCTTATCTTATTAACAGGATGCTGCCAAAACAATGACCAAATACATGGTAAAGACACAAAAGGAACTGGTATCAAAGAGTAAAGAAACTGTTTATTCATTAAAAATTAAGCAGTAAATGCATAAAGAAATCTGTGGTTCATGGTCCAGTCATGGTCTTAATTATCTAGTCCTCAGTAATGGTTTAAGCCAAGGCTCAGAGCTTCATCTACAAAAAAACATATGTTCCGGTCTTGCTATAACCTCTCCTGCTTGGTGATGTGTTTCGCCCCATAGCCTTCATCAGATTTCTTCCCCCTTGGCTTCATCTTTGTTACCTGTTTTATATTAAAATAGGTATATGGTAATTTTCTGGTCAATCACTCTAATAAACTTTTCTGTTTACAATATTACCAGGAGATTATTACACTATACTTTCTAATATAATGGTATTTAGAATTATATGCATAGCTTAGGCATAGAAATACATTTTTCAAAGCAAAATAAAAAGTATGTTAGCATCTAATGCATGTAGTATATGCATCAATTTCATCCACATATTTTACAAACAAATATGATTCATATCATATAAGAAATTGAAGCTGATGAAATTTTGCTTATTAAACCTAAAATAAAATATAAACTGTAAAAATTATTATATGTAATACTTACCTCTTAAAGTTTTGCCTAAAGATCATCTATCTTCTTTCTTCAAAACTATAAGTAAGGCTCCCCAAAACGTTCTTCCATCCATTTGATTGAAAGGCACAAGAATGAAGATCTATCCAAAGCTATTGCTTGCCTCTGTCAGCTTGGAGAACTTTCAGTATAATGTGACTTGAAAAATTCCAGGCAAGTCTTGAGATAATGAGGATTGCCAAGCTCTCTGAGTTTACATGTGGAGTATCATGGGCTAAGAATAGTTGTTTTTTCCCATTTTTTTTTTACAGGGCTGGAGACATTATGGCTGTAAACAAAAAAAAACAAAAAGAGAATGTAGCACTTTTTATAAATAAATAAATAATATATCACCTTTGAGAAATTGAGGAGTGTTCTTTTGAATGTCAAATTATGCTGATATCTACAAAGAGACAATCTGATTTAGTATAGACCATATATGACTGAATAATATCGAAAATTGTAATATGTATTATGAATTCACAAACAGAGAGCTGTGGACCCAGCTCTGGTATGAATCACTTCTGGGTCCGTTTAGGCGACCCACCCCTATTCCCGGAAAAAATATTTTTCTTTATCCTACAGGGGAGAATAGAAGCACAAACGATTGCACAGTATTGTTTGTATTATTCTTGATGTATAAAGAAAATTCCCAAGTGGGTACTTACAAAACTGGAGTCAATATAAATGACTCAATTCCAGAATATTGTGCAGATTTGGGACTGCACTCCCTCCTTGTAAAAGATGAATCCGGGAACCAGGATAAGATGAGAAAATAAAAACTAGATTTATTACAATAATATATAACAAATTAAAAAAGGTAGCAATGTCCTTAATCACCGGAACGCGTTTCACCACTTCCACTGTGGCTTCCTCAACCGGATAAATGTATACAAAGTTCCTTGGTTCCCTGTTCGTATTAAATACTGTTAAAATCAGCGGGTGAAGGGTCAGGGCATGTGGGAACTTGGACTTATTTTTGTGAACTAATTATAAAACAAAATAGTTACAAACAGAATGTCTAATGTATCAAGCTTTTCATTATTAGATTGCTACAAGATACATAATTGATTATATCATTATGTTAAAAGAAAGAAACAATGTAGGATATTATGATATGTCTGAAAATCAATACTAAGAACAGAAACGAACGCTGAACATCTTTTTCTTTCTCTTTCACTTTTTCATATGTACAAATTAATGAACATGGACTATGGCAACCAATGGGTTAATGCGCCTCATAAGAATTTCGATGGCACTATTAAGAAGGAAACCTTGAACGGATTTTTGCAATATATGTATGATTGAGAATCAGATTATGGAACTATATGTGGAATAAAATAGAAAGAGAAGAAATCTGGATTTAAAAGGAGGCTGCAAACGAACATAATGAGAAACAGATCCAGCCGATGTAGCGTTATGGAACAACATTGATTACTGCTGACTGTGAGGTGAGAGGGAGGCATGGACCGCACATGTTTTACCTGTGGGTGGTAATAATGAGTTGCGGTACACATGCCTTGACCCTTCACCCGCTGATTTTAGCGGTATTTAATACGAACAGGGAACCAAGGAACTTTGTATACATTTATCCGGTTGAGGAAGCCACAGTGGAAGTGGTGAAACGCGTTCCGGTGATTAAGGACATTGCTACCTTTTTTAATTTGTTATATATTATTGTAATAAATCTATTTTTTATTTTCTCACCTTATCCTGGTTCCCGGATTCATCTTTTACAAGGAGAGAGTGCAGTCCCAAATCTGCACAATATTCTGGAATTGAGTCATTTATATTGACTCCAGTTTTGTAAGTACCCACTTGGGAATTTTCTTTATACATCAAGAATAATACAAACAATACTGTGCAATCGTTTGTGCTTCTATTCTCCGCTGTAGGATAAAGAAAAATCTTTTTTCCGGGAATAGGGGTGGGTCGCCTAAATGGACCCAGAAGTGATTCATACCAGAGCTGGGTCCACAGCGCTCTGTTTGTGAGTTCATAATACGTATTACAATTTTCGATATTATTCAGTCATATATGGTCTATACTATGTTAGATTGTCTCTTTGTAGATATCAGCATAATTTGACATTCAACAGAACACTCCTCAATTTCTCAAAGGTGATATATTATTTATTTATTTATAAAAAGCGCTACATTCTCTTTTTGTTTTTGTATGTTGGGAGCAAAATGTGCAAAATGATATGCTGGGAGCTCAGGCAGACCCCCTCTGCGTAATCTGCCCCCCCCCCCACAGCCATGTGATCGCAGGGTCCTCGCGATCACATGGCTGGAATAGCCAGCTTATGCAGTGCCTCACTCCTGTAAAAAAAGTTTTTCAAAGTAAAAAAAAGTTATAAAACAGTTTTTAAATTAAATAAAAAAGTACTAAGTACTTTTATATACACATGCATACATCACTAATAAAAGTATATAATTATATATATTAAAATTAAAATACACTTAGAGTGACGTTAATTATATATAATAAAAATAAGCAATAAATAAATTGAGAAAAAATGGAAAAAATAAAATTAAAAATAAAAGAAATTTTTAAAAACTTATATCGCGTTTTAATTTGTTCTAACTGTATTTTGTTATTAATATACACATATATTAAATTAAAAATACATTTAGAATAATGTCATAAATACATATCTATCTATAAAAATAAATATATATGTATATACATATATATGTATATACACATATGTATATACATATATATTTACATTATGCAAATATATTTATATAATATTTTTACATAATTAAGTCATTTTATTAATTACAATCTGAGGGACCTGCCAACAACCCAGGCAGAAAGTACAGAGAATTTTGCCCGGAAGCCCTATATTTAACCCTGTAACTTTCCAGAACACCATAAAACCTGTACATGGTGAGTACTGTTTTATTCGGGAGACTTCGCTGAACACAAATATTACTGTTTAAAAACAGTAAAACATTACACAACGATGATATTGTCAGTAAAAATGCTTTTGTGCATTTTTCACACACAAACTGTACTTTCACAACGATATAATTGTTGTGATACATTTTACTATTTTGAAACACTAATATTTGTGTTCAGCGAAGTCTCCCAAATATAACAGTAACCCCCATGTAAAGGTTTTATGGTGTTTTTGAAAAGTCAAATATAAGGCTTAAATTTCCTTTTTTTTCACATTGAAATTTGCCAGATTGGTTATGTTGCCTTTGAGACCGTATGGTAGCCAAGCAATGAGAATTACCCCCATGATGGCATACCATTTGCAAACGTAGATAACACAAGGTATTGCAAATGGGGTATGTCCAGTCTTTTTTAGTAAACACTGGGCAAAATTTGCATTTAATTTAGTTTTTTGCATTTTTCACACACAACAAATATGAACACTGACTTTGGCCAGTGTTTGTGACTAAGTGGCTACTATAAAAGACCCGACATACCCCATTTGTAATAACTTGGGTTGTCTACTTTTGCAAATAGTATGCCATCATGGGGGTAATTCTCATTGCTTGGCCACGGTCTTGAGGATACTGTTTTACTCATGAGACATCGCTGAATACAAATGTGTGTACTTTATTGCAGTAACAGCTAACAGTATTGTGACATTCACAGTTAAAATGTCAGGCAAAACGAAAACAAAACACAATTTCTCAATTTTATATTTTATTCATATTAAATTATGTTTAATATACAAATATTTCATGTGAAAGCCCTGATTCTTCTGAACAAAATGATATCTGATAAGTGTGGGTGCACATAATATGAAAGAGGTGAATTACGCTTGAACAGACATACAGCGCAAATTCAAGGTTTGGTTTATGTTTTGTTTTGATCACAACTTGTACAACTGCCTCAGTCCTTAGGGGGTTAGCATATCCCAGAACAGCTATTATTTGATTAAGGGCACCTCTAGTTACATTAGTTGTTGTGTTGTGTCCAAACTGCCCTAGCCAAACAAACTTCTAGAAACACTGACATTATTCCAGATAGCAAGCATGTCCCTACGAGATATTAAACCAGTTTACACACACACACACACACACACGTCCAAAAAGCTTGCACTCCAGGAAAAACAAAGTGAAGTGCCCGGTGATGGTTTAACAAATTAAAATACCCAGGGAAATTACCTCAAAGGACTTCAAAATAGTAGTAAAATAATAGTTAACATTTATTGGCACATGTAAATGATAGATCAACGTTTCAGTCCCACCAAGAGGACTTTCATCAAGACATGAATTTTAGTTTACTACTATTTTGAAGTCCTATTATTTTGAGTGTGGTCATTTTCCTGAGTATTGTAATTTAGTTAAACCAACACCGGGCACTTCACTTTGCTTTTCCTTGTGCAGTGGTTGCTCTCACAAGCTCCAGACACTTAGTTTCAGAAAGTTGCTTGTTAACTTGTGCAACTGAACTGCTCTCTTGGCCATATTTGATCTTTCCACCTGCCCATAAAGGCACACCTCTGCATTGGTCAGCGGGATACATTTCAAGATAGCCCCACCAATCCTGTAGGGCCCCAAATTCAGGGCTTGAGTCCACCAAGCCCACCTGTTGAAACCCCTGGGGAACAGAAAAGGGAACATTCCAAATCTTTTTAAACTCTCCTTAAAAGGTTGAAAATACTATCCCCTTAATTTTGGTAGAAAGAGAGATGAGGTACTCTTATTTAAGCCCTTTCACAAAGGACTCTTGACTCAACTAAGTTAAAGTATCTTTAACGTAGACACTTGATAACATACTCTTAATGAGTCTACTTAACTGCTAGCTTCACTAAGTCTTATTATTTACAGTGTACATAGTACTACCCATAAATGAAGCAGAAAAAAAAAAGAATTCACAATGTCCCCTTTTTCTCCTTGTTTTGGTGCCTTTTTCTATTTTTTTGTCTTGTTATTTTTTGGTGTAGCCTATTTAGTCAAACTTGAGTACCTCGGTTGCTATTTATGCCACCACCCACAGCCTCCCTATTATTTATTTTAACGAAGACAGAGCCTCTCTTTATTTATAATAATATAATTAGGTCAGTTAATTGATATAAATGCTATATAAATTAGCTGACCTGGAGCAAAATCTCTTCACCTTTCCTCTCTTCCCTTCTTTTTTATGTCCCCCAGTTCCCCATGTTCTGTTGATATCTTTAATTAATGAATTAATTAATGTGTCAAACTGTTTCTTCTGTTTTATAGCTTAAGCATATCTTGTAATATCTCAATAACATTGACATAAAAATAAATTCTAAACTTGTAGACGCTTACTAACTACCATATTAATATGAATAGATTTTCCACACGCTATCCGTAAGTTTGAGACAAAACTTAAATAAATAAAAAAATAATTTTATGGAAGACCAAAGCTCACTTAGAACCACATACTTCGATATGCTTTTCCATATAAAATTGTCTATAATTATTTCAGTCTGGGCACTTGCTGGAACAGAGGTGGGTCCAGGTCACGGAAACATAGGAAACAGAAGAAATACGGTTAAAGCCGTGTTTAATTTTTAAAACATTTTCAAGCAAATTGCTGGACGAAATGAGGTACCACTGCTGTGAAGGTATCCTGTGTAAAATGCTACTTTTAATTTAAAAAAAGCCATACTTAATTTTAGCAGGATCGATGTGGTCCGATTCAGTTATCATCCTTTACTTTTCCACTTGCTATCCCTGTATGAAGCCATGCAATACCCCTGTGGCACTTCTGCAGATGAAATCAGAATTGGTATATTATAATTATTCGGAATGACTTCATAATAGGTATTACAGTAGGAAATATGATATGAAAATTAAAATCTAATTTAAAGATGCAGCAGATTATTAAAGATTTAAACCACCTGAGGCATATTCATATTGACTCGGTTTTAATGGAATGCTGTGTTGTTCCGCCCTTTTAAGCGCTGAATAAAGGTTTTGGTCCATTTTTGTACACCCTTATTAAAATAGTCTCGGTCACATTTTATGGATGTATAACAACACAGAAACAATTACTTATTGTGGGGTGATGACATAAAATGGTTACTGAATTAAAAATTTTTGAAATAACAAAATCTACGTCTTGCGATATTGTATTTCAAATGATATTATTACATTACACGGGTATGCTGAGTGTCCTTATTATTTCAATCTTTACATTTTCAGCTAAGGAAAGTCAAAGGGACAATATAGTGTGGATATTGAACGGAAAACATTACTATATAGGGCACACCATTGCATTAGTGTGAAATAAATGTAAAATTACTTATGGTAAACAGAGCAAATGTGTAGCTTTATGTAGTGGTCCTGGTGTCTATGGCCTGTCCCGGCAAGCTTTTGAATGTAAATGCTGCCTTTGCAGGGAAAAGACAGTGTATACATTTCTGCCTAGTAATATCTCTAGGTGCAGTCACTTAGGCAGCCACTAGAGGTGCTTCCTAGTACAACGCTGCACTGTGTCAAGCACCTATGTTCAGCACCTATGTCCAGCTGAATGCTGCTCATAGAGAAGCATTGATTCAATGCCTCTCTATGAGGAGATGCTTGTTGGCACAGCAAGGTATTTTAATGTGCCTGTGCAATAGCTTTACAATGATTTCCTATGCGAAAGCATTGGATTGGCTGAGGTCTTGATTATCTCAGCAATGGAGGCAGGACAGCTGTCCAGCGCCACAATGGAGAAAAATGTAAGTTTAAAACTGTTTTACTGCAATCTGAAGGAAGCCTGGGACCTTAATACGTAGTTCAAAACTATAGTGTTAGGAATACATGTTTGTATTTTTAACTCTATATTGTTTCTTTACTATTTTTTATATATATATATATATATATATATATATATATATATATATATATATATATATATATATAAAATATTGTCCTTCAATAGAACAATATTAGCTAAAAAAGACTATGGAAAAATATAATCTGTTCTTTGTGGCTGAGAAATATTGTACCCACTGAGTTATCTGAGCTGCAATCAATACATATTTTAATGTAAAACAAAATAGACCAAACTTGGCTATGTATATTCATGGCACCCAGCCCCCTGTCTGTCTCCTGGACAGTAGATAAATACTTTAAGGTGCCATATGGTTATGGAACAGACCATGTACTGAAAATAAAAAAAGACAATGAGAAGAAGTGTGACTGAAGAACTCGAGGTTTTGATAAAAAAAAATGTTTTAATCAACTGTGTGGATGTTGAGATTATTGAGATTGTGGAAATAGTTGAGATTGCCCAGAGGTGTGAAATAAAGGCTATTTCCTTTAATATATGAATATAAAAAGTCATTTTCTAAAACCTCATAATTTTTTCTATATTGAATGGTTTTGTGGGATAGACTCCCATGAAATTAATTCCAGTGAGTGTATCCACTGATTCTGAGGTACATTAAATGGAAGTGTGGGAGAAATTAACAAATGGAAATGGAAAGTGATGCAAGTGGTCTGGGTGCCTATAGTGTCCCTTTAACAACGCCAAGTTTATTATAGATTTTTCATCTATTTGAAATTAATAATTTAAGAGCACCATACCGCTATATGCAGATGATTTACTGTGCATGTACAATATCAACACTTCATGTTATAACATGTTTACATGACCATGTCCCTTCTGGGTAACAATAACTGATGCAACATGTGACGAGACCAATCTCGCCACATTGCATTGGAGGAGCCTGGTTGTCTGCCTGCTGCCTTTGGATTGTGGACCGGCAGCTAAAGGGTTAATTTTACTGTGCAGAAAGATTTATTTTTCCCTTTCTGCACAGCCGTTCGGTAGATGCTATCTACCGAACAAACAGCCGTTTTTCAGACTCCCCAGAGCCGTGGGAAGCCGTCCGGCGCCGTTAATTGGCCACCCAGAAGCTGGAGTGTGCCCTCTATATACCTCCCTGAAGCTGCGGTTAACCTCAGCTTAATTGATTGTTACTGGGTGGCCGTGGTTACACTTAGCGGCCACTAGATGGCGGTGTTCTGGAGCTCCTCGGGCAGCCAGCGCTTTTCTGCCCGGATTTCATGCACCAAACCCGGACACTTTTACGTGCAGGCACCGCTGAACCTCCAGCCCCTGGTTCTAATTCGTATATATTTAACCGAATGCATGTAAATTCGGTAGTTTATTGTATGTGAATGTTAACCCAGATAGCTATGCCATGGAGCCAATTTGTGTAATTAAAGACTCTGGCTCCATGGCAATTAAACTGTATTCGTGTGGTCTGAGTGCCATTCACCTAATAATGTGCACTCAGACCTGAGCTATCTGGGGATATGTTACATGTCTGTGTTTTATGTATAATATGTGTCTTTATGTATTTTAAAGTGATAGTCTGTCTTTGTGTCCCCACGTGTGTAATGGAGTCTTGCCTTTGTCCTGGGAGATAATTTAATTACTTCTCCAGGGCAGAGAGGAGGAAGCCAGGATGCATTGTGGGGATGTTTTACTTCTGTATGTCTGTAATTGGTACTTGTCTGTCCGTTGTTACAGTCTCCCATTTGGTCCCCTAGGGGAGTGTCCACCAGGTGGGAGACCTGCATAAATACAGGGGCAGGTAGCCCTCAATAAAAAGACCACAGCTTGACCCTCAACACAGAGCCTTGTCTCGTTTTTGGGGGGGATTCACTGTATGCTGATAGGGACTGACTGCCAGGAGTGTAAGCCGCTTGGGAGCTTTTCCTGTTTGTCTGCTAGCAGCTATTCGTGAGGTTCCAGTTCGGGAGTTTGGAGTGCTACCTTATTCCCTTGTATGCAGTTCGGGAGTTTGGTGCATTCACTTATATCCAATTCGTGAGTTTTGGTGATTTTACAGTAGCTGTGCCTGTCTGTGAAAAGGGGATTATCGCCTAAACGGATTTTAACCCCTTGTCTGCTGAAACGGTCCGTTACACAACACATATCAGTTTCCACATATCCAGATTTTAATTTCATACTCATATAACAGGATGGTTTGTGTGTCTACGGCTATATCGGTCTATATATTTGTAATACTATAAATACTGTAGCATTACAGAGATTTCATTTTAAATTTGGACCATTTTATTATTCAAGATTACATCACATATTGTCATGTCCTACCTCCTGGCATAACCGCTACCATGGCACTTCCGGGTAGATGGAGCTCCACCACGCCCACTTCTCTGACGAGATCTCCCCACGCTACATAGGGAGACCGCGCCAGATATAAAATGCTGGATTATTGAAAGGCTTCCCCTCGAGCCTCAAACCCGGCTAAAATTATTTATCTTACTGTTACAGACGTTACACATATTTAAGTTCCTGTGCATGTTTTTGATGCTATTTTCTCCACAGAGTTCCCCCTTGTAAGTTGCTTCTTGTATGTAGTGTTAAACACATATGACTGTAATATCTTATTAAAATAACAATAAGATAAGCACATTGCACTCAAACATATAGTAAAAACATGTATGAATACAAGCAATAGTGTCTTTCACAATTCACAACTGCTACAGCAGTTAAAGTAAATTAATGTAAATAAAATGCCAGAGCCTGATGGTAATCACCCACAAGTACTTAAGGAGCTACGTGGGGAAATAAGTGAACCTCTGTATTTAATCTTTCAAGATTCTTTTGTTTCAGGCATTGTACTGGAGGAATGGAGGAGGGAAGATGTCGCTCCTATATTTAAAAATGGTTCAAAATCCTTGCTTGGAAATTTTAGACCTGTGCGCTTAATTTCTGTTACTGGGAAAATATTTGAAGGGCTATTAAGGGATAATATTCAGGAATTCATTGGGAAGAACTTTGCTATTAGCAATAATCAGCATGGTTTTATAAAAACATAGGTCATGTCAAACTAACCTAATTGCATTCTACGAAGAAGTAAGTAGAAGAATAGATCAGGGTGTTTCAGTGGATGTGATCTATTTGGATTTTGCCAAGGATTTTTTTTGGATAAATATTTGCAAAAACATAACATACAGGGATATAATTTCTCATTTGTGGGGTAATAGCTGATTGATCCAAGGAGATATCTGACTGAAATTTTGGGGTCAAGAATGAATTTTTTCCTAGTTTGTTGCAAAATTGGAAGTGCTTCAGACTGAATTTTTTGCCTTCTTTTAGACCAACAGCAAAAACATATATGAGGAAGGCTAAACTTGATGGACGCAAGTCTCTTTTCAGCTATGTAACTATGTAACTACATGTAACAACCAAAGTGTTTGAGAAATAAAAAATAAGAGGTCTAGAGGTCTGAGAAGACTTATATTATTCTGAAGGTGCATTTTCTTTTAGCAATTGTGAGTGGCCAATTGTACCATTTATTTTTTGCAAGTGTACAAACATTCTGCACTATGTTGTGCCGCTTTTGTTCCCTTTAGCAGGATCACCCCTATGGTTTTTAGATAAAGTAAAAATATGTCAGTTACAGGTTATGGTTAACCACAGTCACACACAATTTTTTGGGACTAAATCACTTCTGCTGAAAATAAAAATACAAAAATACAATATGGTGTAGTATAATCGGCAACAGAGTACTGGATGAATACATAGATAGCAAACCAGATAGTGGAGTGTAGTTTGAGTGGAGAGAACCAACCACATCAAACAAAAGCCCAGTGGAGCGCTAGATAAATACACTTACACTTAGGCAAGGGAATAAACTTAAAACAAAGTATCTATAGGGAAAACATAAACAGAATATTGTGCAGTATGCCTAGGTACACATAGTGGTATGGTGTCTATATGAAGCACACTCACATGGTACAGAGCCTTGGAGGGATAGGCTCAAATTTCATACGCAGAGGTATTTCAAGTTAATTCCAAAACTTCTTCTATGCAGGGGTGAAGAGTACTCAAAAAGGAAAAATAAAGCAGATATTGTGTATTATCTTCACTATAGATGTGAATAAGACATATCTTCTGTTTGTACAATATAAAATATACATAAGAATAATGGAAATATATGGCCTATACTGCGCCCAAAATTATACGTACATACGATTGCAGAAGGTAAGGCTGTTGAAAACCTCAAAATAATAAAACAAGAAAGACAATAATAGTACAGTACAATTTTACAAAGTGCAAGATATTGGATTGGTGACTGTAGGAGAACCACTCACATTTGGTAGAGCTATATAAGAGCTCTGCTGTATTGCGCATTGATGGTATGATCCCCGTCTAAAGATATAGGGTGGTATAGGTGATGCTGGTCCTCCAGATGCGAGTGTAGATATTGATGATAAATATAAAAGTAAAAGAGCAGAGAAAAACTCTGATAGTGTAGTAAGTACTGAAAACTAGAATAAAAAAGGTAACGTACTTACAATTTATAGAGCAAGGCGTGCTCTAATATTCAGAGCATGGGTGGTATTATCCGCACCTAAGGATATGATTATACTAGGTAGCAGACAGGATACGAAGCAGGATACAAAATAGTTAAATGGATAAAAAGTAACTATTTATTATAAAAAGTATAAAGAAAAATATATATAAAAAACATAGGTAAAAATATATGTCCAAAATATATCCCACTTGATGCGTTTTGCCTCTCCAGAGGCTTTATCAACACTTTTGATAATGCCTCTGGAGAGGCGAAACGCGTCAAGTACACGCCATATCTTTCCATTACTCTATCACACGAGGTCCTGGGAATCCTTGTATTGTATACAGCAGCCCTCACTTATTTTGTTGGATAATAGGGAGCGCCTAAAACTTTTGTTTTTACATATACATAAGAATAAGACAGACAGACAAGCTGTCAGAAATTGAGAGTCAGTTAATCAAGTAATCAAGCAGGAAAGAAGTCAAACTGCAATTCAGTCTATAACTATATATACTTGTAAAGGCTTCACTTACTATCCATTCTCTTTAACACATTCATTATAATGTTTGAAACAATTTGGCTCTGTCTAACTATTTTTCGCCACATGTCTGTCTTGTTCGGTAGAATTTTGGTAAAGAAAACCTAGTTTGGAAATAAATCCAACGGAACCGAAAGGGTGCAGAAATGGGCCAATCAGTGTAATGAAACATAGATCCATAAAATAATAAATTTTGCAGGAAACTACTAGTAGAACATTTCTGCCATTTGCCACGCAGACCAAGTGAGAAAAAGTAGCCAATAATGGGAAAAACAGGAGCAGCAGTCCAAAAATTACATATTTGTACATATAGATTAAATATATGTAGATTAAATAAATGGTATTGATTTTTTTTACTGCTCCTGCTTTATTTTACTTGTTTGCCCACTTTTTTTCTTGATGTGTGGATAAAATCATTTAATGACTTTCCTCTTGCCATTAAAGGACCACTCTAGGCACCCAAACCACTTCAGCTTAATGAAATGGTCTGGGTGCCAGGTCCAGCTAGGGTTAACTAATTGTTTTATAAACATAGCAGTTTCAGAGAAACTGCTATGTTTATCAATTAGTTAAGCCTTCCCCCTAATTCTCTAGTGGCTGTCTCACTGACAGCCGCTAGAGGCGCTTGCGTGATTCTCACTGTGAAAATCACAGTGAGAGCACGCAAGCGTCCATAGGAAAGCATTATGAATGCTTTCCTATGTGACCGGCTGAATGCGCGCGCAGCTCTTGCCGCGCGTGTGCATTCAGCCGACGGGGAGGAACGGAGGCGGAGAGGAGGAGGAGAGCTCCCCGCCCAGCGCTGGAAAAAGGTAAGTTTTTACCCCTTTCCCCTTTCCAGAGCCGGGCGGGAGGGGGTCCCTGAGGGTGGGGGCACCCTCAGGGCACTCTAGTGCCAGGAAAACGAGTATGCTTTCCTGGCACTAGAGTGGTCCTTTAATCATCTTTTTTCCCATCACTTATATCTTTTGCCACATTTGTAAATTCTAAATTTCACAAATCAAAACAAACATGTTAGGCCATCCTAACACAATCCTCCTTCCATATGCTTCCATTTCCCAGTATGCGATTAAAGAAGAAGTGGCCAAAGACCCATCCCCCCTGACATATCAACACAATATATAACATAACATCATTGCACTTGCAAAATATGTCCAGAAAGTTTAGAGTAGCACGGATAATTGGATAGAGCAAAATATTTTTATCTCTATGGTTTAGAGTAGTTCAAATTATGGAGCTTTTCATAACTCTAACCACACATAAATCTGAACAGTTTATGTTCCATCTGCTTTGTCGTTCTGTTTTTTTTTTTTTTATGTTCTATTCAAAGCATATAATATTCTGAGCACAGTCCTCAAAATAATTGTGAATTGTCTGTGGAGTGTGTAACTCGTATTGTGAGGATTAAATAGCAGCAGATTACAAAGACACAGTTATTACAGTAAGTGATCCAAATGATTCAGCAAATAAACTCCAGGAAGATCTCAATAAGCAGATCAATTGAAAGATATTTATTGATATTGATAGATATTATTTTTGATTTTTATAGAGACCTTATCCAGGGAGCTGTGTGAAGATTAGTAATAAAGCACAAGTGAGGGCATACAGGCAGTGTAATTATATAATTATATAACTTTATGCATAAAAAATTCAAATGGATTATCTCTGGACACGCCTGGACATTTCCATGTATGACATCATCTTCTATAATCTCCAACTCAACATCTCTAAACAAAGCCTTCTGCTTGCTGTGTTCTATGTCTGCCTGTCAATCATGCCAGTGATAGTGGCCTTTAAGTACCATGCAAGTGAGGTAGCTCTGTAGACTCAAGCCCAATGTGATAAAGGAAATGTTTAAAGGGACAATCCACAAGCCTAACATACAATAACACATTGCTGAAGAGTGTGTCCTTTTTTTTTTATTGTATAAAAAGTCAATAGAAATTGGCACTTTTATAAATCTACTTTTACATCCTTCCCCCAGCTGGCAATCAGACCATCAGAAAACCCGTCCGGTTACTTCCTGGTTGATTTAGCTCAGTGGAGCTAAACTCAAGACGCAGCAATTGCCCACCGCACCTGCCTTGCAAAGACTTCTCATTGAGCTGGTGTCACGGGTGGCGGTGCGGAAACCGGGACCCCTGAGTGCCTGATTATAAGTGTGAGTCTTCAGCGTGGAAATGGACTATCAGGGCCTGGTGCAGAGTAACCACACGCCCTCTGGTGTTGAGCACCAGCGTTTGCGCGGCCACATACCAAAACCCTAATGCAGCTACAGTGGATCCCAGGAAGTAGGCGCATGGAAATTAGCAGACCTCCCAGGAGCTGAATAGGGAGGCTCTGCAGCAAGATTGTATCCAGTACTAGAAACAAGTCAAGACTAGAGATAGACACCAAACATGAAAACAAGACAGAACTAATAGAACCCAGAACCAGAGAAGGATAGTAAGCTAAACCCAGAACATATACACAAGACATGAGGAAAACATGAACATAACATGGGCATGACTGGACAGGACTGTACATGGACTGGGTATACAAACTAAAACAAGGCAAGATAACATAGGCAAAACAAGAGGAGAAATAACTAAGCACTATATATGAAAATCATGGGGATTTAGTCACACTATATGATCATACATTGCATAAGCCTGCCAACAACGCCAATGTACCCCATATCTGGCAGGTCCTACACTGCCTAATGTATGCTAAAATAACCACAGATTCAGAACACATATATAGCACTTACCTGCAAGAAAGGGCAGAAGCTTTGAGCAGCTGCCTGCAGGAACTCTGACACATAATGAATGACTGAAAACAAATGGGTGTGTCACATAAAACAAACATTCAAAGAAAACCTGGAGACTGGGAATCCCAGGGATGGATTACAGGAATGAACCCAGAAATACCAGCTTAAAGAAAACCAGACATAGAATAGAAATCCAAAAACCAAGAAAAACTAAACAAGAATTGTAACAAGAGTACTGGATACCAGAAGCCAAAGCCAGACATCTCCGCAGAACATGGCATGATGTGACAGCTGGACAGCCACAGAAAGTCTGGACGGGGTTAGAAGGGAAGAGCTTCCAAGAGAAGACAAGAGAACTGCAACTTTTGCAAGCTGTTTTCAGATTACCCCCAAATAATAAAATGTATCATTAACCCCTTAAGGACACATGACATGTGTGGCATGTCATGATTCCCTTTTATTCCAGAAGTTTGGTCCTTAAGTGGTTAAAGGCATGCATGTTTTACTAGGGTTATACATATTGAAAAACAGTGTTTTTTTTTTTATTCATTTATTCACTCATTTACTTGTATTTGGGCAGTGGAGTGTCCCTTGAAAGTACATTTTGAAATTTGTAAGTAAAGAACGTGAACAAACTGGCAACCCAAATATCTGTCATGCTTTTTTTAATAATACGGCCGAAGGGAACCTGTCGCTTCTCTAAAAAGTGGAAATTGAAGAAAACAAAAACTATAACTTGTGTTAACCCTTTCCCTGTGATGCTCAGTAATTGTTTCAATTTATATTAAATACTTAGCAAATTGTATCAGGCTCCAGTTCAGTTCAAGCACAGGAAGGGCGCACATTGCAAATAATGTTAAGAAACTGAAACATTGTTTCCTTCCTTCTCCTCTCTACATGCTTTTAATTGCTCACTGCCAGGTTCCAAGGACGGATCTCATACTCATTTACGGAAAGCCAAGATGGAGGAGAAGGAAGTGTGAATTTCTTTTTTTAATTTTATTCCTCACACCTCACTCACACATATTTGTTAAAGAAAGGCGATAAGTAAAAGTGACATTAAAATTCCTGGGAAATGATTGTCCTCCTTTGAACTTAAATAATATGTGCACACCATAGACAGGGCAAGTGCAATGCAATTCCAAACGTATTGTTAAAAAAGTGCTAACCTTGAAAAAACCTATACTGGACTGTAAATTGAGGTCACTCATTGGCACACTTAATCTACTTAAAGGGCAACTGTCACCTTAAGACACATTTTTTTAATGTAACAATTCTTTCATCAAGTTTTGAAAGAAAATGTTTTTTTTTTTGTTTAAATGAAGTATATGTGAAAAAAAAAGAGAAAAACTCATCCTTACCTTTCTTAACCGAAAAACACATGCACCATGGATTAGACAAGGTTTGAACCAACAGTTAGAGAGTTATTCATGTAAGTGAGAATTCTGAGTGAATTTCAAATTCAAGGTTATAAAAGTCAATCTGGAAACATTATCTAAGTCAGCTACGCTTTCAGTTCTTACTTTGACCTTAAACTTGAACTGAATTTTGAATTTTATCTTTAGTAAATAACCCTTTTAGTCTCTGTTGTCTTTCTTGCTTCTAAACACGGAGTAAAGCAGGGAATACCAGAGAAACGAAGTGTCAATTTAAAGCATTGCCTGATGCAAGGTGCATGTAAGTGGCTGAATGATCCCGTCATACTACAAATAGGGATAGCCTTTAACCCCTTCCTTCCCCTAGAGCCCGGCGGGAGTTGGACCCTGAGCGTGGGGGGGGGGGGGGGGGGGGAACCTAAAGACCCTATAGAGCTAGGAAAACAAATTTGTTTTCCTGGCACTATAGTGGTCCTTTAATATATTAAAAATATTTTGAGGTAACGATTGCTAAGGATTGCTCTAATTATGAGGTGTTGTTCCACATGCAGTCTCACTGTCTCATTGTTTGAAACATAGAAACATAGAATGTGACGGCAGATAGGAACCATTAGGCCCATCTAGTCTGCCCAATTTTCTAAATACTTTCATTAGTCCCTGGCCTTATCTTAGGTCTAGGATAGCCCACACATGCTTAAACTGCTTTACTGTGTTAACCTCTACCACTTCAGCTGGAAAGCTAATCCATGTATTCACTACCCTCTCAGTAAAGTAATACTTCCTGATGTTATTTTTAAACCTTCACCCCTCTAATTTAATGTCCTCTTCTTGTGGTACTTTTTCTTCTTTTAAATATAGTCTCCTCCTTTACT
The DNA here is from genome assembly GCF_036172605.1 of Pelobates fuscus. NCBI lineage: Eukaryota > Metazoa > Chordata > Amphibia > Anura > Pelobatidae > Pelobates > Pelobates fuscus. Next base: position 410,018,872 of record NC_086318.1, read on the forward strand.
GTGTTGATTCCCTTTATGCATTTAAATGTTTCTATCATATCCCCCCTGTCTTGTCTTTCCTCCAAGCTATACTTGTTCCTTTAACCTTTCCTGGTAAGTTTTATCAAGCAATCCATGAACCAGTTTAGTAGCCCTTCTCTGAACTCTCTCCAAAGTATCAATATCTTTCTGGAGATACAGTTTCCAGTACTGCGTACAATACTCCAAGTGAGGTCTCACCAGTGTTCTGTGCAATGGCATGAGCACTTCTCTCTTTCTACTGCTAATACCTCTCCCTATACAACCAAGCATTCTGCATTTGGCAAGATATGTTTTTGTTAAAACTGCTGCATTCTTCAGTTTAATTGTAGAATTTAGCGGATCCATAACATAATATGTGAAAACATTAAGGAAGAGCAGAATCTGTAAGCTGATACATTTCAAACAAAGTTCAATCTGGTGTCTTTTTAATTCAAATAAACAAGCAGCAAATCTATTTAATATTTAGTCAATAGGTTAGCTTGATTGTTAAAAAGTTTACAATTCAATATGGTGCAAGGAAAGGCCATTTTATATGTTTATAAAGTGTCTGGGCCCCAAGTCAGTGAGTAACCTATCAATTTTTTTTCTGACTTCACTGAAAACTCATTAGAGAAGTGATAAAAAAATCCATGTCAGCAAAAACCTCCAAGGGCTTGATTCACTATAAGCTGATAAAGTTGCTGTAAAGCCAAGAATTATTGCAAAATGGGATAGCATCTATATTTCTAATAAACAGTCCTTTCTCAGAATGATCAAATGGATAGTTATATGAAGAGGATCTAAAATGAGTGTAAAATTAAATTGAATTATATTAGTAATTTAGATAAAAAAAATATTAAATATTAGGAAAAAAAACCTAATCAAGATCATGTCAAATGTTGAACGTAACAATAATAAAAAAAACAAGATGAAAAAAAATAATTTCAATAATGCTTGGTTTCATTTTTCATTAACTGTGACATGTAATATTTGTTCCAAAGAAATGATGGTTCATTCATTTATATTATGTATTTTTTAAAGTGGTAGGCAATCTTGGGCTACATGTCCTCTGATATTTTGCCAGCATTATGGCTGTAAGAACATTACGGGAGATGTAGTTCACAACATTTGGAGTGCCGAAGGTTGCCTACCCATGGTGAACAAGACAAGTTGACGAACAGGAACAGAGGCTGTTGAGGGCCCTGCTTAAACAAATTTACATTTACTTGGTATTTCTTTCAATTCTCCCTTTAGTTATAAATGTTAGCACGTCTACTTACCTATGTACAGTGCCCAAGATACCATTGAATAAACTTTACATTTTTACCTCTCCTATACCTCTAATTATACGTGGAAATGTAAATGTGTTTAACATTACATCAATCAATTTCAAGGATTCCAATGAATTAAAATACTTTTCATTAACCGTTATAATAACCTAACAATTAGGAGAATGACAAATAGCCAATATTTCCGTAGCTTTTTTATTATTTAAATATTGTATCTGTTTATAAAAACTTCGTAAAAGCTCACAATGAAATATGGAGAAAAACACATAATAGAATCTTAACATTTAAACGTCTTCGCAGTTACCAAAGTTATGTATAACTTAGTGTTGCTAAAGTCTTAAACTCTGGATAGAGTTTAAATCAGACATATTATGATTTCGTATCCTTTGTATAAAAAGCTGCACTGCTTCTGTACATGTGTTACAGACAAATGACATCTGTAAAGTGTCTCCATGAAACACTGACATTTGCCAGAAAATGCTTCACAATTTGATAAAAAAAAATGCCATGGAGATTTTTTTCCTTACCATGGAAACCTTCAATTTTAGACGATTGCAAAGGCACAAAGGTGAATGTTGGAACCAAGCATAATTTATCTTTCTATGACAGCTTAAAAGCAGACAATTCATTCCTTTCATGCTGACACCTGTCAAAATGTCAATGGCTTCATACAATTAATTACTTAACTACAACTGACAACTGTCATTAATCTTTAAAAATACCATTCCATATAAAATGGAGAAATAGTCAGAAAACCAATTACCAACTCACTCTACACCAGGTAGAAGTTTTTCAATTCATTGAGTTTTAAAGTGAGTTAATACATTTGACCTACTGAAAACTGTGTACACATGGAATGGAAGAATGTTACATTAAGAATACGGAGGAAGATTTTGTAGTAAAACTGAATTATCAATGAATAGTTTAGCTGAAATAAAAATAATTGGAAAATTGGAGAAACGTACTCTTTTAATCTTTTTAAAAATACTTTAGTTGCTTTATTCGCAAATTTGTAGGGTAAATATTTGGTCAAGTGATGGCTTGTTTGTTTTAAATATTTACAGTAGTTTCTACCTATTTATAGCTAGATATTTACATTTTGCTGTTAAACTTTTTTTGAGTTATGAGCCATTAACTTGTTATAGTAAGCCAGTGGCAAATGCTTGCTTCCTGCATGGTGTATGGATAGTGGAACAGAAATGCATTGTAGAAAAATGGTCTTGTCCGTGACAAAAAAAATGAAAAAATGAACAGCAATTCTCTAATAAAGAATGAAATCTTGATGAAATCCTTTTTCCATAAAACACATGCCTAGATGAATGACTGATTAGCAGTATCTATGCCCTTCAAAAATATGTTTTACAAAATATAGCCCACCAGAATCTGGAAATAAATTACATGATCCAAAGCTGCAATTGTTAATGAAGAACAGTCTAGCCTAAATATGTTTTCCACTTGCAAAAGTATAACCCCTTTGTAAGAACCATCTGGATCATACAATGTCATTTTGGACACAGTTTCTTATAAAGGATGTTATTAACCCCTTAAGACCGCAGCCAAATGTACAAGTTGTGAACAGAACAGAACGTAAACAAAACCTGGCATTTGCGCTATATGTCTGTCCAACCGTAATTCACCTCTTTCATATTAAATGCACCCCCCGTTATTATATATCATTTTATTCAGGGGAAACAGGGCTTTCATTTAACACCAAATATTTAGGTATGGAACATACTTTAATATAAAAAAACAAATAAAAAAATGGGAGAAAAAAATAATTTTTTAATTTTTTTAGTTCTATGTGGCATTTTAACTGTGGATGTCAAAATACTGTTTGCTTTTACTGCAATACAATACACATATTTGTATTCAGCGATGTCTCACATGTAAAACAGTACCCCCTATGTACAGGTTTTATGGTGTTTTGGGAAGTTACAAGGTCAAATATAGCATGTTACATTTGAAATTGAAATTCGCCAGATTGGTTACATTGCCTTTGAGACTGTATAGTAGCCCAGGAATTAAATTTACACCCATAATGGCATACCATTTGCAACAGTAGACGACCCAAGGTATTGCAAATGGGGTATGTCCAGTCTTTTTTAGTAGCCATTTGGTCACAAACACTGGCCAAAGTTAGCGTTAGTATTTGTTTGTGTGTGAAAAATGCAAAAAACGCCAGTGTTTGTGACTAAGTGGCTACTAAAAAAGTCTGGACATACCCCATTTGCAATACCTTGGGTTGTCTACTATTGCAAATGGTATGCCATCATAGGGGTAATTTTCATTCTTGGGCTACCATAGGGTCACAAAGGCAACGTAAGCAATCTGGCGAATTTTAATGTGAAAAAAATGAAACACAAGCCTTATATTTGACGCTGTAACTTTTGAAAACACCATAAAACCTGTACATGTGGGGTACTGTTGTACTCGGGAGACTTCGCTCAACACAAATATTTGTATTTCAAAATAGTAATAAGTATTGCAGCAATAATATCGTCCGTGTAAGTGCTGTTTGTGCGTGAAAAATGCAGAAAACGTCACTTTTACTGGCGATATCATCGTTGTAATACATTTTACTGTTTTGAAACACTAATATCTGTGTTCAGCAAAGTCTCCCAAGTAAAACAGTACCCCCCATGTACAGGTTTTATGGTGTCTTGGAAAGTTATAGGGTTAAATATAGTGCTAGCAAATGAAATTCCCTATACTTTCGGCATGGGTTGTCAGGCAGGTCATGCTAATTGTAATTAATTAGGATACCTAATTATGTAAAATTATTACGTAAATATATGTGTAGAATTAATATATGTGCGTATATATATATATATATATATATAATTTTTTTTAAATATTTTTATTTATATATAGGTATATATATAGTGATATATACATATATATTTATGTATATAGATATATATATATATATATATTATTTCGTTCTACGTGTATTTTGATATAAATATATATATATATATATATATTAATATCACAATACAGTTAAAACGAAATAACACACATCTATATATTTTTTAATTATTTATTTTTAAATATTTTTTTAATTGTATTTTTTTACGTATTTATATATTTTTTTATATTATATATAAATATATATATATATATAACAATAATTATTTATATATTTAATCAGTATCAGTCTACGTGTAATTTGATATTAATATATATATATATATACATATACATATATATATATATATATTAATATTTAAATACACTTCGTGTATGTGTAAATGTGTGTGTGTGTGTGTGTGTGTATGTGTGTATATATATATATATATATATATATATATATATACTTAGATCATATATATATAATATATATGATCTAAGTATATATTTTTTTTTTTATATCTAAGTATATTATTTGTGATTTATTTTTTTAACTAATATTTTATTTTTTTCACAGGAGAGGGGCAGAGACAGTGTCAGCCAGTGATTTCACATCACTGGCTGACACACAGGATCAGTGATCACAGTGACTGCCTGTCACTGTGATCACCTCCTGCAGATTGGGTAATTGACCACAGGGGGGGGAGTGCCTGGGTGGTACAAGCACTCCCCCCTTCCAATCTGCAGGGGGATCATTGTGCCAGTTACATGTGTCAGCCAGTAGGCTGACACATGTAACACTGATCGCAGTGACAGGCTGTCACTGCGATCAGAGCGCTCTGAGATCGCAGTGACAGCTTGTCACTGCGATCTCAGACTTAGCATATCGCAGTCACTGACCCCAGGGGGACTTCCTGGGGGGCCAGGTAAGTCCCCCGACTGCGATCTGCACAAGGGGAAAGCCGCCGGCCACATGTGTCAACCGATTTGAAATCGGCTGACACATGCTGAATACTGATCGCAGTGACAGCCTGTCACTGCGATCAGAGACTGCAGATCGTGGTCACCGGCCACAGGGGGGGTTGCCTGGGGGGCCAGGCATCCCCCCCCGACCACGATCTGCAGCGGGCAATTAGCGCCGGCCACGTGGGCGGCCATTATGGCGAGGATGTACTATTACGCACACCGGCGTTTAGAGCCGGCTCCTGCAGGGCGTAATAGTACGTCCTCCGGATTTAAAGGGTTAAAGTAGAGAAAACACAACAACAACAGATTATAAAATATAATTATGAAGAAAACCTTAGAAAATTGCAACTAATTACATTATAAAATATTTCCACAAAGCGATATAAAGAAATCGCACAAACACATATATGACTAGAATGTACAAGTATTTTCCACTAAAGTTTATACTTTAATAATCAAACTGGAAATATTATTACAATTTAAACTATTTTTGGTTTCAAATTTATTATACACTGAACAAAATTATAAATGCAACACTTTTGTATTGGCCCCCATTTTTCATGAGCTGAACTCAAAGACTTTTTCTATGTACACAAATGGCCTATTTCTCTCAAATCTGTGTTAGTGAGCACTTGTCCTTTGCCGAGATAAGCCATCTACCTCACAGGTGTGGCATATCAAGAGGCTGATTAGACAGCATGATTAATGCACAGGTGATTCACACCGTGCCATCTAGACGGCCAGGCGTGGCCATTTTACAAGTGCCAGACAGGGTATTTGAACTGTGGTCCTTCTGTGCTGTAGTACTGCTATATTGCCTCAGAGCTACACTCCAGTACTTGTTTCAGCCTAATGTTTATCCTCACCTTGTCTCAAGCACTGGGGCGGGACTTTACCTGTGGCTGTTCCTGTCTATCTAAGCCCACCTGAAGCGGATCATTAATTAGCTGGGTATATAAGCACTGCCTCACCCTAGGAACTTTGTCAGTTCATTGACTTTAATTCCTGTATTTGTGTTCTTGATCCAGTGTTCTCCAGATGGCTCCTGACCTTGGTTTATCTTCATTTATCCTAACCTCTGACCTTGGCTTACCCTCATTTATCCTGACCACTGGCATTATATGACTGTGGCTTCTCCTCGACGATCCTCCTGCTTGTGTCCTTGCCTGTACTGCAACTTGAAGCTATATCCTGCACAACCCCGTGCAAAGACTCACTGGCCATGTGGCTTCTTATCTGGTCACCTTGCTCTGTGTTTATTTGCAAGGGTGAGCGTATATCTCTGCATATCGGACTCCACAGCAGGTAAGATTACTGACAGGTGTGCCTTAGGCTGGCCACAATAAAAGGCCACTCTAAAATGTGCAATAAGAGAAATAGGCCTCTTGTGTACATGGAAAAAAGTCTTAGATCTTTGAAAGCTCATGAAAAATGGGGGCAAAAACAAAAGTGTTGCATTTATAATTTTGCTCAGTGTATTAAATTAATTTTGATTTCACCATGAATTTCCCAACACTCGACATTTTAGTAAATAATGCTCTGACACTCTTCTCTGGTGTCCTATTTAGTAACAGAACTGAACGAAGTACATAAAGTAATCTGTTAAAACTTCAGAACTGGATAACCAAACATAAACGGAAATTTGGCGTTGACATGTTTTCCCTTTGGAGTACTTTATTTATAAGAAAAGACACATGAAGGCAGCAAGACAAATGTTTTACATAAGTACATGAATGGCATATTCCATTCTACATCATAGTTACAACTGCGTACAATCAGAATTACATTGTGAATTACAAAGTGTCCTCCACTGTCCTTGACTTCACTAGTCAAATTTTGAGATTAACCAAAAACAATGTAGAAACAAGGATTTAAAGTAAGGAAGAAGTTAAGGAAGAAAAGAAAACTGTACACAGTTACATATTCATATTCTTGTATATATGTGCCCATGCTTCCAGAAACCTATCAACATAAATGTTTCATTTGTACAATCCCGTTATACTACTTGATGTATTAAGTGGTAACATGTGCCCCTGTCTAGCATATGCTTTAGTTTCTGTGTTCATGCACAATGATTATGGAAGCCCATTATGGAGCATGCTATTTCTTCACATTCTTCTAGAATGTTTTTTTTTTTTTTTTTAGTCTATTAAATTGCAAGCAACGACAGTAATTTGAGAAGAGTTGAAACAGAAGTTAAAGCTTTATGGTTGACTGGAGTGGCCTTCTCAAACCAATTAACCAATTACCAAATGCATAGGCGTGCGCAGCCTATTGTACAAGTGTGTGCACCCAAAAAGCACAAACCCACACGCTGCATATATATATATATATATATATATATATATATATATATATATATATATATATGCACACACATATACTGCTGTGTGTGTGTTAAGGGTGCTGTATGTGTGTGTGTGTGAGGGTGCTGTGTGTGTGTATTGTGTGGGGGTGGGTGGACCATTTAGTTAATATCCCCCCTCCCTTCTTACCTTTTGTAGGGAGGGGGGACCATGCTGCTGCCATCCCTGGTGGTCCAGTGGTGAGTGAACTCAAGCCCCACAGCCTGCGGGGCTAGAGTTCACTCTCGTGAGATCTGAGTATTGTCGCGGCAACGCTCTGACCTCGTGAGAGGAGCCCGGCGTAGCTGCTGGCTAGAGCTCCCAAGGTCCTCTCCTGCCTCCCTCCCTTCTTGTGGGCTGGTGAGGGAGATCATTGATCTCCTTCACCGGCCCACAGAGGGAGGCACATAGCACAGGCCGCAGGGATTATGGTGTGCCCCGGCACACCCCGTGCGCATGCCTATGACAAAATGGCTGGATTGGATTTTTAGAATGTCATGCAGTAAGTTAGTGAAAAATAAACAGTAGCATGACATGTATCAAAACATTCAATGCCAAATATGGGGCTTTAAAGTCAGTCTTGCACCGTAATTGGAAAACGCTCATTAAAGATAACACGCTGCCACCTGAATTGTACAAGCCACTACCAATCTAAGAGATCTTCTGGAAAATACTTCTACCCCCATGAAACCACTGAGCAGAGAAAATAGTGGGTACTTTTTGATGCTTCTGGTGTGTCACATGTGGGCATATGTTAACAGGTAATTTCTTTGGCCACACACAGACAGGAAATATATTCAAAATTAAACACCATATCACCTGTACCTCTTCATTTATCATTTACAAGCTACGATGACCATGTGGACTTTCCTATACTGGTAAGACTTGCACAGAGTTGCAGGAAAGAATTAAGGGGCTCCACTCCTCGATCCGCAAAGTTGACAGAGATAGTTGCTCTGATAAGCCGGTGGGTAGACATTTTCTCCAGATGGAGCACACGTTACCCTCTCTACTTTAACTGGCAGCTGACTATGTTCCAGAATCCCCTCGAGGTGATTACTAGGCAAGGGAATTGCTTAAACATGAATGCTTCTGGATATTCACACACATGACACTCTGGGCACACAGGGCTTAAATTGTAAAACAAATATGAACTTTTTCTTACAATCTAGATGACACCGATAAGTATAATTTACTTTACATGGCAATGTAAAGTCATTGATTTATTTTGTAACATTATGCCTGACTAGTTACTGCATTGTGTGGATATTGTAAGTTAATGTATCTGATTTTGTATTGATCTACTTTTTGTTTACATATTTCTCTCTCTAAATTGGATTCTGCTTATAATGCTAGTATTGAAGCCTATACTCTGCTGCTCCTTTTTGATTATTAAAAATATAATATAATAATGATTAGAACATATTGGTATATTTATCTTTTTATATTTCTCCTTACTCTAGCCATAGGCTTTTGGTGTATTTCCTCCTGGAATAGTGCACATTATTTGTGATAGACCTCTAGGTAGATTTTGTGGTTTTGCTTATTTTTCTTTTCTACTCACCTTTCTCTTATATACCACCCTGGCTGTCCTTTTTTACTAAGGTGTTGTTTCCCTACCTACACTACACAGGATTGAGGTTAGGTTTTCATTGTTACTATCCATTCCTTACTTCGAAGTCGAGGCACACGACATAATCACCCTCCTTTTTTGAGTTTGAATTTGGGCGCAAATTTAAACTCTGCAATACGGGTCTGGCACTTTCTTGATAAACGTTTTGGTGGGGACTGACACGATTTACCTATGTTCTATGCTGGCTGCTTAAATTAAAGCAATGTTACGTCTGATCACTATTTAGTCTCCTGAGTGCTCTCTTACATGGTAATTTGTGTGACTGGCGGGGAGCAAGTATGACTTTATAGGAGAAACATTTAGTGCAGAACTCCAAGTTTATTTTTATACATAAATATTATTTTTGCTCCATAAACCTTTCTTCAGAGGGTAATCATATAAATGAATTATTTTAAGACAAACAAATGTTGACTCAAACACATCTTGTATGTCTTTGAAAAGAAGTAGAAGAAAAAATACTAATTCACCGACACATATACCCAAAAAGGGATATAGTGCCAGGAAAAAGTAGTACAACCCTTTAGAGCGTGCTAAATCGTTAAAAGAAAAAATATTTATTAATAAAGCTTAAAAACACTTAGTCTCCTATCAAATAGATGCTAGAGAAGGTGGACTTCAAGGCCATAGCACAGCTGCAGGTAATTCTCAGGAGTAACCCAGAAATGCGGATTAGAGAGAGGATATAAACCCTGTGTGTGTATATCTTTAAACGCCAAGGCACTCAGTCTATGTCTAAAACACACAATCTACGGTAACCTAATCTCTCTGTCTGTACCTCATACTGACTACTAGATTCCTACCAAGGATCCCTGATTACCTCAGCAATGCAAAATGCCAATGCCTACCATATTACTCCATCTAACGAGGGACTAAAGAGAATGCAAAATTCCAAAAGTGCTACCACCCACAACCCCAGTGCATGGTGAAGAGAAATCAATTAAATTAAATTAAATTAAATAAGAAAGCCCGACGCGCGTTTCAGCGTATCTAGACGCCGTCGTCAGGGGCAAATGCAAACAAAACTTGTATGTCTTGTTCACTTTTCTTTTTTTTTTTTTATTTATATACAAGCATACTTATATAATGTCACTTACATTACTCCTAAATAAAAAATATACCAAATATAAAAGTATTCAGCAATAAAAACACAAACTGTAATTTAGATCACAGTACATCCAGATGATTATAATGGGGAAAACATGGAGGTAGCAAATAACGTATTGGACCTAGATGTTTCAAACAATTAACAGGTTACAATGTACTCAGTGGGCTTAGCGAGCATTATATTGATGCATTTTTGTATGTTTAACTTTTTTGTCTAACTTTAAAGAATAGCCTTTTCTGTGAAACTTTTTACTAAAGTTGTTCTCTGCTTAATTTAAATTTGCTTCTCTAAATTATTAATTTATTGAAGTTTGTTTTCTATGGGAAGCGGTTTAATTTACCTTGTTAATTTTTATTTGAACTGGCCTTCTGCTACATGTTTAATCAATATTATTTTCTTTTCAGACTGCTTTTGAAGTTTTCCCAATTTTAAAATGGATTGTTTTATTCGTGAACAACAGCTTAAAAATAGCTGCATTGTTCTGCATTGCGCATGATGACTTTTAAATGGAAACATTTTTCAACTTTAATTTGATAATTATTTCTTCTTCTAAAGTTTACGATGACCTGCAAGGGACCCATAAGAGATAATATCTCCATGCCAAAAATGGGGAACATACAAGAACCAGTGCCGCACTCATTCATTAAACAGCAATTTCAAAGCTCACAGAATGTAATAGTTTTTTTTAAAAAACACAAAACTAAGGCCAAAATAATGAGGGTTTGGTTACAGTATATGATCATACATGGCATAAGCCTGCCACATCACCAATTTTTGATAGGTCATACTCTACCAACGTAATGCCTGCTCTTATAAGATGAATCCACTTTCTTATAAATAAATTCCTCCTTGGACTCTCTGCAGGTCAAGGTTAAATAGGGCCCTTGAATGAGGCACCAGTGACAAGAAGGGGTGCAAAACCGAGGCGTAGGTCTGAACTCCCAAATACATTTATATTTGAAACCAAGAGATTTCAAACATACAAGAACAAGTGCTGCTGGGGACAATGAATACAATGAAGAAGTTCCAGCACACTCACTGTTTCACTAAAAAGCTATTTCAAAGCCCACAAAATGTGAGCAGGGTTAACATGGATTATTTTTCATCTGGATTATATTTTTTAGAATGTGATCTGGTTCTTTTTTTCATTTTAACAGTTGAGACGCAACTTTATGGATGAAAATTTGTCCCATCACACAAAAATATTACATACATTTTTTTGTATTACATACATTTCACAAACCGCTAAGTTTGGCCTTCAATTGATTTCCACCCTTAGTGAAAACTACTTAAAGCGGCACTGTCATGCCGAACTTACCTTTTCTCAATCTCTTCCTCTTCTCCCCCTCTATCAGGATCTGTTCTTCTTTTCTTCCTGTCTTCTTTAGTTTTCTTTAAAATCATAAGACAAAGTAGGGACTCTTTGTCTTATGGAGGATTTCTCCACTTGACCAGCTCAGACCAGCGGAGGAGCAAAGTGTGCTTCATTTCCACTGGTCAGAGCAATTTTCCCATGATCCCTTTCCTCCCTGTTCCCACAATGCTTCCTGTCAGTATTGCCGAACGTCCTGTCACTTAGACAGAATGCCGGCAAAACTGCCGAATTGCATCCTAACAGAATGAGCACTGTTTCTCCATTGGTGTTAGGATGCAATTCGGTACTTTGATCGTATCGAAATTTCATTCTAATGAATGAAACTCCGATCCTATTCATTGCCGCGGCTGCATCTTGCACCCGCTTAGTAGATAACTCCCTAATTCCCACGGTATCAGGGAGCTATCTACTAAAAGGCTGAAAGACCTAAATTGGTCTTTCAGCCAACTTTACTAATACTAAGTAAAGATTACTTAGTATTAGTAAATAATATGCCCCTACTCGCTATACCGCGAGTAGGGGCATGTCTAGTAGGCAGTGAGCAGCCTGTGGCTCACTGTAAAAAAAACTAATAAACACCCCCCCCCGCGTGGGGGTTAAAGATGGGGGGGACCTACTGTCCTCCCCCCTGGCCCCCACCCCTGCGCGGTGGGTGGGGGCCCTAATAAAACAATAAGGGGGGGACCTACTGTCCTCCCCCCCTGGCCCTCACCCCTGAGCGGTGGGTGGGGGCCCTAATAAAACAATAAGGGGGGGACCTACTGTCCTCCCCCCGGCCCCCACCCCTGAGCGGTGGGTGGGGGCTCTGATAAAACAATAAGGGTGGAGGACCTATTGTCCTCCCCCCCTGCCCCCACCCCTGCGCGGTGGGTGGGGGCCCTAATAAAACAATAAGGGGGGAACCTATTGTCCTCCCACCCGGCCCCCACCCCTGCGCGGTGGGTGGGGGCCCTAAATGAACCCCCCCATCAAGGTGACTAGGGGTCCCAAGCCCCTAGTCACCCCCCCCCACCCAAAACATTCTATCCCCTACCTACCCCCCTCACCCTAAAAATAGTGAGGGGGGAATAAAATAACTAACCTGTAAAAAAAAAACTCAAGAAGGCGTTCAAAACGAGCTGCCTTAATTAACAAACTGATTAACATACTTAATTCTTCATATTACCAAGAAGATCTTTTCATGTCCTGCCTATCGCCATGAAGCAGTTGGACACATTTTGGAAAACATGGTGTATCTGACAACCACACTTGGGGGTTAATTTTGAGTGTTGGACAAGAATCTCATACTAATCTTGGTTGCAAAATTGAGAAATGTTAACTATGTCACAAGACACTCTCTGGTCCAATGACACTCATCTGCTTTGAAAATAATTTCAAGACCCATCTCTTTGCTCAAGGCCTTAAATAAAAATTAGGCATGTGCATGGGCAAAAAATTCTGTTTGGCACTTCTGAAATTCGTGGGTTTGGCACTTGCAAAATTTGGCAATTCAGCACTTCGGCACTTTAGCAATTTACTAACCCTACCCCTAATCCTACCCCTACTATGGTTGGGGTTAAGGGTTAGGGCTAGAGCTAGGATTAGATTCCTGTCATCATTCCCTTAATTTTCCCTCCCTTTCCTGTCTTGCCACTTCGGCTCTTCAGTTCGGCACTTTCGAAATTCAGACATTCGGATCCGAATTGCTGAAATTCATCCAAATTTAAATTCAGACCAAAATGAATTGCACATGTCTAATAAAAATCATCAGTGCATTTCTGCATTGTAATGCTACTGTAACATAACACCTTGTATAAACCTGTAAAGCATTTTAAGTCTGACTAGAACAAAAAAATATTATTATTATTAACAATATGTTATACTCACTGAACATGTCTTTAATCGTTCCTGCATGATTTACATTTTTTGTTGTCCCTAAACAATATTTTACACATGAAATTGTCACATTGTATTCAATATGCGGTTTATGTACCTGGAATTCCCAAAAAAAAGGTTGCACCTTATTTTCCATGGCACCCACCATGCAGTGTTTTTTAATTATGTTTTGCTATTGTTGGGCACAGCTCAATATCGAAAGGACTAATTAGAAAATATACTCACAAATAATTAAAAATTGCTTTGTTGCACAGTTATAACAATAAATGTTTATAAAATAAATTATATTAGGACACTATTGTTCACATATTATGCTATAAAAATGTACTCTTTGTGTATGTATATTTGGGAGCATCTTTGAACTATTTTGTTGTTTGCATAAATTAAGTTGCATTTAGCATAGACATTATTTAATATCAACAATGACTTTAACTACATTTGGTAGTGTAGCAACTAAATAATGTAATTTATGCTTGAAATATATTATTTGTTTATGTGGGGCATAATCAAATATTCATTAAGTTTTAATTTGTAAAAATATACAAATCTAGATAGATGCCAAAAAAGCATTTTATTGTGAAGTATACTGGATGCTATTTTAAGGAACCTGCAGGGCAAAAACATTATGTATATTACATTCATAGGGAGGTATACAAGCACAGTGTAATTGTGAAACCAAACCTATAAGTGTTATTAATGGCAAAATGAAACATTCTAATACCTACGTAAAATGTATCTGCTGGTCATGTTTTCTATTTCTGTTTTACTTTTATACCAGGTGAAATTATGTCTTTGCATAGCTTGGCATTCTACGATTTCGATCAATTGATTGTATATGCTCAACACAGTAATTGGCAGCACAAAGACCATACAAACTGTCAGGATTACTGTAGATTCCCAACACGCAGAACTTAAGTACATATAAAGTAAATACCTAAGACGTATTACTGGGCCTTAGAATGGCCGGATTTAAAGTTTCAAGGCAAAAAACACAAGATAGGGAAAAGCAAAGACAAAGGTATAACGCAAACGATAAATAAGCCAAAGGTCAAGGAAAGGAGATATCAGAATAGTCAGGCGCCAAGCCAAACGTCAAGGAATACAGGGATCAGATAGTCAATAAGGGAAGCCAAGGTCAGATACACAAGAAATCAATACAAGGAAAGCGCTCTCGGATAACCAACTGGAAACCACAACAGGGCACAGAGAAATGGACAAACTACAGGGAGTGCAGAATTATTAGGCAAATGAGTATTTTGACCACATCATCCTCTTTATGCATGTTGTCTTACTCCAAGCTGTATAGGCTCGAAAGCCTACTACCAATTAAGCATATTAGGTGATGTGCATCTCTGTAATGAGAAGGGGTGTGGTCTAATGACATCAACACCCTATATCAGGTGTGCATAATTATTAGGCAACTTCCTTTCCTTTGGCAAAATGGGTCAAAAGAAAGACTTGACAGGCTCAGAAAAGTCAAAAATAGTGAGATATCTTGCAGAGGGATGCAGCACTCTTAAAATTGCAAAGCTTCTGAAGCGTGATCATCGAACAATCAAGCATTTCATTCAAAATAGTCAACAGGGTCGCAAGAAGCGTGTGGAGAAACCAAGGCGCAAAATAACTGCCCATGAACTGAGAAAAGTCAAGCGTGCAGCTGCCAAGATGCCACTTGCCACCAGTTTGGCCATATTTCAGAGCTGCAACATCACTGGAGTGCCCAAAAAGATGTGCAATACTCAGAGACATGGCCAAGGTAAGAAAGGCTGAAAGACGACCACCACTGAACAAGACACACAAGCTGAAACGTCAAGACTGTGCCAAGAAATATCTCAAGACTGATTTTTTCTAAGGTTTTATGGACTGATGAAATGAGAGTGAGTCTTGATGGGCCAGATGGATGGGCCCGTGGCTGGATTGGTAAAGGGCAGAGAGCTCCAGTCCGACTCAGACGCCAGCAAGGTGGAGGTGGAGTACTGGTTTGGGCTGGTATCATCAAAGATGAGCTTGTGGGGCCTTTTCGGGTTGAGGATGGAGTCAAGCTCAACTCCCAGTCCTACTGCCAGTTTCTGGAAGACACCTTCTTCAAGCAGTGGTACAGGAAGAAGTCTGCATCCTTCAAGAAAAACATGATTTTCATGCAGGACAATGCTCCATCACACGTGTCCAAGTACTCCACAGCGTGGCTGGCAAGAAAGGGTATAAAAGAAGAAAATCTAATGACATGGCCTCCTTTTTCACCTGATCTGAACCCCATTGAGAACCTGTGGTCCATCATCAAATGTGATATTTAGAAGAAGGGAAAACAGTACACCTCTCTGAACAGTGTCTGGGAGGCTGTGGTTGCTGCTGCACGCAATGTTGATGGTGAACAGATCAAAACACTGACAGAATCCATGGATGGCAGGCTTTTGAGTGTCCTTGCAAAGAAAGGTGGCTATATTGGTCACTGATTTGTTTTTGTTTTGTTTTTGAATGTCAGAAATGTATATTTGTGAATGTTGAGATGTTATATTGGTTTCACTGGTAAAAATAAATAATTGAAATGGGTATATATTTGTTTTTTGTTAAGTTGCCTAATAATTATGCACAGTAATAGTCACCTGCACACACAGATATCCCCCTAAAATAGCTATAACTAAAAACTACTTCCAAAAATATTCAGCTTTGATATTAATGAGTTTTTTGGGTTCATTGAGAACATGGTTGCTGTTCAATAATAAAATGAATCCTCAAAAATACAACTTGCCTAATAATTCTGCACTCCCTGTAAGTTTAAATAGCTAAAGGTGTTCCCTGATAGGCTGTAGGGAAACATGTGATCAAGCTTGTGTGTGTAACACACCCATATTAAATTAATTGATCTGGCCCTTAAAGGGTTAAACAGGAAACCCTTAAATTATTCACAGCTGCAGCGGACGGCGTCTTTAATGATACAGACTCGGCTGCTGAGAGAGGAGAGGTCACCTCCGGTGTTTGGCAGTATTCCACTTAGTTTGTGGGAATACAGCCGTAGCGTTACGCGCCTGTCGGGACCCATGCTGCCCTCTGACAGGAGCAGCGCCGGCGGGCGGCGTGACACAAACACACAAATGACAAAGTTTGTCTTTGTTTCTTCTTACTTCTTATTCACTCTTCATTACAAAATACATTTCCGTAATGTTTTATTGGGGGAAATAACTATAACATTCTTGCCAAACAAATGGCAATGATATCAAGAGCATCATGTCATTGTCAATCAGGACACTTTATTTTTTGTGATATAATACTGGTATTTCTTCAAGTTTCAGTCCTTTAGAATGGCTTATTTTCCAAGACTGGCTATTGAATAAACATAATAAACAAGGGGATGTCATTGATCAGATAATTAAGCATTTTTGGAATAGAGCTATCATAGCAGCTATATTTTTTTAAATTCTGTAATTGAAACCTAGATTTTGAAATTCCCAGATCAATTCCCCACCATTCTGTAACTGTTATTATGATATAACTAATCATTTAGTAATATTTACATAACCAAATAAAAGTGTTTGCCTAAATTTTAAACATCTATTTAAAAAAAAAAAAGTGTTTTAGAAACACACAGATTTATATTTGGAAAAAGGATAGAACTCAATGGGCTTTATTTATCACCAGTTGTACTTGCTTTATTAGACAGCAACAAGATATCAACACAGGATCAAAGTGTCAGTCCTTCAAAATGCTATCTTCAAAAATTGAATGCATATATGTAGTAAATTGTAACAATAGTTGAAAATAGCAATCTGAATTTAAGTATTGCAAGAAAACCCAAAGCTAGATTTAAAGATATAGGTTTCTGGTTTCTGAAAAAAATATTATGAATAATCTAAGGTGCAGCATTCATAAATATGCAATGTAACTCAGAGGAAAAGCCCAGTTAATACTAGGCTTAGAAAAAAGCAGAAATGTTGTATGCATGATATCCGAGTACAATCCTCAATATGTACACTCGAAAGCTCAATAATACCAAACTGCCTTTCAGTGCCAAGGGATGCTTGGCTTCCCATAAGTTTTATCACAGGAGCGAGTGAGTAGAAATATAAAGAATTTCTGTCTTCACCAGAAAAATCAGCCTTTAGCAGAGTACAATGTCCTATTTCTATAAGTGTGAACTGCAGGACCAGGTGGAGAATACCGAGCCATTTAACGTGTACCTGCCATGGTACACAGTACTTATGCATATTTTCTAGAGCATAACATTTGATCCATACATTGCTAGGAGAATTGTTTGTAAGTTCATAGATTGGGAGTATAACATTTTAAAATAGGTCTTTCTCCCATTTGTCAATCAATTCTTTAGCATAGACTTCTATGCTGAAGAATTGATTGACTGGCGAGCAAAAGAGATCTCCTATAGGTGGTCCTTCTCCTCTCCATGCATTGCAACCAAAGGGCAGAATCCGATATCATCGAATTGCCACCGCATTGGCAATTTGCAGATTTACTGAAACCAAGTGGGGTCAGCATTGGGTCAGTATCTCCTATTCTGTATGATTTGTTAAGAACTATTTAGAAAATCAGTAATATTCGCATTATGTATGATAAATTATCGCAATATAAATTGCAGGAATTGGACAATTATCAACAACCGCATGGCAGCGGAATATACATTGAATACATTCGGCAAGATGCACATTCATAAAATATCCTTACCTTGCTTCTTGCAAGTAATTTGGTAATTTGAAGAACTATTTGCCTACTAGCAAAACTAGCAGCAAGCTGCCAAATAGTTAGAAATCCCTTGGTAGTGCAAGGGTTATTGATGTGGAAGCCGGCCAGTGCTTTCGAGCGAGTCGCCACATTAAAAAGGTAAAAAAATACAGTATCTCACAAAAGTGAGTACACCCCTCACATTTAAAAAAAATATCTTATTATATCTTTTTATGTGACAACACTGAAGAAATTACACTCTGTTACAATGTAAAGTAATAAGTGTACAGCCTCTATAACAGTGTAAATTTGCTGTCCCCTCAAAATAACTCAACACACAACCATTAATGTCTAAACCGTTGGCAACAAAAGTGAGTACATCCCTAAGTGGAAATGTCCAAACTGGGCCCAATTAGCAATTTTCTCTCCCAGTTGTCATGTGACTCATTTGTGTTACAAGGTCTCAGGTGTGAATGCGGAGCAGGTGTGTTAAATTTGGTGTTATCACTCTCACACTTTCTCATACTGGTCACTGGACGTTCAACATGGCACCTCATGGCAAAGAACTCTCTGAGGATCTTAAAAAAAGAATTGTTGCTCTACATGAAGAAAGCCCGCAAACGGTTTCCTGAAGACAAGCAGACTAAGGACATGGATTACTGGAACCATGTCCTGTGGTTCGATGAGACCAAGATAAACTTGTTTGGTTCAGATGGTGTAAAGCGTGTGTGGTGGCAACCAGGTGAGGAGTACAAAGACAAGTGTGTCTTGCCTACAGTCAAGCATGGTGGTGGGAGTGTCATGGTTTGCATGAGTGTCATGGTTTGCATGGCCTGCATGAGTGCTACCAGCACTGGGGAGCTACAGTTCATTGAGGGAACCATGAATGCCAACATGTACTGTGACATACTGAAGCAGAGCATGACCCCCTCCCTTCAGAGACTGGGCCGCAGGGCAGTATTCCAACATCATAACGACCCCAAATACACCTCCAAGACGACCACTGCCTTGCTAAAGAAGCTGAAGGTAAAGGTGATGGACTAGTCAAGCATGTCTCCAGACCTAAATCCTATGGAGAATCTGTGGGGCATCCTCAAATGGAAGGTGGGGGAGCGTAAGGTCTCTAACATCCACCAGCTCCATGATGTCATCATGGAGGAGTGGAAGAGTACTCCAGTGGCAACCTGTGAAGCTCTGGTGAACTCCATAACCATGAGGGTTAAGGTAGTGCTGGAAAATAATGGTGGCCACACAAAATATTGACACTTTGGACCCAATATGACATTTCCACTTAAGGGTGTACTCACTTTTGTTGCCATGGTTTAGACATTAATGGCTGTTAGTTATTTTGAGGGACAGCAAATTTACACTGTTATACAGGCTGTACACTTACTGTTTTACATTGTAGCAGAGTGTCATTTCTTCAGTGTTGTCACATGAAAAGATATAATAAAATATTTACAAAAATGTGAGGGGTGTTCTCACTTTTGTGAGATACTGTATGTACTGCAGAATACTTACAAAAAAATAAATATATGCTTCTATCTAGGTGCACATACCATAATCACACATGTAAGGATACATACAAGAACCTAGCCTAGCGATAAGTGCAGTATTTGCCCAGAAGCCTTCCTGACAAATATTAAGGTACATATATTTAATTTTGGAACAAAGTTAACCCTAAGCTTTACTGTCCTAGACTGAAAAAAAACAACCAGCAGGAGCAGGAAGTAACCAGGACATCAACCACAGCAGCAAGCCTACAAATATTTTGCACAAGGCTACAAAAATCATATTAAAGGATGACTTTGATTCTACAAAAGGGGTGAGATCTAACCATAAGGAGTTCTCTAGACAGCATATTGTTTATCCTTATTTTTTTTTTAATTTTTTTTTTTATAATTCTTTATTTTTGTAGTGCAGGTGAGTACAAAATATAAACTTACGCCACAACAGCGTTCATTAATATGGGAACATAAATATGTTGAACAGTGGTCTGGATAAACATGCACAGTTTTTGTTTTTGTTGATTAGAAATTCAAGAGTAAACGTAAACGTAGACAGGCGTAACAGATTATCAGGTACATTCAGGTTATACAAGCTATGTAGCACAATGTTGCCCAAGATCCCAACATTATATTTATTCATGTATTGCAGGCATTCTGCTTATGTCCAAATGCATATTTACTTGTGAGTTAACTTGAAGGGAGCCCTGTATATGGGAGACAAACCAGTGAGCCCGGGTTAAGCTGACCGGTCTGTATTCTGTGCAGGTGCTGTATGTTTTAAGTTCAGCTTTACGGTCCCCCAGCCTGTATAGGGGGCTATGTAAAAGAGCTGAATGGGCCATGCCCCTCTAGTACATATACGGGGACAAAAGCAAATTCGAGATCCAGTGCATGGGGTCAAGCTGGGTGGGCTTTGATTATTTTGAGATACTAGGCTACAATGAAACATTTATAAGTGAGATTCTGATGTAAGCATATACAGATATAATGTGATACGACGAGCAATCGGGTTATACATGTTATCTAGTGCTAAGTTGCTTGAGATCATGGCACCATGTTTAGGCATGTGTTACAAGCAAAACTGTACCATTTAAACATGTTTAGATATCCCTGGGTTAACTTGTAGGGAACCGTGTCTATAAGAAACAAGCTAGTAACCTCATGTGAAACCGACTGGTCTGTACACTATGCTGGTGCTTTGCGTGTTAAATTCTGTATTGTGGTCACTCCGCACGTACCAGAGGCATGGTGAATAGGCAGCGTGAGTAATGGCCTGTGGAGTGCACACAAAAGCAGAGGCCTATTAGATATCCAGTGCGTGGGGTCGCGTAGGGTGGGTTTTGAGTTCCACACAAAGTTAGTCTACAACAAAATATCACAATAATATCACAGTAATATCACCATAATTTTAGAACGGTCCCTGGGCTTGTGTTTAACTGTGGGATATGGTATTGGCAGGCTATCACCTTCTGATGTACCTACCCAGGGGGGGGGAGGAAATGCCCTCCCCGGGGAGATACCGCATCAGCTATACCTGTCTGTTGGATTAGTATGGGGGGGGGGGGGAGTCCCAGTGGTGCTAGTGTGCTCTTCTCTACGAAGAGTGGAAGAAAAAATTAGTCTAACTGGTATAAAGGTGATGAGGAGAGCAATTCTAAACATGCAACATAAAAATAAAGAAAAGAAAGTTAGTTTTCAGTTAGGGTGAAACATCAGTCCTCTCCAGCGCATTCGTGGTCATAGTGATTAAGGACTCGAGTGTTTGATAAAATATGAGAAGAACACCCTTAAAGTGGATGTGATTCCGTTGTCTCAGGTTTAGGGTGGCGGGCACTGTGGTATTCAAGGTGGTGGAGGAGTCCCTGAGCAGTGTGAGCCCCTCAGGTTGAGTTGCCTGCTAGCGTGACTTGACGGGATGACCTGGGTATGAATTCTTTGGCGTTGGTGGGGTCCAGCCTGGTGGCGGTGGTCGCGGGTGCCATATGCAGGGTTTTCAGGCCCAATTGGCCCAGGTAAGTGTCTAAGTCCTGAGGGTTTTTCACCCGGTAGCAGTGGTGTATCCTGGTTTTGTGCTGCCCTAGGCAGCACAAAACTCAGGCGCCCCCCCCCCGCGTGCCTATCAACCTTTACCCCGCCCCGCATTCTAAATACACACACTCACATTCACTGACAGATACGCATACACTAGCTAACAGAAACACACACTCGCTAACAGAAACTCACACTCAGTAACAGACAAACTCACACTCAGTAACAGACAAACACACACACTAACAGACACACACTCACTCACTAGCAGACACAAACTAGCAGAAACACACACTCACTAACATACACACACACTAACAGACACGCACAGTCAGACACACACTGAAAGACGCACACTAACAGACACCCACACTAACAGACACCCACACTAACAGACACCCACACTAACAGACACCCACACTAACAGACACCCACACTAACAGACACCCACACTAACAGACACCCTAACAGACACCCTAACAGACACCCTAACAGACACCCTAACAGACACCCTAACAGACACCCTAACAGACACCCTAACAGACACACACACACACACACACTCACTAACAGACACACACACACACACACACTCACTAAGACACACACACACACTCACTAAGACACACACTCACTAACAGACACACACTCACAAAGACACACACTCACTAACAGACACACACACACTCACACTCACTAACAGACACACACACACACTCACACTCTCTCACTAACAGACACACACACACTCACACTCACTAACAGACACTCACACACTCACACTCACTAACAGACACTCACACACACATTAACACTTTTCTTTTTTTTTTCACTTTAACCCCCCCAGCCTCCTTACCTTTGGGAATGCTGGGTGGGGGGGTCATCTTTCTCCCTGGTGGTCCAGTGGCTGCTGGGCGGTCGGGCGGCGCTGCTGGGCGGGCGGCGAGGGAGCACTCCCCCTGAGCTGTCTGCTCAGCTCCCTCGCGCGTCGCACAGTGAGGCTGGGAGGCGGAGCCAGAATATGACATCATATTCCGGCTCCCAGACTCACTCTGCGGCGCGCGAGGGAGCTGAGCAGACAGCTCAGGGGGAGTGCTCCCTCGCAGCCCGCCCAGCAGTGCCGCCCGACCGCCCAGCAGCAGCCCAGCATGTCTTGTTAGCCGCAAGGCTAACAAGACATTTGCCTTGGGCATTTGGGGGGCGGCTTTTTTTGCCGCCCCCTGGAAAATGCCGCCCAAGGCAAATGCCTTGTTTGCCTCGCGGCTAATACGCCCCTGCCCGGTAGGTAGTACCCTTGGCAGTGAATGTGAGTAGTCGCGGTGTGCCCCAGCGGTATTGGATGTTATGAGCTCTCAGTATTTGTAAGCTAGGTTGCAGTGCTTTTCTCCAACTTAATGTGCTTCTTGTGAGGTCAGGGAAGAAAGCAATTTGGGAGTCCTCAAATGGTAATGGGGTTTTCTGTCGGCTCGCTGCCAGGACGGTGGCTTTGTCTTGGTGCGTCTGAAATTTTACAATGACATCGGCTGTGGCAGTCGGGGGTGCATTTGGTGGTTTATTCAAGCGGAACATTCCGTCAATTTTCACTAATTTAGCCTGCTTGGGCTGCAAGAGGGTCGCCACCAGGCGCCTCACATAGTGTGAGAGGTCAGTAGTCCCAATATTGTCAGGTATCCCTCTAACCTTAATGTTGTTTCTACGCCTTTGTTCCTCCAGGATCTCCTCTTTCTCTTCTGTGCCCTGTTGTTGTTTGCATAGGACTGCTATTTTCAGTTCCAGGTCGTGGAAGCGTGTATCATGGGAGCTTGTTTTGGCCTCTAGCTGGGTGAGACTCGTGGTGGCCCCCTCTATGGCCTCTTTAAAGTATGCCTGGTCTGCTGCATGGTCCTGCCTGAGCTCAGCAAACATTTTGGTCAGCAGGGCTGCCGTTACCGGTTCTCCTGCCGCTGGGGGTGCTTTAGCCTGAGGCATCAAGGGTTGACTCAGCGGAGCCCCTTCTCCCTGGTCCGGGTAAAAGTCTCCAGAGGAATCAGAGAACTCGTCCTCCCCCAGCGCCATTTTCTCTCATGCGGCCCTGTGGGAGTTCCGGAGGAGCTCGCCGATATCTCGGCTGAAAGGGGCTTTGTCCGACTTTAATTTTTTGTTTTTCTTACCCATCGTTTTCCCCTCAGTCGGTGGGTGAAGTTTGGGAAAGGTAGGTGCCCCGGTTCGCCCGTTTTATGCGTTTTTCCTAGTTATTCGGTGCAGAGCTGTGCACCATGCGTCTTTGCCGGTCCGTGGCTCGCTCCGCCCCCCTTATTTATTTTTACTATACAAATGTTTGTACACATTGGAACTGTGATTTTTTTTTTGTGCTTATATTTTTTCATATATTTTTCCATTTTTTTCTTATATTTATATTCTTCTGGGGTGTTCACAATATGCAGTGGTTAGTACCTACCAAAAGTGATGCAAGGAAGGACAACCAGTGAACATCAGTCATGGGTGCCCAAGGTGAAATGTGGGGAGTGAATACTAGTTTGTTTTGTCTGATCACTCAGAAAACTTACTGTAGCTCAGATTTCTGAAAAACATTATGCTTGCCATGATAGAAAGGTGTCAGAACACACAGTGCATCAGAGTTTGCTGCATATAGGGTTGCGTTGCTGCAGACTTGTCAGAGTGCCCATGATGACCCCTGTCCACTTCCTAAAGGAACATCTATGGGGATGCAAGCATGAGAATTGGACCATAGAGCAATGAAAGAAGGTTGCCTAATATGATGAATCATGTTTCCTTCTAAATCAGATGGATGGCCGGGTGCTTGAGCGTCATTTACCTAATGAAGAGATAGCAGCAGAATGCACTATGGGAAGAAGGAAGACCGGCAAAAGCAGTGTTATGCTCTGGGCAATGTTCCGATGGGAAGACTTGAGTCTTGGCATTCATGTGGATGTTACTTTGACACAAACTACCAACCTGGAGATTTTTGCAGATCACACACATCTCTTCATAGCAATGGTGTTCCCGGATGGCAGTGGACTCTTTCACCACGATAATGCACACACTGCCACACTGCAAAAAATTGTTCTGAAATGGTTTGAGAAACATGACAAAGACTTCAAGGTGTTGCCTTGGTTTCCAAATTCCCCAGATCTCAATCCAATTGAGCATCTGTGGGATGTGCTGGAACATCAAATCCAATACATGGAGCCCCACCCTGCAACTTGCAGAACTTAAAAGTTCTGCTGCAAATGTCTCTGTGCCAGATACTACAATACACATTCAGAGGTCTTGTGGAGTCTAAGCCTGGACATATCAGAGCTGCTTTGGCAGCACGAGGGGACCTACATGATATTAGGCAGGCAGTTGTAATGTTGTGGCTGATCCGTGTGTATAAAGAAAAAAAACTAAGATTTGATTATTTTTAACAATTAGTCTCTAAACATGAAAATACATTAAATAAGACATATATTGTTAACTTTAGCAAATCAATTCATAATTTAAAAATTAAATAAATAAATGTCACCAATTATTATAGAATCTTGACAGCTAAAAGGTGTACTGGTAGTATTGTGTAGGCGGCTAGAAAAACTAAGTAATATTAACTAGTTAGGGGTTATGCACATTCTGCTAAAATACAATATAATTAACTAAACAGTGCTCATCACATAACTAAAACTTATTGAAAATATAAATTTATTGGTAATGCGATACTTGCTTCGGCTCTTAAATAATAGAGTACACATTAACTGTATTAAGAATTTTTTTTATGAGAGATGTGGTCTATTAGACAAAATATTATTTGTAGATGATAACTGAAGATATTTAGGTGTGCAGATTTTTGTTTAACATTGTATTACTTATCCACAGACTTCAGATGGAAGGGGTTTTCAATCACAATTTTTCCCCACCATAACCTATTTGGATATATATATATATATATATATATTTATGGTTTGCTTGTCAAATTATTTTTTTTCTCTTGTACCTCTACAATTGGATAATCTGACAGAATCACAGAATCAACAGGACATTGTTGTATGGATTCAGTCTTCTGGAAAAAAATATCTATCTGATCTCAAGTGGTAGCTTCTGGAAACCAGATTATGGGAGCAATGACCCACTAAGCTAACATCCTGCTTTAACTGCAATACCAGCCTGATCAGCCTATTTCACACCAGATATAATCAGGAATAATTAATGTGAGACTATATAGATCCTTTGGGATGGTAGCACATTCCTTACATTCCTGAGTTGATGTTTCAGATAGTCTGGTGCCTCTACTTCTTCTGAGAGAGTGTTACAATCAGAAGAGCATTTATAAGTAGTACCAGAAATTAAAAGGAATAATCAGAGAAAAGAGAGCATAAAAAAGTTGGTGAGTGCTACTTAATAGATAATGAAAGTTTTAATAATGGTGCTTTCAGAAGATGTCACTGAAAATAATAAAATAAAGTGTTGCATGTGTATTCATGTGTTATTTTTTTTTTTTATTATTATTCCTTTTTCTCCAGGTTTCATCTTTTATAACAAAAACAATGTCCTCATCTCCTATGGGTGGATTTAGGCAAGTACTAACAACTTGATACCAGCTCAATTTAATGATGCCATCTATAAATAAATATGTATTTGAAATTGCCAACAATGACCACTTCTGGCTACTCTAACGTTAGAATACAATAATTTAATTAATAAATACGCTAATTGTTTATTTACTTTATGTGGGAATATCTGACTTGAAGGGGCTCTCCAGTGCCAGAAACACATATTAGTTTTCCTGACACTGCAGGATCCTGCAGTGCCCCTCTCCCTCCCACTCCTCATCCCATGTTGCTGAAGGGGTAAAACCCCTTTAGCGACTTACCTGAGTCCAGCGCCGATGTCCCTCGGTGCTGGGTCAGGCTCCGCCTACTCTTCTCCCCTGCCGACGTCAGCCGGCGGGGGAGACCTAATGCACATGCGCGGCAATGGCCGCGCACGCGCATTAGACCTCCCCATAGGAAAGCATTATTCAATGCTTTCCTATGGGGATTCCGGCTATGCTGGAGGTCCTCATGCTTATGGTGAGGATGTCCAGCATTGTTTAAAACACTTTTCGTGCTTTAAGAACACGGAAGTCCCTCTAGTGGCTGTCTGATAGAAAGCCACAAGAGGAGGACTTAACCCCGCAAGGTAATTATTGCAGTTTATAAAAACTGCAATAATTACACTTGCAGGGTTATGGATGATTGGAGTTGGCACCCAGACCCCTCCAAGTTTTAAGTGATGTATTAACAATCTTCTCATTTATTCTTAGTGCTAGATGCTGACTTTCACTATCCATACTGTAAGATTAATGTCTTCACATAAATATGCCGACATTGACAGAGGCGATTTTTCCATTGATCTAGCTTTATTTTTATAGTTAATTCCAAATATATGGGAATCATGACTTATTTATCAGATAGGTGAGTGTATAAAATCGACATATTTTAATTTGCATAGAAAATGTGCTATCCACTGTATTTTTGTACGTAGCATCTCTTATCTTTGCTAAAATGTTCAAACTTCACCATATTATTCTAAATATGGTGAATTCAAAGTGGTCACATACATATGCATGGTAATATTAAACTCAGAATTTCCAGCTCGATATGGTATGACCCTCAAGCATGGTGCAATGATCAAGGCTCTTACCATTTAACTGTATTTTTATCAGAATGTAATTGCTAGGGTACATGTAATCCTTGTATTCATTGTTTGAATGTGCAGCTTTCAACTACCAATGGAACCTTATGCAAGTTCTTTCTCGACAGAGTGTTGATATCACTCTTTATTTGAATGTATGTATTACTGGACTTGTACTCCTAGTTAAAAGCACACTATAGTTACTGAAACAACTTTTTCTTAATGAAGCATTTTTATATCACTGTTCAATTCTCTGCCATTTAGGAGTTAAATCACTTTTGTTTCTATTTATGCAGTTCTAGCCACACCTCGCCTGGCTGTGACTGACACAGCCTGCATGAAAACAAAAATGATTTTTATTTTCATTTAGATGTAACTTTCTTTAGATGTTTTTATCTCATGCTCTGTAGATTGAACTTCAATCACACACAGGAGACTCCTGCGGTGTTTACCAAGCTATTAACAGAGCAAGAGATAAGAAATTCTAAATTAAACATAATTTGCAATAAAGCAAGTGTAAACATTAGATGACTCTTTACAGGAAGTGTTTAGGAAGGCAGTGCAAGTCACATGCAGGGAGGAGTGGTCAGGGCTGCATAAATAAAGTGATTTAACTCCTAAATGGCAGAGAATTGAGCAGTGAGACTGCAGGGACATGATCTATACACCAAAACTACTTAATTAAGCTAAAGTTGTTTTGGTGAATTTAGTGTCCCTTTAACACTATCAAATAACTTCTATATGTTTTACTTGTGGTATTTGAGTTTTCAGGTACAGATGTTTTCAATTTCTGTACGGAGCTGAGAACTAGCCAGGATAACTTCTGTTTTTAATCTAGACATTAATTTTATTCTGAGAGCTTTTGTTTAATGGCCTCTTGAATGGACCTGAAAGGTTTAAATATTTCACTTATAAATTAGTGATGTGAATCAATATACTATAAATATGGGACACCTTCTGTCAGTAAGGTCACTTAGTGCCAAAGCTATGATTTGCTTCTTCCACTCTGCATGGATAGACTCCGAATGACTTTTTGCTCATAGATCATATACCGTGAAGTCACTGGTAGCGAAAACACATAGGTTGCAGTTGACAGTGCATCACAAAAGCATTTATAGCTTGAATGCCATTCCTAAATCTCTATCTAGCAAAATTAATTTAAATTCCATTGGTCTCAAAAGGCACCTTATAAAATATATTATCTGGCACCTGCTGAAATGTAATGTCTTTTTCTTTATATTTTGCATTTATGTAGGTCCTTCAAAGATTTATTTTCTCAATTACCAATCAAAAGATCTCATAAAAGTACACTCAGTGAACCATGAAGGATTAGGTCTGTCTGTGAAGACAGATGCACATACTACACCTTACACATTAAACAGTTTTATTCGAAACCATTCATGTGCCAAATGATGGTTGACAAACTGAACTGCACATAATGTGTGATTTAGATGTATAGAAATACGTAATTTAACAACAACAATAATCTATTATGGACATTCATATGAATTTCAATTAATGGAGTATATGTGTTTTGATCTGGAATATGTGCCTTATTCACTTTTACATTATTCATATTTGATATCCAATTAACTCCTTATTGACAGCAATACCATTCAATCTAAATTCTGCAATTCAACACTTTTATACAATTATAGTCAATAGAATTTGGTATTCTTGCTTCATTTTGTCTTAAGTTTCCGTGCTGAATTTCCATTTCCTGTACAATCAGGATCGGCACTTCCTATAGGCGACTTAGGCAGGCTACAGCACTGCCCGGGCCGGCGTGTCCATGAGGGCGCACCAGCCCAGGGGCACAAGATATGAGGCTCCAGCCCGGTCCGCAGTACAGGAGCATCCATTTCTTGTACCCAGCCGGACTGACGGGAAGTGCTCACTTCCTGTCAGTCCGGCCGGGTACAGGAAACAGAAACTCCTGTACCGCGGACTGGACCAGAGCTCGGCCACGCAACACAGGGTAGGAGATGGGGGGTGAGGTGAATGGGGGAGAGACCACTATGGGAGGGAGGGGAGTTGTAAGGAGTGACCACTAAGGGAAGGAGGGGGGGGGGTGAGGAGAGACCACTAGGGGAGGGTTGGTGTGGAGGAGAGACCACTAGGGGAAGGGGGGTGAGAAGAGACCACTAAGGGTGAGGGGAGAGAAGAGACCACTAAGGGTGAGGGGAGAGAAGAGACCACTAAGGGGTAGGTGGGACAGGAGAGACCACTAAGGATGGGGGTAGGAGAGACAACAAGGGGGGAGAGGAGAGACCACTAGGTGAGGGGGAGGGGAGAGGAGAGACCACTAATGAAAGGGAGGGAGGAGGGGAGAAACCACTAATGGAAAGGGGGGGAGCGGAGAGATGACTAATGGAAAGGGGGGGGAGACCACTAGGGGGAGGCAGAGGAGAGCTGAGACCACTAAGGGGGAAGGGGGAGAGGAGCGATCACTAATAGAAAGGGGGGGAGAAGAGGAGAGTACACTAAGTGAGGCAGGGAAGGAGCGTAGAGACCACTGAGGGGAGGAGAGACCACTAATGGGGTGGGGGAGAGGAGAGACCACTAAGAAACAGGGGAGGAGAGACCTCTATGGGGGAGGGGGTAGGAGAGAGCATTAAAGGATGGGGGGAGCACCAAGGGACTGGGGGGAAGCACCAAGTTATGGGGGGGGTAGGAGAGAGTACTAGGAGACAGGAGGGGAGATCTCTAAGGGACAGGAGGTGAGAGCACTACAGGAAAGAGGGTGGGGTATCACTAATGGACAGGGGAGATCACTAAGGGAAAGTGGGGCAGGGGAGAGCACTAAGGGACAGGAGGGGAGAGCAGTAAGGGACAAGAGGGGAGAGAGGCTGAGGAAGGGGGGAAAGAGAAGCACAAAGGGGCTGGTAGGACCCAGCCCCTATCCTACCCCACAAACTCTCTTTCACACGACACATACATGCTTCCATATACATACACAGAAACACACAGTGCATCCCTACACACACAGAAACATACCATGCTTCCCTACTGTAACTGACCGTTTCACTTACAAGAGGATAAAACCCAGTTTAGGCGATATCCCCCTTTTCCATAGACCAGCAGCTACTGCAAGCACCAATCTTCCGAACTGCAAACTGTACAAATCTTCCAACTCCCGAACTGGAAACACACGAACCCTGGAATAGCTGAACAGGAAAAGCATACAATCCGCTTACACTCCTGGCAGACAGCATACAATCCAATTCCCCCAAAAACGAGACGACACATCGGTTTGAGGGTCAAGCAGAATCTGAGGTCTGGAACACCCAGCCTGGTTTTTATTACGGTTGTGCACATACAGGACACACCCAGGGGGAGGCATAAAACAACCAATCAAGCAACAGTACAACCCACACATCCCCTCCCCTCAGATAAGCAATTAACATAATTATTACATACAGTAAAAATACAGTTTCCACACATACTCTGTAACTTTAAAACCATACATCACGTTCACATAAAAATACATATCCACAATCAATCCATTCAGAGGAACAACATATTAAAAATGTCATGAATCAGACCAGGGGTTCAAAAGTTAGTAAAAGTATCTTTTGGGCCCTGGCTGGCAGCATGGCAAAATCTGGCTCAAACAGTAAAAGTAAAACATCCCCACAATGCATCATGGCTTCCTCCCTTCTGCCCTGGAGATAATTGGAGAAGTAATCTCCATTAAACACAGACATGTAACATATCCCCAGATAGCTCAGGTCTGCGTGCACATTATTAGGTGAATGGCACGCAGACCACACAAATACAGTTTAATTGCCATGGAGCCAAAGTCTTTCCCATAGTCTTTCATTATATGAATAGGCTCCATGGCATAGCTATCTGGGGGTATCACCGCTCACACAGGGCAAGTACCGAATGGCCCCACTGTGTTTAAAGGGCCAGAATGAGTGACATGCACTCTGTTAGGGCCGAATACGTTTTGTAAAAGGGCCCAATCTCCCAGGGCAATAGTCCAAAGGCAAGAGGCGGGCAAGCACCCCCCTCCAAGGACACGTGGCGAGGTCGGTTTCGCCACACCTACACACAGAGAAACATACAATGCATCCATTATGCACAAAGACAATGCATCCCTTGCACACATACATAAAAACACACAATGCATCCCTTACACACACATACACACACACACACAGAAACACAATACATCTCTTACACACACACTCAATGCACCCCTTACAGACACACACACTGCATCCCTTACATACACAGAAACACACCTTGCATCTCTTACACATACAAATGCAAATTCACACAATGCATCCCTTAAACACAACCAGAAATACACAATACATCCCTTACACTCAAACACACACTGCTTTCTATCCCTTACACAAAAACACACTGCATCCACTACACACACACACACACACACTGCATTACCTACACAAACTGGTATCCCTTTACACTACATTCCATAAGCACACACTTTGGATCCTCTACAGTAACACGTAACACATCCCCTACACACTCCCTGTATGCAAACTTATGGGTGGAACATGTAGGTGGACTTATGGGTGGGCCTTATGGGCATACTCACCGTCATTCCCTAGAGGCCCAGACCTTGAGCTGTGCAAGGGGCCCCCCAAAATGGAGCTGCTTCAGGTTCCCGCAGGACTTTTGTGACCAGAGTTACAAACAGCCTCCAGAGAGCCTGTTCTACACTAGACCAGTGGAGTAAGTTTGCAGCCAGAGCCCATCACCATCCTCACCTGGTTGTAAGTAGGCAATCTAATATATTATTCGTGGCACTAATCTCTAATTGAGAGAAAAAAGGAAAAAACAGAATTCCTGTGTACAGGAATCTGCAGTGTGTCCAGAGACCCCTTTTGGGGGGTAACCCTTGAACTTGATCCAAAACAGTAATGAATAGAAGTGATCCAAGGGTAAAAAACCCGAGGAGCACAGAGAAGATTTCTCTGGGTGTTGCAGATATGTATAAATTAAAAACACATTTTATTATAGAACAGGAGTTCCCAAGAAAAAATAAAAATATAAATAATAAGGAAACCTAAATAAATCCCATCACAACTAGAAAGTTGTGAACTCACATGTAACAAAGGACTAATTTGTCCCCTTTCCTAACTGAGGTCCATTTCCTTCATTTTCATCTGTAAATACTGAACAAAAATATTAATTGAGGCAGTCAGCTAGACCTTTATCCTCTTCTACATACATTCCTTCTTTTGTTTTTAATCTAACTAATCCTTGTTTTACTTTCCTTTTCTCATTTGTGTATCTAAAAAAATGTTTTGTCTCATTGTTTTTACTGACAGTGCTATTTTCTCTTCTGTGTGTGATTTGGAAGCTCTTATAACTTGGTTAGTCTCTTTCTGCCTAATCTTATAGATCTGTCTATCTTTCTCACTCTGTTTTTTTTTTTTTTTTGTAATTACTAAAGGCTAACTTTTTGTTTTTTACTATTTTGGCCACATCTGTGGAGTACCACAGTGGTTTCTTGAATTTTTTGCTTTTACTGACATGCCTAAGGCAATTTTCTGTTGCCTTCAGTGCAACTTTTAAATGATCCCATTTCTCTTGGACTCCATTTAAACTGCTTCAGTCTAATAATGACTCCTTTACACATATTCTAATTTTAGAAAAGTCTGTTTTTCTAAAATCTAAAACTTTTGTTTTGTTTTTCTGTGGTGTGACTCAGTCACTGTTCTTAAAATAAACCACACTGACTGATGATCACTGCATCCTAAACTTACACCTACAGTAATATCTGATACCAATTCTCCATTTGTTAACACTAAATCTAGTATGGCCTCTTTATGAGTTGACTCCTCGACGACTTGTTTTAGAATCAATCCCAGTAGGGAGTTTAGAATATGTGTGTTCCTTGCACAAGCAGCTATTTTCGTTTTCCAGTTCACATCAGGAAGATTAAAGTCACCCATGATGATAACTTCCCCCTTCATTGTCATTTTAGCTATTTCCTTAACTAGTAGATTATCTAACTCTTCTATTTGTCCTGGGGGTCTATAAATTACACCTACACAAGTTACTGTGTGATTACCAAATTCTAACGTAACTTAAATAGACTCTATGTTCGCCTCACTAACTTTTATTAGGCTAGATTTTATGCAATACTTCACATACAGGGCCACCCCTCCCACTTTCTTGCCTTCCCTGTCTTTTCTATAAAAAGAGTACCCTGGTATTACTATGTACCATTCATTTTTCTCATTATTATTATTATTATTTTATTATTTATATATATCATTATACCATGTCTCAGTAACAGCGATTAAATCTACATTATCAGTTGCCATTATTGCCACAAGTTTATGGATCCTATTCCCTAAACTGCGAGCATTTGTAGACATGACTCTAAGCTTATAATTTTTAACACACTTGCTTCAGGCACCTCCTGTCCTTGGGGGGCAATTGGATTGATGTTTTATCACCCGATTCCTCCCCCCTCCTAGTTTAAATACATCCTAGCAAAACCTCTGAACTTGTCACTGAGAACATTCATTTCCTTTTAAGAAAAAGGCAACCCATCTTTTTTGTACAGTTTATTTTCATTCCAAACAGAGCTACCATGATAAATTAAGCCAAATCCTTGCTCCCGACACCATTCACGCCACAAGTTAAAGTCCCTAATACGCATCTGCCTGTCAGTCTGAGTGTTATGCACAGGCAGAACTTCAGAGAAAGACAGCGTGGAAGCAACCTGCCATATATCATTGGCAAAAACACACAAAAAAAACGTCCTTTATCTCTGAAACCGCATTGCAAGCCAAGTCATTTAACCCAAGATGAACAAGTACATCCAATTCCCCTTCCTGCTTTGAACGCTTAGCAATATTACAAATACGTCTCCTGTCTCTACAAACATTAGCTCCATGAAGACATCTCACAAGACCACTATTGTCCAGCTCCACACTTCTTATGATAGAATCCCCCACCAAACAACAGCTGCTTTCTAGGCCTTACCTTAGTCTCCAAGCATGTCTCCATAATACCACTACACTCTGTGCCTGAGCCGGTCTCCACAACACCACTATACTTGGTGCCTGAGCCTGTCTCCACAACACCATTACACTCTGAAAGTGCTGAAAAGGAATTATGTAGAGCAACAGACTGTGCAATATGCCTTTTATCCACAACTCTAAGTCTACCAGATCCTACAGTAATCCATCTGCCATTCCTAGGACGTATCTGCGGCAGTGGCTTTGCAACAGTTCCAGCCTGAGTTTGGTTACCAGGTAATTTACAAATCTCATACTTCAAAAATACAATCTACTGCCGCAATATAGAGGACTGTCTACAGATAGAGATGTCGCGAACATAAAATTTGCCGTTCGCGAACGCGAATTTCCGCAAAGGTTTGCGAACGGGCGAACCGGGCAAACCACCATAGACTTCAATAGGCAGGCAAATTTTTTTTTTTTAATTTGAGTTTTATTGAAAGATTTTCATTGGGAATGGGATACAGAAAAAAGAAGGGAAGAGGGGAGGGGAAGGGGAACATATGCAAAGGTTCGAAAGAACACATAACAATGTTACACATTAAGTCATAAAGTCACTCATTAAATTACAATGAAGCCGGGTGACTGGAAGCATTCCAAAGTGTATACAGATCAATAAAACATTTTTACATCAGTACGTAATATACATAGGTGCTTCTGGCACAATACAGTCTCCTCTGGTATGGTATAATTGTCTTATAATTCTTTGCGAGGAAATACCTTGTTGCGTAGTATGGTACAACATAAGAGGACAATATAAGAAGACAACCTGGTACAATGTATTAAGAACCATTGAGCATATCGACCTATCCATCAAATCGGTCCCTGTAAACTAAGTTCCAGATTGGACATATTATAGCATTAGAGTCATTAAGTTGAGTACTTTGAAAAGGACATCTAAAGTAGATGCTGTATATGTTTGTTGTAGGCCTAGTAAAGCGACCAAGAAGTATAAGGTACCTAGCCGGAATATATTGGAAATTGCTCTGTTAATTCTATTACCCTCTGTACGCTCTCATAACCTAAATGAGTCACGACTTTGTTAAAAGCCCTTCCCCTTCTGTATTATATAGGTATTGGAATTCCATTGGTGTCAATTATATTGGGCTGTAGATAATTGTGTAGCCGAGTGCGCTGACAATAGTTCATACTTTAAAAACTGCCTTGTTTTGTGGTACAGTAAGCTAGGGTGTGGGCATGTGGTCTGTTTCCAATTAGCAGCAATAAGACTACGCGTAGCTAGGATTAATATGCTTAATAATTGTTTATCTGTGCGTAACAAATTATCCGGTGTCAGTAAAAATATACCAATTCAAAGTTCAAAGTTCAAAGTTAAGGACTGAAAGCCCACCTTATTCCATAAATGTTGAGCCTCTTCCCATAAAGGTGCAATAAGGGTGCACTCCCACCATATATGGGTCATGGTACCTTTGGACTGGAGACATCTCCAACAGCTATCGGGGACGTCAGGGTAAATGTGGTGTAATCTGTCCGGCGTGAGATACCATCGATAAATGAGTTTTTTTATGAGATTCTATATGAGAGTAACAGAAGGTAACCCCTTTTAATGCCAGGAGCGATTTAAGCCAGTGATCATCTGTAAAATTCTGAGGGTTTTCTTTGTGCCATTGGGATTTATAAGCAACCTTCGGTTCAGGGGATTGCTCGATCAACGTAAGGTAGCTTAAAGACAAAGTTTTGGTCTTTATTGGGGATTTATGGCATCTATCATACAGTTTGAGCAGGTTCTTGCTTGGCCCTGGAGCCAAATCTATTGGTGTGATAACTCTATTAGCTATGACATCCTTCAATTAAAGGTAAGGGAATATGAATGAGTGAGGTAATTCATAGAGAGCTTGGAGTTCTGGAAAAGGTAAGAGCTCATCGTTGCTACAAATATCTACAATCCGGGGGTTACCCATCTTCTTCCATTTGTGTACAGATAGCCAAGGAGAAACCGCGGCTAGTGCTTTTAATGGCGCCCACGGCAAAAACTTATGGTCAGGTATGTGTTTATAATGCAAATTATCCCACGCTTGGATCGAAAATTTAGAGAGTGGCAGCAGTGTATGAGTATGTTTTCTCAAATGTTTAGGCGTCCACATAATTTCTATTGGGGACCCCATTGGGCTATAGTTGTTTTCTATATCCACCCATTGTAATGTGGACTTAGCGGCATGAAGCTTGACTGCTGTTTCCAACAGTGCTGCTTTCTGGTATTGCATTATGTTAGGGGCACCCAGTCCTCCTTTCGAAGTCGGGATTTGGAGAAGACTGTAAGATAGACGAGGTCTTTTACCCCCCCATATATATGTGGATATGATCCTTTGAATTTGTTTGCCTAGTGTCGGGGAGATCGGGATAGGTATCATCCGAAATATATACAGTAATTTGGGAAGCAGTACCATTTTAATTGTGTTTATCCTCCCAAACCAAGACAGCATCACGTCTTTCCACTTATATATCGTTTGAGTGCACATTCGTGGTAGTGTCTAGAAGTTATGTTTAATGATGTCCCTCAACGTGGTTGATATCTTTATACCTAGGTACGTGATATGTGCATGCCTCCAATCGAAGGAAAATCTGTCCTTCAGTGTTTGGACAGTGGTTTGTGGAAGTCTCATCGGTAAGGCCTGTGTCTTCGTTTGATTTAACTTATAATAAGAAATGGCGCTATAGTCTTGTAGTGTACTCATAAGATGAGGTAGGGAATGGGTCGGGTTTGACATGGTAATGAGAACGTCATCTGCAAACATAGAGAGTTTGCATTCATTGTTGGAAATGGTTATCCCAGTTATGTCATTGTTCTTCCGTATCTTATTTGCTAAGGGTTCCAAGGATAAAACAAATAAAAGGGGCGATAACGGACAGCCTTGGCGCGTGCCATTAGTTATTAAAAAGGGTTTGATAGAAAACCCGCATTAGCTACCTTGGCTGATGGTTTGCCATAGAGGGCCAAAACCCCTTTAATAAATGGGTCAGGGAAGCCGAATTTTATCAGAACTTGTTCCATGTATAGCCAATTTAACCTGTCGAAGGCCTTCTCCGCGTCCAGCGCTAAGAGAAGGCCTTCCATGTGGGATGCTTCCATATGGGCTATTACATTAAGAATTTTCCTCGTATTGTCTGATCCTTGTCTAGATGTCACGAACCCTGATTGATCATTATGAATAACTCGGGTTAGGATGTTTTTCAATCTGTCAGCTAGAATCTTAGCATAGAGTTTGGTGTCACAATTTAGAAGTGATATAGGTCTAAAGTTTTGGCACAACGTGGCCGGTTTGCCAGGTTTTGGTAAAGTAGACACATGCGCTTGTAACATTTCGGGTGGCATATCCCCTTTAGTAAAACAGTGATTAAGAAATGCCGTCAGAGAGGGAGCTAGAGTAGTAAAAAATGTCTGATAATAAATATTACAGAGTCCATCTGGACCCGGAGCTTTATGTTGGGGTAGTCTGATAATTTGCCCTAATTTTTGTTCAGAGATTGGTTGAGTGAGTAAATCCATTTCAGATTGTTGCAGAGTGGGCAGGTCAACCGTATTCAAAAAAGATTGTATTTGGGAAAGTGATGGAGTATGTGTGGTAGTATCCTCCTTGAGATTGTACAGAGTACTATAGTAGTGTGCAAACTCCTCCACAATGTCCTGTGGATTCATTAATTTTTTGTGTGTGGAGGAGTAAATCCAGGCCACCCTAGAGTTGGCCATTTTAGCTTTTAATTTGGCCGCTAATACAGAGCCTGCCTTGTTCCCATGTGCAAAAAATTTATGTTTATAGCGTTGGAGAATAAAATTTGCTTTGTCTAGATCAATTTCGCTCAATTTAGTTTGGAGGCGTCTAAGTGTCTCACTACGTGTTGTAGAAGGGCTTATCTTGTTAGCGTGAGTGAGAGCCGTAATTTCATTGATAAGGGTGGAGTATTATTTTTCCCTTTGTTTTTTGGCTCGGCTAGCATGTTTGATGAAAGATCCTCTGATCACGGCTTTGTGAGCCTGCCAAATCGATTCTATAGTAGTATCTTGGGTGGTATTGAATTCAAAATAAGTCTTAAGGTCTTCTGCAATTTGGTTTCTGATAAGGGGGTCTCTCAATAATACTTCGTTGAGTCGCCAGGTTCCGCGTCCCTTAGAGGGAAAGCGTTCCTGCAGTGAGATAGTGATGGGCGCGTGGTCCGACCACGTAATAATCCCTATATTTACAGTATGTACTTTTGGAATTGTGGAGGAGTGTATTAAAAATCTGTCTATACGAGAATATGAATTGTGAATTTGTGAATAAAACGTGTAATCTTTGTCTGAAGGGTGGAGTACCCTCCAGGCATCTAAAAGCTCCGATGCATGAATTGCCTTCCTGAGATTTGACGCCACAATCGAACGTTTGCGGGCCGTGGCCTGTGTTACAGTAGTGGCTGAGGTCGTATCCATTATATCATCTAATACAAAGTTTGTATCTCCTCCTATAACTAATGTTCCAAATGAATGCGTTTGGGTCAAAGCAAGTATTTTGTTAGCAAACTGCAGTTGATTTTCATGGGGGCCATAAATATTCAGCAGTGTGTAGGGCTCATTGTTTAAAAAACACTGTAACAATAAAAATCTACCCTCTTTATCAATAACTTTATGGTGAAATGAGAACGCCACATCTTTATGTATCAAAATTGAGACTCCTCTCTTTTTCTTCACATATCCCACATGGAAACCAATCGGGAACTGTTTAGAAGAGAACTTGGGCATGTTAAACTTCAGAAAGTGAGTCTCTTGAAAGAACGCTACATTTATTTGAAGTTTTGTGGCTTCTGTTAGGGCTAGTCTCCTCTTATGCGGAGAGTTTAAACCCTTAGTATTAAGGGAGAGTATATTTAAAGGCATCAGAAAAATAAAGAAAGTTTCCAATAATAATTGGAATGTATTCAACCTGGGAATAGTCCCGGGGTGAAGTCTGTCGTCTCAACACACCTATATTATCGACCATAAAAGTATAGAGAGGAATTTCGTCTGTACAAAAAACATAAATACTACCAATATAACAGTAAGGGTAAATTAATAATTTGCCCTTGTTCATTTTGCTGTATCGTGAATTACCCTGAGACAACTTACGTTTGAGGGGGATTGTGAAAAGAAGATTAAACCACTGTATGTGCAATATTACATTATTGATCCAAACATGTCTGCATTGAGACTTTATGACATTTAGGTCCGAGTACTCTTTTAGGGGCCATAATGGAAAGGGAGAAAGGTGGGATAACGGAGGGGGAGGAAGGAGCTTAATGTGCCAGATGGCAACTATATACAAAAAGACACTCCAGGACTTACCGTCCAGTGTCTGAATAAGAAGTATCGGCCACATGTAGCCAAATCGGGGGAGGGTGATTTCAAAATATAAGTAGGGACTAATATCAGTAATGCGTCAATATTGCCTTAAGTCCTCACCAGTGGTGAGCTAAGCCAGCATTTAGTAATGTTGTCGGCAGAGACGTGCCTATACATAACAATACAGTAGCCAAACGGGCTATAGTACAATGTAATTATAACCAGTCATTATGTACGAATATACATTAGTAACCTCACATGATGTCAGGTCGAGTCGGTTCTGAAAAGCAGGATAGCAACGGGTCTATCGACCCTATTCGTAGTGGGCTTTCATTTAGGCCTTGAAACTTGTAACCAGTCCTTCGAGATTTTTGCCGGTGATTTGCGGTTGTCACTTGGGCGATCTTCTCCAGTACGCCGATCAAACGGGATTTTCCATTCCGTCAAGAGATGAATTCCTTCAGCCTCGGTTTGTATCTGATGTTCGATGCCGTTCCTCTTAACTATTAAGCGAGTAGGATATCCCCATTTGTAGAGGACAGTTGCCTGGCGTAGCGCTTTAGTGATGGTTAAGAGCGATTTCCGTTTTGCAAGTGTAGCTGCGGACAGGTCCGTAAAAAGCTGGATCCCAGTGTATTCCGCTGGTATGTCCGTGGCCTCCCTGATTGTATGCATGATCACTTCTTTTGTGGTAAAATAGTGTATTCGGACAATAACATCACGCGGTACAATATTTGCAAGAAATCGTGGCTTTGGTAGTCGGTGGATGCGATCAATGCACAGATCACGATCTTCAAGCTGCGGGCAGAGAGTTTTAAAGAAGGTCCGAGTGTAGGCCTTAAGTTCCATCGCTGTAACAGTTTCAGGGATGCCGCATAGGCGGATATTGTTGCGCCTGTCGCGGTCCTCCTGGTCTGCCACTTTAGCAGTTAGGTAGTTCACTTTTTCTTCAAGAGATTCATAGGTGTCTGCTAAATTATTGTGAGCTTCAATGATTTCATCCGCTTTATCTTCTAATTTAGCAGTGCGCTCACCTATTTCTTTAATGTCATTCCTGACATCCCTAGCTAATTTAGCGAATTCGGCTTGGAGAGTATGCTGCATATCTTTGAGCATCTTGTATAATGCGGTCTCTGATGCAGGATTTAGATTGTCTAAGGAGACAGAGGTGTTATCGCTTCTATCTGAGCATGCAGCAGGAGATGAAGGGCCGTCGGCGCCATCTTGTGGGATTCGCCGCGGCGATGTTAAGGCCGCAACTTGCAGCGCTGGTTGGCGCAATTTCGCTTTTTTTGTGGATCTCTGGGACATGGCTATCTCAGGTAGGTATCTGGTAATCACCTTAGGCGGTTCCGAGTCCCTACTGCTCTGCTAATTGCTGTTTTTTTCTCACCCTCGACGGAGCTGGTCACTCACACATTCACTCTCCTGAGCAGCCAGGCCACGCCCCCAATAGGCAGGCGAATTTTAAAACCCACAGGGACTCTTTCTGGCCACAATAGTGATGGAAAAGCTATTTCCAGGGGACTAACAACTGGACTGTGGCATGCCGGAGGGGGGTCCATGGCAAAACGCCCATGGAAAATTACATAGTTGATGCAGAGTCTGGTTTTAATCCATAAAGGGCATAAATCACCTAACATTCCTAAATTGTTTGGAATCACTTGCTTTAAAACATCAGGTATGATGTTGTATCGATCAGGTAGTGTAAGGGTTCCGCCCGCTTCACAGTGACCGCACCGCAAACAACCGCAAACAGTCCATTTGCACAACTGCAAACTCCCCATTTGCACAAGGTTGGATACCAAGCTAGCCATGTCCCGTTCCTTGTCCTCACTGATGCCATTGAAGGTCTCTTCCTCCACCCAGCCACGTACAACACCAAGGGTCCCTGAAAGGTGACAACAAGCCCCCTGGGACGCCTGCTGTGTTTGGTCTTCCACCTCCTCAAAGCCACCTTCCTCCTCTGACTCCTCTTCTTCAGACTCCTCTCTCTGCGTTGCCTCTCTCTGCGTTATTATAAGGTGTGTTAAGTAGTACTATTCCTATCAGTTTAAACCCTGTTACGTATCCTATAAGGGGACGTGTATATGGCATCGATTTTAGGAACTGTGAGATGGAAAAAGATGCTTGGTTGGTCATCCTACTTCAAATTCGGGGCACTGCGCGTGTAATCTAATGTGCCACCAGATAGGAGTGGTGTGTTAAGTAGTACTATTCTTATCAGTTCAATCCCTGTTACATCCCCTTCATCAGGCCATTTTTAGTCGAATGTATCGCCCACTGTCAGTCCCTTCGGGATCCATCCCTCATTCATCTTAATAAAGGTGAGGTAATCTAGAATTTTTGACCTAGGATATTTCTCTTCTCAGTGACAATACCTCCTGCTGCACTGAAGGTCCTTTCTGACAGGACACTTGAAGCGGGGCAGGCCAGAAGTTATATCGCAAATTGGGATAGCTCAGGCCACAGGTCAAGCCTGCACACCCAGTAGTCAAGGGGTTCATCGCTCCTCAGAGTGTCGATATCTGCAGTTTAAGGCGAGGTAGTCTGCTACCTGTCGGTTGAGTCGTTCTCTGAGGGTGGACCCCGAAGGGCTGTGGTGATGCGTAGGACTTAAAAAGCTCTGCATGTCCTCCATCAACAACACGTCTGTAAAGTGTCCTGTCCTTGCCGGCGTGGTCTTAGGAGGAGGAGGATTACTTTCACCTCTTCCCCTGTTAGATTCCCGTTGTGCTGTGACATCACCCTTATACGCTGTGTAAAGCATACTTTTTAATTTATTTTGGAACTGCTGCATCCTTTCCGACTTGCGGTAATTCGGTAACATTTCAAGCACTTTCTGCTTATACCGGGGGTCTAGTAGCATGGACACCCAGTACAGGTCGTTCTCCTTCAGCCTTTTTATACGAGGGTCCCTCAACAGGCACGACAGAATGAAAGACCCCATTTGCACAAGGTTGGATTCCGAGTTACTCATGTCCCGTTCCTCATCCTCAGTGATCTCACTGAAGGAATGTTCTTCCCACCAGCCACGTACAACACCACGGGTACCAGATAGGTGACAACGAGCACCCTGGGATGCCTGTTGTGGTTGGTCTTCCTCCTCCTCCTCAAAGCCACATTCCTCCTCTGACTCCTTGTAACGAGAATATACCCCTACACGCAGGATCCAGCTAAACAGAAGACAGCACAGAGGTGAGATACGTCTACCGGACCTTAGAATGGACGGACTCAACGTATATAGGAGAAGTACAGAGTCAGGAACGATCCGAGGTCAAGGGCACAAAG
This sequence comes from Pelobates fuscus, assembly GCF_036172605.1. Lineage (NCBI taxonomy): Eukaryota > Metazoa > Chordata > Amphibia > Anura > Pelobatidae > Pelobates > Pelobates fuscus. The sequence goes on from NC_086318.1 coordinate 410,061,775, forward strand.
AGACAGCGTAAACTAGGACAAGCCGGGGTCTGGTACACAGGAAACAACAAGCCGGCAAACAGAACAGACAAGGATAAAGCGAAAACGAAGTCAGAATACAAAGCCAAGGTCAAATACGGAGGAACACAACTGAACACAACAAGCGCTAAAGGGAACTGAAACAGAAACTACGATAGGGCAAGGAACTAAGGGAAAAGGGTAAGTATAAGTAGCATCCAAACTAATGTGATTGGCTCCTGTCACTTCCACACCCCCAAAAGGTAAGTGTATGGGGTGTGTGGCATGACAGGGGCCAATGGGAGCCTTTTTGCAATTTAGGCTCCCACTGTCTCTTTAAGAGCGCGTGTCTCTTTAAGAGCGCGCGGTCACTGCCCGCCTTCCTGTTAGAAGCGTCGGATGAGCCGCGCGCGGCTCGTGCAGCCACAGGACCGCGCGCGGCTTGAAGAGAGGACCACGGCCGGCCCCTGGAAAAGGTGAGTAACGCTACACTCCTCTTCCTCACAATCCTCTCCCAGCGTTTGCCGCAGGTCCAGCAAGCGATGCTGATAAGGCTGTTTCTGGTGGTGATGGTGACCACAACTCTTCCTCTTCCTCTACACGCTCATCTACGGCCTGATCCAGCACTCTCGGCAGGGCACACTCCAGGAAGAAAACAAATGGTATGATGTCGCTGATGGTGCCTTCGGTGCAACTGACTAGGTTTGTCACCTCCTCAAAAGGACGCATGAGCCTACAGGCATTGCGCATGAGCGTCCAGTAACGTGGCAAAAAAATTCCTAGCTCCGCAGAGGCTGTCCTAGCACCCCGGTCATACAAATAGTCGTTAACGGCTTTTTCTTGTTGGAGCAGGCGGTCGAACATTAGGAGTGTTGAATTCCAACTTGTCGGGCTGTCGCAAATCAAGCGCCTCACTGGCATGTTGTTTCACTGCTGGATATCTGAAAAGTATGCCATGGCCGTGTAGGAACGCCTGAAATGGCCACACACCTTCCTGGCCTGCTTCAGGATGTCCTGTAAGCCTGGGTACTTATGCTCAAAGCGTTGTACAATCAGATTACACACATGTGCAATGCACGGCACATGTGTCAACTTGCCCAAATTCAATGCCGCCAACAAATTTCTTCCGTTGTCACAAACCACTTTGCCGATCTCTAGTTGGTGCAGAGTCAGCCACTGATCCACCTGTGCGTTCAGGGTGGACAGGAGTGCTGGTCCGGTGTGACACTCTTCTTTCAGGCAAGTCAACCCCAAGATGGCGTGACACTGCCATATCCGGGATGTGGAATAGTACCTGGGGTGCTGGGGGGGGGTGCCGTTGATGTGGAGCAAGACGCAGCAGCAGAAGAGGACTCAGGCAAGGAGGTTATGGAAGAGGATGGAGTAGGAGGAGTAGAGGAGGTGGCAGCAGGCCTGCCTGCCAGTCATGGCGGTGTCACCAACTCCTCTGCAGAGCCACGCATTCCATGCTTGGAAGCCGTCAGCAGGTTTACCCAATGCGCAGTGTAGGTGATATACCTGCCCTGACCATGCTTTGCAGACCAGATATCAGTGGTCAGATGGACCCTTGCCCCAACACTGTGTGCCAGACATGCTATTACTTCCTTTTGCACAATCGAGTACAGGTTGGGGATTGCCTTTTGTGCAAAGAAATTTCGTCCGGGTACCTTCCACTGCGGTGTCCCAATAGCTACAAATTTTTTTGAACGCCTCAGACTCCACCAGCTTGTATGGTAAAAGCTGGCAGGCTAAGAGTTCAGACAAGCCAGCTGTCAGATGCCGGGCAAGGGGGTGAATTTGTGACATTGGCTTCTTACTCTCAAACATGTCCTTGACAGACACCTGACTGTAGGCAGATGAGCGGAAACTGCTCAAGGCGAGAGACGGAGTGGCGGATGGTTGAGAGGGGGCAAGGAGGACAGCAGTGATTGACGTGGCTGAAGATGCTGGACCAGGAGGAGGATGGTGGCTTTGAGTTTGTGTGCTGCTTGTACTCATGTGTTGATCCCATAGGCGTTTGTGTGTACCTCACAGTCAGCAGACACATTCCAGCCAATCAGCAGCAGACCATCCCTGCCAGACCCTCCCACCTCCTAGACAGCATACAATTTAGATTAATTCTGAAGCTGCATTTTTTTTTGTGTTTATTATACATTATCCTTCCCATAGCCAGTAACCAGTGTTTATTATACATTATCCCCCCATAGCCAGTAACCTGTGTTTATCATACATTATCCCTCCCATAACCAGTAACCTGTGTTTATTATACATTATCCCCCCATAGTCAGTAACCTGTGTTTATTATAAATTATCCCCCCATAGCCAGTAACCTGTGTTTATTATACATTATCCCCCCATAGTCAGTAACCTGTGTTTATTATACATTATCCCCCCATAGTCAGTAACCTGTGTTTATTTTTTTCTCATTTATCATTTTTATTGAATGTTGTTGAGTAATATATGCAACACATATCATCTGCACAAGCATCATTAATAAATAACATCGGTTTGTCCTCTGCGGCTAAACAGAATGGTAGAGCGTCGACAGGCGACATTGGATGTGATGCATATAGCTTTGAAACACTTTATGCTGAAATTTTCTAACTAGGTGGGGAATAGGGTACAGAAAGGAAAAGGGATGGGGGGAGGGGGTTCCCTGGATTTACTCCACAGTCTAGCATCAATAAGATCTCATCAACCTAACTTCTTGGTCCCTTAAGTGTTTAGTTCCAGTTTTGCGCCTCAGTTTCTATTAGTTACTAAGTAGCTGCCCAACATGCCCATTCTTGGTCATACTTTTCCAGGCTACCTCTCATCTTGCTGGACATCCTCTCATGTGCACTAATATCCTCCATTTTAGCAATTATAGTTTCTATCTGAGGAATCTGCTTGCTCTTCCAGTTGCTCGCTAGAGCTACTTTGGCCACCGTCAAGATATTTAAAATCACTTTTTTGTGAGGATGTACATCTATATTAGGAATAACGTGCAGTAGGTAGATGTCAGGTTGCAGAGGGATGTTTGTGTCAGTCCTACTAGAGATCAGGATTTGAATTTGCTTCCAATAGTCATTAAGCAGTGGGCACGCCCAAAACATGTGGAGCATGGTGCCCGTGTTTAACTCACATCTCCAGCATAGGTTCGCGACCCCGGAGTACATAGTCGCTAACCTCTGTGGCACCAGATACCACCTCATAATTATTTTATTGTAGGCCTCCCATAGCGAGAGACTGCTCGATGCCTGTTTAGTGTGTTTCAATGCTAATTGCCAGTCTTCTGGAAAGATTTGGCGACCTATGTCCGTTTCCCATTTTGTCATGTATTGCAGTTTTTCTGGTGTATTACGTGTGATGATTGCATTATAACAAATGGAGAGCGGTTTCGCTAATTTATTCAAGGATAGTTGGTGCGGATGGAGTATTGGTGACTTGTTCCCAACCTCCGTGAGCCTGCCACGGGTTAGCAATATATTTTTAACCCGTAGGTATAGAAACATATCTCTAGAGGCTAATCCAAATTCCCTCTGCAAGTCAGCGAATTGTTTTACATCGTCGCATGACATTAAATCCCCCACTCGTCTTGCACCTTTGTTCAACCAGTTACCCATTTGTAAACCCGGAGAGTAGGCTGCTAATGCTGCGATTGGTGCTTTCCTAAAGAGTTGTGTTGGATCCAGCACTAGCGGGCTCCATGCTTTCCACGCTTTAAGCATGTTGATCGAGCACCGTATGGTCGGGCTCGAAGATTTTGGGGGCATGGAACATGTCCACAGATAGTGGGTGGTATCGTGCGTTTCAAGGCATGCATTTTCTAATGACAACCAAAGTGGGTTATGTGAGGAGTCGTGATTCCTAAGGAGTCTTATTCCCTGTGCCAAGAAGGATGCCTTGTAATATGCATTGACGTCAGGCATACCTAGCCCACCTTTCCCATGAGAAAGTCCCAGGCATCCTTTAGCTACCCTTGGAGGTTTTCTCTTCCAGATGTGTGCATTTACTGTGCTCTGGAAAAGTTTAAGCAATGAAGTTGGGAGGGATATGGGCAAGGTTCTGAACAGATACAGGATGTGTGGCAGCGTCATCATTTTGACTAGATTGATTCGGCCTAGCCAGGAAGTATCTAAGCTGTCCCATTTTTCAAGGGTGTTTTTAACCTTATTAATCAGAGGGTAGTGGTTCTCTTTAGTCACTGTCTGGAGGGATTTAGCCAGCTTGACGCCTAAGTATTGTAAAGATCTTGTGCGCCAGTCAAAGGGGTGTTGCGGTTTTAGCTTTCCTAACACCATGTTTGGCAAATTAATCGGCAAGGCTTGCGTTTTGGTGATATTATTTTTATAGTATGAAATTTGTCCATAACCTACCAGCATTCTATAAGTGAAGGCAAGGAGGACTCTGGATTTGTAATGAATAAGAGTATGTCATCTGCAAACAAAGCTAACTTTTTGGTGCCCCCCGGTGTGCTCAACCCCTGTATGGTGGGGTCCTGTTTTATTGTCCTTATGAGCGGTTCTAAACAGAGAATAAAGATGAGGGGGGATAGGGGGCAGCCTTGTCTAGTGCCATTTCGTATGGCAAATCTTTCAGAAATGAAACCTGTGCTAAACAAAGCTGGAGGGAAACCCATTTTGGCTAGTGTGAGCAACATATACCCCCAGTGTAGTCGGTCGAAAGCCTTCTCGGCATCGAGCGCTAATAAAAGGCCTGCTTGGTGTGAGGTGTTCGCCCAGTCTATCAGGTTCAAGAAATGCCTGGTGTTGTCCCCTACCTGCCGGCCCTGGACAAACCCCGCTTGCTCCTCCGATACGAGGTCTGGAAGGATAGGCTTGAGTCTGGAAGCAATGAGTTTGGCATATAGTTTGGTGTCTGCGTTCAGGAGTGAAATTGGACGTAGATTTGCGCAGTGTGTAGGGGGTTTGTTTGGTTTGGGCAGTGTCACTATATGGGCTTCTAGCATTTCTGAGGGCATGGTTCCTGCCTCTTTTATGTAATTAAATAGCTTGGTGAGAGGTGTGATTAGTTGTTTGGCTAGCTTGATATAGTAATAGTTGGACATACCGTCCGGTCCCGGGGCTTTGTGTTTGGGTAGGGATTTTATTGCAGTTTCCACTTCGTCCTCTGAGAAGGGTCTCTCCAGCTGGGTGCATTGTGTTTGTGTCAAACTAACTAGGGGAGCTTTGTTCAGGAAACGGACTATTTCGTCTTCTGACAGTTGATACGTGTCGGGGTCTTTTTCTAACTGGTACAGTGATGCATAGTATTTCGCTAGTTCGTTTACTATGTCCTGAGGGTTATACAACTTATCTCCTGTAGCGGAGGTTATGTACGGGATTTTAGATTGCAGTTTAGTTTGCCTCACTTTGCTGGCCAACAGTTTTCCAGCCCTGTTGCCCATGGCGTAATATGATTGCTTCAGCGACCTCAGGTGTCTTTCTGTGGTGGCGAGGTTGAGGTTATTTAGTGTTGTGCGAAGTGACATCAGTTGTGTATGTGTTGCCAATGTAGGTTTTGTTTTATGAATGGCTTCTACTTTGGCCAAGTTTTGCTCAGCGGTATGCAGCGCCGTGTTGTGTAGCCGTTTTGTCCTAGCCCCTAATTGGATCAATTCTCCCCTTATGACCGCTTTGTGAGCCAGCCATTGTGTAGGTACGGGCGACGAGCAGTGAGCATGGTTTGTGAAGTACTCCTCCACTCGCGCCTGTATTCTCTGTAGGTGTGTTGGAGTGTCTAGTAAACTGTCGTTTAGACGCCAAGTGCCCCGACCCCTAGCGGGATACGGGATTCGCAGGGTCACTACATGCGGGGCATGGTCGGACCACGTGATCGGTCCTATTTGCGCTTTAGTGGCAAAGGGCAGCGTTTTAGTGTCTAGCAAACATAGATCAATTCTTGTGTAAGTTCTGTGAACCGGTGAGTAAAATGTATAGTCCCTCCCGCTCGGGTTAAGCCCCCTCCAGGTGTCATAGAAGTCATGTACATGCAGCAGGTTCCTAAAGTGCAGACCTAGGGAGAACGATTGCTGTTGTGGTTGCTTGTCACCTTCTCTTTTAACGTCTACACTGGGGTCCGGGGCGCAGTTAAAGTCCCCGCATATGATTGTGTGACCTACTCTGAGCTTGTTAACTTTCCGGAACACCGTATTGAGGAAAGATTTTTGCTTAACATTGGGCGCGTAGATGGAGGCTATAGTAACCGACAGGCCATTTAAGGAGCCCACTAGTATTAATATTCTCCCATCTTTGCTAGCAAACTGGGTGGACGGTGTGAAAGCCCAATCTCTGTGAAAATAGATGGCAACACCTTTGGCTTTAGTCGCGGACATAGCGTGGTAACCTTGGGGGTAGGACTTGATATTAAATTTTGGGGGTTTCTTAATACAAAAGTGCGTCTCTTGTAGGCTGATTATCGCTGCTTTGGATTTGGTCATTTCTTGTGCCGCTAGCCTCCTTTTGTGGGGGCTGTTGAGGCCTTTAACATTTAATGTGAGTATATTTAGGGAATCAGCCATAATCTTGATAGAGTGTGAAACTGTATCGGGACCTTGAGATGTCACTCGCGTCTTGCGACACGTGGTGTGAGATTATTCCAGGGCTTGGAGAAGGGAGGGAAAAAGAAGTAAACAGGGGTGTGGGAGAGGTAAAAAAATAACCAAAGTATATACATAGCGCCCTTGAAAATAACAGCGCTCTACGTGGGTGAGGTGTGAGTGGGCATACATTACCCCTCGCACGCCTCATCCTGGGGTCGTACCTAAGGTCTTAGGCCGAGTGTATAACAGCCTTACTTCTTGTGGTTCTGCATTTACCCTTTAACATTTTTATTTTTTTATTTTTTTAAAATAACAGGCATAAACTCGCTGAACAGCGGTACTTAGTTCCCAAGCGTCTGTCCCGCCACCCTCTAGACATTGCGCTGACGTGATATAACGTAGCCTAGTAGCCCTGGTGTATGACTGTCGTGTACCCCCCTCGTGCTGCATCTATTGTGGTAGTTATGTGGCTCCCGTCCCCTTGCGTCCGCCTTAGATCTCATTCCACTTGGATAGTGCAAGATCGGGTATACCCTACGCCCTTAACTCCCGCAGCCCTGGTACTAGGGTGTAGCATATAAGATACAGTCACTAACACGGTACAGACATATACATACTCACAAACCAGTTACTTTTGCAAGTCAGAGATCAGAGGGGTAATCATGGGTCAGAGTGTCTCTTAATGTTCGATAGTTGCCATGGGACAACGACATGCTTGTGCCGAAGCACGTCCCGCATTCTCAGTCCTTCCTGCGCGGTGAGCCCGCCATCTGCCATTCCGCTTGCGGCCTAGTCGGGGATGCTGCGGTTGGAGCGTCTTGCGGTGTTAGCGGGAACAGGCCCCATTCTTTTAGTAAGCGCATTCCCACCTCCGGCTCGTTGACGGTGTGTGTCTTGGCGTTCCTCCAAATAAGTAGCTTCGTCGGGTAACCCCATCTGTATGGAATGTCGTTGTTCCGTAGTGTCTTGGTAACGGTGATGAACTCCCTCCGTCTGCTCATAGTCATAGCCGATAGGTCTGCGTACAATTGAACGCCTGCATACGGTTCAGGCATCGCGGACATTTTCCTAGCCGCTTGTAAAAGTTTGTCTTTTGTTTTGTAGTAGTGAAAGCGTGCTACTACATCGCGTGGCGTATCCTGTCGCAGATTTTGCGGCTTCGGTAGCCTGTGGGCACGATCCATCAGCCAGTCTTGGTCAGCCATTTCTGGTACTAGGGACTTGCACAGAGACAACAGGTAGTGAGGTAGTTGCTCTCTTGTGACACTTTCTGAGATTCCGCAAAAGCGCACATTGTTTCTGCGCGATCGGTCCTCCATGTCTGCCATTTTTCGTTTCAGGAACTGCTGTTCTTCCACCAGTGATTGCACAGTGTCTGCTAGCGAGTCTTGTGCTGCGCAGATGTCATCAGTGCGTGCTTCCAGGTTGTTAGTCCTTTCTCCCAGATCTGCTATCTCTTTTTTTATATCGTTTGTGGCTTTTCTTAAGTCAGATTGTAGGCTAAGTCTAAAGTCCTGCAGCATCGCATACAGCCTCTTCTCCGTGACTGGAGCGTCGGTGTAACGCTGCTCCTCGGTCTCCTTGTGAGGGCTTGAGGCCTGTGATGCTTCCAGCTCCTCGCCGCCGCCATCTTGCGCCGGCCGCGACCGGTCTCTTTTCGCCGAGCGGATCGAATCCGTCAGCTTTGTTTGCTTTGCCGGAGACATGAGAGGTTAAGGAGGTAAGGCTTAGTAGTTTTTCGCCGTGTACCGGGGGTAAAAGCTGCTGTAATGTCACGCTGTGGCTGTTTCGGACCGGGAGCTCTCACTCCATGCGTCCGCTCACTTCGGCAGTTGGCCACGCCCCGTAACCTGTGTTTATTATAAATTATCCCCCCCATAGCCAGTAACCTGTGTTATTATACATTATCCCTCCCATAGCCAGTAACCTGTGTTTATTATACATTATCCCTCCCATAGCCAGTAACCTGTGTTTATTATACATTATCCTCCCATAGCCAGTAACCTGTGCTTATTATACAGTATACCCCCATAGCCAGTAACCTGTGTTTATTATACATTATCCTCCCATAGCCAGTAACCTGTGTTTATTATACATTATCCTCCCATAGCCAGTAACCTGTGTTTATCATACATTATCCCTCCCATAGCCAGTAACCTGTGTTTATTATACATTATCCTCCCATAGCCAGTAACCTGTGTTTATTATACATTATCCCTCCCATAGCCAGTAACCTGTGTTTATTATACATTATCCTCCCATAGCCAGTAACCTGTGTTTATCATACATTATCCTCCCATAGCCAGTAACCTGTGTTTATCATACATTATCCCTCCCATAGCCAGTAACCTGTGTTTATTATACATTATCCTCCCATAGCCAGTAACCTGTGTTTATTATACATTATCCCCCCATAGCCAGTAACCTGTGTTTATTATACATTATCCCCCATAGTTAGTTTTTATCGTTGGACCTAGGCAGCATGCTGTCTTAGGCCGGCCCAGAGAGTGAGTGAGTGAGTGAATAATATAATATATATACATGCGGCTTGATCTCCTCTTCTGACTTAGCCGCGTGCACTGACCGCAGTGATCGGTCACGTGGCCCGCCTGGCACTAGGAGCACGGCTCAAGTCACGAGCTTGCTCTTAAAGGGGCAGGGGGAGCCAAAAGTTGATTCAGGCTCCCATTGGCCTACGTCATTCCAGCACCCCCTCACATGAACGTTTTGGGGGCGTAGGCATGACGTGGGCCAATCAAATATTAAAGGATATTTAAACTTCCCTAGCCCTATCCTCTTTGTCCTATCGTGGTTTCTGTGTCAGTACCCTTTAGTGCGTTCCTTGATCTATTTTGTTTATTTTGGTATTGACCATGGCTTTGTTCTTGACTCTGAATTTATCTTTAACCCTTTCCTGTCTTGTTTGCCCGTGTGACTGATTACCATCTACCTGACCGCTATTAAGCATGTCGGGTCGGTCAGGTAGGAGCAACATTGCTGGGTCATCCCCTTCTGGGGTGAAATTCGCTTGTCGATAGTTGCTTAAAGTGAGATATATATAGGGAGCTCACACGAAGTGCGTCTTTCCTCCATGACAGCTAGGCCCCGCCCCCCGGAAGCTGCATTCTTAGTGACAGGAGGGACAGTGTAGCTGCTGCTGATTTAATAGCTTGCACACATAGTACCACTAATCGAAAAAAGGTACAGGGTCAAAGTTTACTCAATGATGACGAATAGGGGGCGGACCGAACATCGCATATGTTCGCCATCCGTGGCGAACGCGAACAAGCTATGTTCGCCAGGAACTATTCGCCTGCGAACTATTCGGGACATCACTATCTACAGATTAGACCGCATCCAAATCTCAAAAAAGTGGAACGTGAAACAAATGCATAACAACTATTACACTGAACTATTTTAATGAGGTGAGTAATTTAAATCAAACAATCTTAACTTTTTATTTATGTCCTCCTGTATACCTCAGATTACCTCCAGTTTATCTCCAGAATATCTCCAAGCACACACTGAGAAGCAGCAACCAAGCTATGTTAGCCAAGCTAGTGACCACAACCCTTATATAACTCCTAAAAGCACTACCCACTAGGAATGTTTAACACCTGAGTGGACCTATGCTAATTTGCAATCAATAGCTAGTTAACCAACAATCAATACCGAGCACATAACTAGTCAAATAAAATGCCTTACCAATTACCAACAGGAAATCAAACCTTGTGCAATCAGTAACCTTTTCCTATAGATCAGGGGTGGGCAATCTGCGGCCCTCCAAATGTTTTGGACTACATCTCCCATAATGCTCTTAGGGCCATAATGCTAGCAAAGCAGATGTAGTCCAAAACATCTGGAGGGCCGCAGATTGTCCACCCCTGCTGTAGATGAATCTTACCTATAACAGTAAAAAGCAAAATCTTAGACAGTTGAAGAATCAGTATAACTCTCCAGAATATCTCCAAGCACACACTTTGAAGCAGCACTTAGAAGCAGCAACCAAGCAATATTAGCCAAGCTAATGACAACAACCCTTAAATAACTCCTACCATCACCACCCACTAGGAATGTTTAACACTTGGGTGGGCCTATGATTATTTTCGAACAATAGCTAATTATCCAACAATCAATAGCAAGTAGCTAACTAGTCAAATCAAATGTCTTACCAATTACCAACAGGAAATCAAACCATATGCAATCAGTAACCTTTTCCTATAGATGAATCTTACCTGTAACAGTAAAAACAAAAATCTTAGCAAAATCTTAGATAATTGAAGAATCAGTAAAACTCTCCAGAATATCTCCAAGCACACACTTTCAAGCAGCACTTAGAAGCAGCAACCAAGCTATATGTCTGTGTGATTCTGTATGTCTCCCTATGACTGTATGTCTCTGTATCACAGTGTCTGTATGTTTCTTTATAACAGTATGTATGTCTCCGTATGACAGTGTGCCTGTATGTCTGAGCCTGTTCAACTGTGTTTTTTGTGTCCTTTTGTTACTGTGTCTATGTACCTGAATAACAATGTCTGTGTGCTGGTATGGTTGTGTGTCTGTATGTTTGTGTCTATGTGCATATATATATATATTATTTTTTTTTGCCTCTCTGTCTGTCTATCTCTATATGAAAGAAAGAGAAACAGAAAGAGACTGGGGGGAAGAAAGAAACAAGGAAATGGGCTAGGGTGGAAGAAAGAGGCTCTGAAAGGGGCTAGGGAGAAGAAAGAGATACGCAAAGGGGTGGTGGGGAAGAGAGAAATACACAAATGGGGTTGAAAGAGACATACTAAATGGGTGATAAATTACACTAAAGGGGGTGTAAGACTCAATGGGGCAAAAGTGGTAAGACAATCAAGAGAGGGCATATGAAACACTAAAAGGTGTAAGAAATTCAAAATGGAGGCAGATGCATTTTTTTTGGGTGGGGAAAGGCAGCAAAATGCTTTTTTGTCTGTGTATGCAAAAATCCTTGCACCAACCTTTTGTGTTAACTATGTGTGTTTGTGTATATGTGTTATCTGTGTGTGTATATATGTGTATGTGTCAGTGTGTGTATATGTGTTATCTCTGTGCGTACAGTTGTGTTTAAAAGTTTGCATACCCTGGCAGAAATTGTGACATTTTGGCAATAGTTTTGAAAATATGACTGATCATGCAAAACATTTATTTTATTGAAGGATAGTGATCATATGAAGTCATTTATTATCATAAAGGTGTTTGGCTCATTTTTTGGGGAGGAGGGGTGAGCTCTAAAGGCACGGGGATACATGTGAAATTTGATGACAAACTATATCACCTGCAAAAATTAGGGAACTAATTTACAATATAATACTGTATATACTCGAGTATAAGTCAAGTTTTTCAGCACATTTTTTGTGCTGAAAAACCCCAACTCGGCTTATACTCGAGTCACTGTCTGTATTATGGCAACTTACATTGCCATAATACAGACTGGGGGCTGTGGGGGCTGCAGAGCGTTTACTTACCTCTCCTGCAGCTCCTGTCAGCTCCCTTCTCCTCCGCGCTGGTCCGTTCAGCACCTCTGTCAGCTCTCAGTGTAAGTCTCGCGAGAGCCGCGGGGTCATAGTGCAGCTCTCGCGAGACTTACAGTGTGAGCTGACAGGGGAGCTGACCGGACCGGCGCGGAGGAGGAGGGAGCTGACAGGAGCTGCAGGAGAGGTAAGTAACAGCTCTGCCGGCCCCCTCCCCCCCCCACTGAACTGCCAATGCCACTGGACCACCAGGGAAGGAGAGCCCCCCCTCCCTGCCATGTATCAAGGAGGGAGGGGGGAACGGAAAAAAGAAATATAATAATAAAATATTAAAAATAATAATAATTAAAAAAAATTAACATATAACAAAAAAAGATTAAAATAATAATTAATAAAAAAATAATAATAGAACAAAAAAAGATTAAAATAATAATTAATAAAATAACATGAATTAAAATGCCCACCCCCCACCAACATATACACAAACACACACTGCATCACACACACTCACACTTCATTCATATACACACACTGCACTCACACACACACTGCACTCACACACACTGCACTCACACACACACTGCACTCATACACACACGCACTGCACTCATACACACACACTGCACACAAACACACACACTGCACACAAACACACACACTGCATTCATACACACACACACTGCATTCATTATATACGCATACTGTAAATAAATATTCAATTAATATAATTTTTTTAGGATCTAATTTTATTTAGAAATTTACCAGTAGCTGCTGCATTTCCCACCCTAGTCTTATACTTGAGTCAATAAGTTTTCCCATTTTTGGGGGGTAAAATTAGGGACCTCGGCTTATATTCGAGTCGGCTTATACTCGAGTATATACGGTGTATGTGTCAGAGTGTGTATATGTGTGTTATCTGTGTGTATGTGTGCTATCTTACTATATATGTGGGTATTTGTTGTGTGTATATGTGTTTGATCCATGTAAATATTTGTGTGTACATGTGTATGTCTGTGTGTGCACGTGTGCATCATTCATCAGGATATCTCCTCCATAAGAGATTTCAATAAACATTTGGTAGAATAGATAGTAGTTTTTAGTTAAAAAAATATCTGGCACAGTTCACATAACGACAGTATTAAATTAATTCAATTCATTTAAAAAAAGTGATTGACTTATTATTTGCTATTAGCCATTTATGGTAAAATGGAAAGATATTCATTAGTTTTACCACCTCAGTCTAAAATAGTGTTTTTTGTACAGTTATATTTTATTCTAATTGTAAGGGGCACTTGTAATTTTACAGGCTATGAGATAAACCTATCCCTTGAGAAGTGCTTAGACTTCAAAATGAATATAACTATACATGGTAATAAGATCATCTTCTACGTGGACAGTTATGCTTCAACTCCCTTATTCCCTTTATTAATATTGTTGCCAATCACTTTTTCCATCTATTTTCAAAAAAATGTGTTTATTATTTACTGTTATAAGAAGTAAATTCTTTACTGCACATCTAGCTCGGAGGAAGTTCCGACATAGCTCCAAAAATATTTTTGAACTACATGAAGATTCACTGAACCATAAATCCAAACTCGAGACTATCCAAACTACACATTTTCAAGTAAATTTAAATCTTGCTTAAAATGTATCTGGTCAAAATTAGAATGTAGGCATTTTGCTATTAATAAGTTTTATATAAATGTAGTAATGGAATGGATTAACAAATCTAATTTAGCATATAATATACAATATACATAGACAAATACAAAAGGGTAAACATAGGATTCTGAAGTAGAGTAAATTGATGCTAGTTGATAATCTGTATATTGTATCATTGTTATCACATTGCCATTAATAATTCTGGTTTGTAAAGTAAACATTATCTATACAAGCAAAGAACAATCACAGACAAAGCAAAAATAACTACCAAAAATTAAGTTGCTAAAAGAAGGCCGAAATTATTTTCTGGGGTTGCTGTGTCTCTCGTGCAAAGGGAATTGCTGGCATTTCGGATCTAGACTGCCCATACGGGTGGGACCAATGTGGCTCCCACATATGCCGGCATATATATGGCCAAATTAGAAGAAAATGTCATATATCAAAATGAATTGTTTAAAAAAACATTTTGTTAAATGGTGGCGATATATCGATTATGTGCTGGCATTGTGGTGTGGCCCATTGGAACCCCTCGAAGAGTTTTTTGAATTTCTTAATAGCTGCTCTGACAGCATCAAGTTTATTATGGAGATGGATCAGTACTCCATTCCCTTTTTGGATATCTTGATTATTAAGAATGAGGATACATTTCAGACGAATTTTTATAGAAAACCATTAGATAGGAATACATTATTACACTATGATAGTTTTCATCCTATCTCTATGTTTAAATCTATAACTAGGAGTCAATTCTTAAGAGTTAAAAGATTGGTATCTAAAACGGAATTGGTAGATCAACAGTTAAAATCTATGACAAGGATATTTTGTGAAAGAGGATACCCTGTATCCATTTTACAAACCCAATCGTATTATATCCATGATAAGGAAGAAACACAGAATTTAAATGTATCTAAACAAGTCAAAATAGATAGAATTAAGATTATCTCTAGATATAGTACATTATCCTCTGATTTAAAATGCATAATTGATAAACATTGGCACATATTACCAAAATGTCATCCTAATATTGTTGAATTTGCAAATAAACCCCTTATGGTTCACAGACGTGCTCCTTCATTGAGAGATAGATTAGTTAAAGCTCAGGTATCCCCTTTATCTAAATCAACTTCAAAGAGAAATTTAAGTTTTCCATGTTTAAATTGTATTTGTTGCAATTCTATGATCAAAGGTTCGACATTTACTCACCCACATAGGGGCAATAAATATGTCATTATACAGTTTGTCACATGTGATACGACATATGTGATTTATATTTTAAAATGCCCTTGTGGTTTGATCTATGTAGGTCAAACAACACAAAAATTGAAGGAAAGATTTTCGAAACATAAATCTACAATTAGGACAAAAATGCTTGAACTGCCCATTCCAATTTATTTTGTGGAAGCAAATCATAATATAACTAAACTTAAATTTCAAATCATCGAACATGTAGAAGAGAGTTCAAGACGAGGTGATCGATTAAAAAGATTATTATTTAGAGAAGCATATTGGATTAGGGAATTAGAAACCCGACACCTAGGGGACTCAATCACGAATATGACCTCAATCCATTTATTTAAATTTTAATTCAAATTTGAATTCAATTTTAGTTTGGATTCAAGTTTGAGTTTATTTAAATTCAAGTCTAATTATTCAACTTCTTTAGTTTATTTGATTAATTTTTAATTTTAGTTATGTTTTACAGATCATCTTCACAGATTATTATCTGTGTGGGCTGTGCTGGTTAACACTCTATTGAGCACATGTTTTTTATTGTCTCCCAAATGTCTCTCATTATAGATTTCTAATTATGTGATGGTAATTAGTGATGTACCGAACTGTTCGCTGGCGAATAGTTCCCGGCGAACATAGCGTGTTCGCGTTCGCCACGACGGGCGAACACATGCGCGGTTCGATCCGCCCCTATTCATCATCATTGACTAAACTTTGACCCTGTGCCTCAAAGTCAGCAGACACATTCCAGCCAATCAGCAGCAGACCATCCCTTCCAGACCCTCCCACCTCCTGTACAGCATCCATTTTAGATTCATTCTGAAGCTGCATTCTTAGATAGAGGAGTGTAGCTGCTGCTCAATTGATAGGGAAATGTATAGCTAGGCTAGTGTATTCAGTGTCCACTACAGTCCTGAAGGACTCATCTGATCTCTGCTGTAAGGACAGCACCCCAAAAAGCCCTTTTTAGGGCTAGAACATCAGTCTGCTTTTTTTTCCTGTGTAATGTAATTGCAGTTGCCTGCCTGCCAGCTTCTGTGTCAGGCTCACAGTGGATACTGTGCCCACTTGCCCAGTGCCACCCCTCATATCTGGTGTCACAATAGCTTGCATTTAAAAACAAAAAATGTTTTTCACTGTAATAGATTGAATAGCAGTTAGTTGTCTGCAAGCGTCTGTGTGTCAGGCCTACAGCGTGTACTCTGCCAACCTCTTCCAGTGCACAGTGCCACTCATATCTGGTGTCACAATAGCGTGCATTTAAAAACCCCAAAACTTTTTTTTCACTGTAATAGATTGAATAGCAGTTAGTTGTCTGCAAGCGTCTGTGTGTCAGGCCAACACTCTACCAACCTCTGCCAGTGCACATTGCCACTCAAATCTGGTGTCACAATAGCGTGCATTTAAAACCCAAAAACTTTTTTCACTGTTATAGATTGAATAGCAGTTAGTTGTCTTCAAGCGGGTGTGTCAGGCCTACAGCATGTACTCTGCCAACCTCTGCCAGTGCGCATTGCCACTCATATCTGGTGTCACAATAGCGTGCATTTAAAACCAAAAAACGTTTTTCACTGTTATAGATTGAATAGCAGTTAGTTGTCTGCAAGCGGGTGTCAGGCCTACAGCGTGTACTCTGCCAACCTCTGCCAGTGCACATTGCCACTCATATCTGGTGTCACAATAGCGTGCATTTAAAACCCAAAATCTTTTTTCACTGTTATAGATTGAATAGCAGTTAGTTGTCTGCAAGCGGGTGTCAGGCCTACAGCGTGTACTCTGCCAACCTCTGCCAGTGCACATTGCCACTCATATCTGGTGTCACAATAGCATGCATTTAAAACCAAAAAACATTTTTCACTGTTATAGATTGAATAGCAGTTAGTTGTCTTCAAGCGGGTGTCAGGCCTACAGCGTGTACTCTGCCAACCTATGCCAGTGCACATTGCCACTTATATCTGGTGTCACAATAGCGTGCATTTAAAACCAAAAAACAATTTTCACTGTTATAGATTGAATAGCAGTTACTTGTCTTCAAGCGGGTGTCAGGCCAACAGCGTGTACTCTGGCAACCTCTGCCACTGCACAGTGCCACTCATATCTGGTCTCACAGTAGCTTGCACGCATAGTACCACTAATCCAAAAAAAAAATGACAGGCAGAGGCAGGCCACCCCGCAGGGGCCGTCGTGGTCGTGGTGCTGTGATTCCCTTTTGCCCTAGAATAATGCCCAATTTTCAGAGGCCATGTACCCTGAACTTGAAAAGTTCTGAGGACATAGTTGACTGGCTAACACAGGACACCCAATCTTCTACAGCTTCCGCTCGGAACCTTGACGCACCATCCTTCTCCAGCTTAGCTTCGGGCACCTCTCAAGATACCACTCACCCGCCTGCCGCCACCACCAACACTAGCACCACAGCCGCTTCACTTTATCTGTCAGAGGAGTTATTTACACATCCGTTTGAAGAAATTAGTGATGCGCAACCATTATTGCCAGAGGTTGTAGATAACAGGGATATGTCTCAGGCAGGAATACACACATTGACGTACGGTGTGATGATGATGATGATGTTGTACCTGCTGCTGCTACCTTTGCTGAGTTGTCAGATACAAGTGAAGCGGTTGATGATGACGATGCGTCCATGGATGTCACGTGGGTGCCCGTTCGGCAAGAAGAAGAACAGGGCGAAAGTTCAGATGGGGAGACAGAGAGGAGGAGGAGACGAGTTGGAAGCAGGGGGAGGTCAGCGCAAGAAGCGAGTGGCACAGTCAGACAGCATGCATTGGCACCTGTGTGTCAGCCCGACAGCACGCCAATCAATGCATGCTGTGTCCACCACCAGAATGCTGTAATTGCAGAGCTCAGCAGTGTGGCATTTTTTTTTGTGTGTCTGCCTCTGACAACAGCGATGCCATTTGCAACCTGTGCCAAAAGAAACTGAGTCGTGGGAAGTCCAACACCCACCTAGGTACAACTGCTTTGCGAAGGCACAGGATCGCAAATCACAAACGCCTATGGGATCAACACATGAGTACAAGCAGCACACAAACTCAAAGCCACCATCCTCCTCCTGGTCCAGCATCTTCAGCCACGTCAACCACTGCTGTCCTCCTTGCCCCCTCTCAACCATCCGCCACTCCGTCTTTCGCCTTGAGCAGTTTCCGCTCATCTGCCCACAGTCAGGTGTCTGTCAAGGACATGTTTGAGCGTAAGAAGCCAATGTCACAAAGTCACCCCCTTGCCCAGCGTCTGACAGCTGGCTTGTCTGAACTATTAGCCCGCCAGCTTTTACCATACAAGCTGGTGTAGTCTGAGGCGTTCAAAAAATTTGTAGCTATTGGGACACCGCAGTGGAAGGTACCCGGACTAAATTTCTTTTCACAAAAGGCAATCCCCAATCTGTACTAGATTGTGCAAAAGGAAGTAATTGCATGTCTGGCACATAGTGTTGTGGCAAGGATCCATCTGACCACTGATACCTCGTCTGCAAAGCATGGTCAGGGCAGGTATATCACCTACACTGCACATTGGGTAAACCTGCTGAAGGCTTCCAAGCATGGAATGCGTGGCTCTGCAGAGGAGTTGGTGACACCGCCACGACTTGCAGGCAGGCCTGCTGCCACCTCCTCTACTCCTCCTACTCCATCCTCTTCCAGTCCTCTTCTGCTGCTGAGTCTTGCTCCCCAGGTACTATTCCACATCTCGGATACGGCAGTGTCATGCCGTCTTGGGTTTGACTTGCTTGAAAGCAGAGAGTCACACCGGACAAGCACTCCTGTCTGCCCTGAATGCGCAGGTGGAAAAGTGGCTGACTCCGCAGCAACTGGATATCGGCAAAGTGGTTTGTGACAATGGAACAAATTTTTTGGCGGCATTGAAGTTGGGCAAGTTGACACATGTGCCGTGCATGGCACATGTGTGTAATCTGATCGTACAATGCTTTGTGCATAAGTACACAGGCTTACAGGACGTCCTGAAGCAGGCCTTGAAGGTGTTTGACCATTTCAGGCGTTCCTACACAGCCATGGTGCACTTTGCAGATATCCAGCAGCGAAACAACATGCCAGTGAGGCGCTTGATTTGCGACAGCCCGACAAGTTGGAATTCAACACTCCTAATGTTTGACCGCCTGCTCCAAAAAGAAAAAGCCGTTAATGAATATTTGTATGACCGGGGTGCTAGGACAGTCTCTGGGGAGCTAGGAATTTTTTTTCCACGTTACTGGACGCTCATGCACAATGCCTGTATGCTCATGCGTCCTTTTGAGGAGGTGACAAACCTAGTCAGTCGCACCGAAGGCACCATCAGCGACATCATACCATTTGTTTTCTTCCTGGAGCGTGCCCTGCGAAGAGTGCTGGATCAGGCCGTAGATAAGCGTGAAGAGGAAGAGGAAGAGTTGTGGTCACCATCACCACCAGAAACAGCCTTATCAGCATCGCTTGCGGGACCTGCGGCAACGCTGGAAGAGGATTGTGAGGAAGAGGAGTCAGAGGAGGAATGTGGCTTTGAGGAGGAGGAGGAAGACCAACCACAACAGGCATCCCAGGGTGCTCGTTGTCACCTATCTGGTACCCGTGGTGTTGTACGTGGCTGGGGGGAAGAACATACCTTCATTGAGATCACTGAGTAGGAGGAACGGGAAATAAGTAGCTCGGCATACAACCTTGTGCAAATAGGGTCTTTCATGCTGTCGTGCCTGTTGAGGGACCCTCGTATAAAAAGGCTGAAGGAGAACGACCTGTACTGGGTGTCCACGCTACTAGACCCCCGGTATAAGCAGAAAGTGGCGGAAATGTTACCAAATTACAACAAGTCGGAAAGGATGCAGCATTTGCAAAATAAATTAAGAAGTATGCTTTACACAGCGTATAAGGGTGATGTCACAGCACAACGGGAATCTAACAGGGGAAGAGGTGAAAGTAATCCTCCTCCTCCGACGACCACGCCGGCAAGGACAGGACGCTTTAAAGACGTGTTGTTGATGGAGGACATGCAGAGCTTTTTAAGTCCTATGCATTGCCACAGCCCTTCGGGATCCAATCTCAGAGAACGACTCGACCGACAGGTAGCAGACTACCTCGCCTTAACTGCAGATATCGACACTCTGAGGAGTGATGAACCCCTTGACTACTGGGTGTGCAGGCTTGACCTGTGGCCTGAGCTATCCCAATTTGCGATAAAACGTCTGGCCTGCCCTGCTTCAAATGACCTGTCAGAAAGGACCTTCAGTGCAGCAGGAGGTATTGTCACTGAAGTCGCCTAGGTCAAAAAAGATTACCTCACCTTTATTAAGATGAATGAGGGATGGATCCCGAAGGGACTGACAGTGGGCGATACATTCGACTAAAAAAGGCCTGATGAGATGAGCTGCCTTGGGCTGAAAATGGTGACCCTATGTAGGAGGAACAGTCCCTATTCTGCTCTGTGTCAGTGTGTATTAGGGTCCCTGAGGACAGGTGTCAATCCATATCTGCCAAGAGACCCTATGTAGTGGGAACAGTCCCTATTCTGCTCTGTGCCAGTGTGTATCAGGGTATCTGAGGACAGGTGTCAATCCATATCTGCCAAGTGACCTTATGTAGGGGGAACAGTCGCTATTCTGCTCTGTACCTGTGTGTATCAGGGTCTCTGAGGACAGGTGTCAATCCATATGTCAAGGTGTCAATATGTCATATGTCAGGTGTCAATCCATATCCATTGTGATTTAGGAATGTTAGGTGATTTATGCCCTTTATGGATTAAAACCAGACTCTGCATCAACTGTTTAATTTTCCATGGGAGTTTTGCCATGGATCCCCCTCCGGCATGCCACAGTCCAGGTGTTAGTCCCCTTGAAACAACTTTTCCATCACTATTGTGGCCAGAAAGAGTCCCTGTGAGTTTTAAAATTCACCTGCCCATTGAAGTCTATGGTGGTTCGCCCGGTTCGCCGGTTCAGGAACGTTTGCGGAAGTTCGTGTTCGCCGTTCGCGAACCGAAAATGTTATGGTTAATGGTAATCAAATATAGTATAAGGGGCTAGTAAAGACTAGGCCTTAGCTTCTTACGTTTTGTCCTTTGTCGTTGGTTATATTATGGATAGATATATTGGATTGAATCAATTTAGTAAAAAAGATATAATATGATATTGTAGCGGTACTTACCCTTTCCAGGGGCCGGCCGGGGTCCTCTGTTCAAGCTCATCCGCCGTCTGTGACAGGAATGCGGGCAGTGACCGCGAAAAGCGGTCACGTGTCCCGCCTGACTCTAAGAGCGCGCCGCGGGTATCGGGCTCGCTCTTAAAGGGACAGTGGGAGCCTAAATTGGCGAAGGCCTCCCATTGATCCCTGTCATGCCACACTCCCCATACACTTACCTTTTGGGGGCGTGGATATGACAGGAGCCAATCAAAATAGATGTTTAGGTATATATACTCACCTTTTTCCCCTTAGTTCCTTGCCCTATCGTGTTTTCTGTTTCAGTTCCCTTTAGCGCTTGTTGTGTTCAGTTGTGTTCCTTCGTATTGACCTTGGCTTTGTTTCTGACTACGTTATCTCTTTATCCTTATCTGTTCTGTTTGCCGGCTTGCTGTTTACTGTGTACCAGACCCCGGCAAGTCTTAGTTTACGCTGTCTATTTGTGCCCTTGACCTCGGATCGCTCCTGACTCTGTACTCCTCTCATATACGTCGAGTCCGGCCATTCTAAGGTCCGGTAGACGTATCTCCCCTCTGTGTTGTCTTCTGTTTAGCTGAATTCTGCGTGTTGGGGTATATTTTCGTTACAGATATATAATAATTGCTAATACTATCTTTTATTTTTATATTAAATTTAATAATATCAATCTCTCTCTTTACTAATTCCTATCATCATGACAGTCTAATATATAAAAATGAAAACCTAAATCAGATAATATAGCTAAAAAATTGAGTCATATAATTGAAAATCTATTTAGATTTCTTTAAAAAAAATGTTTTGATTCAAATGATTATTGAATTTGTGATAAAAAAGAGGATGTCCATTGTGAGATTATGTGTCAATTGTTCCATGACTGTTTTCACTTCACTAGATCATCAAATATCTATCACTTTATAAGTCATGTATCGAGTCACATAGTTAGTGACTTTCCTTACACGATATCTAAATTTGTTCCTTGAGTGTGAGTTACACTAGGGGACCCTTTATTATGAATAATGTTGTAACAAATATAACACTATTTTGATATTATTTTATATATGTATATTATTATTATTATTATTATTATTATTATTATTATTATTATTATTTTAGGTATTAATTTTATTTTGTTCACTGTTTGTTTAATTATTATATAATTTTTATCTAACTTTATTATGTCATTCGATGTCACTATTCACTGTAACTTTTTCTGGATTTCTATAATAATGTTGGGACAACGATAGACAATTGAAACATGGTCTATTAATTGACATTGATTTATTACCACGTGTGAACTATGGGTCTATCATATTTAATACTCTGTGAATTTTAGATTTCATATACTATCTATTATGGGGTTTGTCCTTTGGAAACAGTAGCCAAACCAGCCTCTTTATAATGCATTGGATAAATATAGTAGAATTTATTACATTATGAAAAGTATTAAAAATGGTTCAACATGTTATCTATTGACATTGTTATTATATATTTGACACTAATTAATAAGCTGTGTCCTTTTAGGAAAATTTAGAAGTATTTCTTCCATTTCCTTCATATGCTATACGAGCCGTCTTACGCGTGCGTAGTGTGACGCATGCGCAATATCATTAACATTGTACTTTAGTCCTTTTGACGTTTTTGTCATATTATTATTGCACACGCGCGATTTTGCGCTTGCGCGGTACGGACATATCTGTTCGCGCATGTACATCAATGCACGATTTTTATTCAGCCATTGCGCATGCGCGACTTTGCGCGGTACTGATGTACCCGTTCGCGCATACACATATGTGCGTGATCCTGATTTGTTTTTTACCAGATCATGTGATCGGCACTAGTAATTGTTTGATTGGATGGAGATAGTCACATGATTTGACTCATGTGACTGGACCCGGAAGTGTAAGTACCTAGTATCCCCTGATGCTTCCAATTGCATTTAAATTATTGTATTCATTTAAAAATCATTAGATACATCTTGTGTATCATTAAATAATTGAACCTTATTGATTAATAAACTTAGATTCCATTGGCTGTGTTTGTCTATGTTTCCTGACATACCTTATAGTTGAGATGAGGATTGGAGAGACAATTATGTTTTATTCAGATGTTTATTATTATTAATTGATGATGAGAGTAATCAATTATTGAATCACATGTATATGTTAATTACTATATGCACCTATATATTGTACATTTTGTATGTGCCTCAGTAGCTTGATAAAGACCCTGAGACCCTGAAACGTTTCTGTGCAGCTTCTGGTTCTAACAAATTGCCTATACTTTGGAATTCATTGGAGTGCCTGGATTATTTTTTACAATTAATAATTTCACATTTGGTCCATTCTGGTACTGGGACTTGTCCATTGAAGCACCCTGGATTCCTTGATAAAGGGTAGAGTGCACTTCCATCATTTCTTTATATCGTACGGGTGGGACCAGTCTGATATGCTTCAGATATGTTCTCTCTGTAATGGCACAAGTGAGCAAAAACTATTTTGAGACCTGAGTGGGGATTTACTGAAGGACAAGCTATTGAGTTTACTCGAAGCTTTTGTCCATTCTCAGAGTTCTTATTCTTTCTTTTTTGCTTTAACTTGGCTCACACCAAGTTAACAGGGTAATCCAGACATGGACCACGTGCTCACTGTGCCTAGAGGGATATCAGCTGCACCTTACTGACGAGGCCCAAAAGAAGGCCGAAATGATCATGTGGGATTGCTGTATCTCTCGTGCAGAGATGACTTGCTGGCATTTCAGATCTGGACTGCCCGTACGGGTGGGACCAGTCTGATATGCTTCAGATATGTTGTCTCTGTAATGGCACAAGTGAGCAAAAACTATATTGAGACCTGAGCAGGAATTTACAGAAAAGCAAGCTATTGAGTTTACTCTAAGCTTTTGTCCGTTCTCAGAGTATTTGTATTCTTAATATAATGAACAATTATTGAATGAACATATGTATCACTCCTTAGGCTTCAGTAGAGACCTGGTCTTTTATCAGTCTTGCTTGTATTTGCCACTGCTTAGAATCAGTTAGTCAAACCGATTTTTAGAATTGTTTGTCCCCCATGTACAACAGTATTACTCCAATGATGTCCATGTACTCTATTAAATAATACTATAGACTAACATTTTAGTATTTTAGCATGTAATACTCCAATGATGTCCATGTATTCTATTACATAATTCTCTAGACTAACATTTCAGTTGTTTATCATGTACTTTCCAATGATCCTTTTGGTAATCATTTTATACGCAAATGATTTGCTCTTATAGCTTCCTAGAAGGTAACAAGTGATGCAGTTTGTATTCACTTGACAGGATTACAACTTTATTATTGATTATGTGTGCCCACAGGACTGCAAAAAAATGAGGCCACTTTGAACAGAATGTATAGGGCAAATCCTCTTTATACCTTGCAGTAATGAGGGATATGCAGTGCATTCAAAATGTGATAATGGGTTGGGAGATGCAAGATGAGGAATTTAGGTGAATTTAAACAATATTATGATGCTTGATGTTGTAAGATATGGTTAACTAATCAGAGGCTCAGTGATAGTATAAAATAAGAACTACAAACATACAAACTACAATAAATTAGAAGGGCAAAGGTTTAAAAACTACATCAGGAAGTATTACTTTAATGAGAGGATAGTGGATGCATGGAATAGCCTTCCAGCTGAAGTGGTAGATGTTAACACAGTGAGGGAGTTTAAGCATGCGTGGGATAGGCATAAGGCTATCCTAGATATAAGATATGGCCAGGGACTAATGAAAGTATTTAGAAAATTGGGCAGACTAGATGGGCCGAATATGTCTAATCTGGCATCACATTCTATGTTTCTCTGGTATGTCTTTTATGTTTAGAAACTTTAATATATAATCTATAATCAATATATAATCAATGCTTATGATCTTTAATTTATTTCATTTTTGTCATGGATGCTCAAACCAACTATAAACCTTAAAAAAAAGTGGCTTAATATTTTGGAACTTAGGAGTGGAGTTAAGGAAGTCAAGGGTGAAATGTTAAAACAGTATAAAATATTCAGCCATAAAAATAAGTACCAAGTTACATTACATTCCAAATAACTATCAAGGTCCAAAAAGACTTCATTCATAAATAAATCATTATCTCATTTATAAATATGTTTAATAAATACACATGCCCACAACTACACATTCACAAATATTTACAAATGGAATGCCCTACTTTGTTATATTCATCAAATCAGACCTATACAGAAAGTTGTTCAGGGATGCCTCATTGGCTCCTGCATATTGTTTAAGTTTTTCCCTTTTTCTCAGCTGATGAACTTTTATGACACCCATGTGTCAGCATTCCTGAATACAGAAAGAATCATTGCATACTACTACTACATCGTCAGTACATGTTGAGGGCAACAATACAAAAATGACATGGTGTTGCTTGTCTATAATATACCAGAATATTTGAAACACAAATCTGCTTACTTTGACCTCTCTATCTAGTATTGGGTAAAATGATCTGTTCTGACATGTGTTTCAACATGATCTATTCTGACATGTGTTTCAACATGACCTTGTATGATGTGTTTTGCAGGAAAAACCACCCCCAGAATCTAAGTAGTTTTGGTGTCCTGAAAAGTAATGTTTAAATGTATTTTTTGTCTCATTATGCCTACATACCTCATTATGTAATGGAAACAAAATGAAATTTGAAAAATGAAATTTTGTTTGGACATAAAAACGTAAAAAAAAATAATTTACCAATTAATGAGATTACAGATAGAAAAACAGAGTTGAAATGAAATAACATTTATGATGGTTACTGTCTGTGGGGTGGTGCCTGTGTGTTTATGCGGGTGACTGTTGCGGGATGGTTGTGACAGAGTGACTGTGACAGGGTGACTGCAACTGAGTGACTTTCACAAAGGGATTTTGGCAATGTGACTGTGTTTGAGGGGTAAGTGTGGGGTGACTGTAACATGGTGACTATGTGTGTCTGTGTGTTGGCAGTTGATGTGACAGGGTGAGTGAATGTGTGTGAGAGGGAAGAATGAGGTGATATGACATGGTGACTGGGTGTTTGTTAAGCAGGGGTGGTGATGTGACTGGGTGACTGTATGTGTATGGGGGTTGATGTGACAGGCTGAGTGTGTGTGTGTTGGGGGAGTAGATCATATGTGGGGAGGTTGTATTCCCTATTTAGCCTCTCCACATATTGCTGCTTATATATATATATTTTTTTTTTAAGTTGAGTCCTCCTCCTTCTTACCTTTTGGCAGGCAGGGGGGCTTTGATGCTTATTTTAGGGTTGTCTGGTAGATCCAGTTTCCCTGGTGGTCTGGTGATCTGCCAGCTGAATCTGCCTTCTGTTTTAGAGCAGACCCCTTTGGAATGTCCACTTCCAGTCTCTGACTGGGCGCTGCTCTCAGCTAGGGTCAGCAGTGCAGTGCCTTGCAGAGAAATACCTATATCTCTCTGATGCCTGTGCTCTGCAGGAAGACTGTGTGGGAGCTTAGCAGAGCCAGTGTTTGAAATGTATCACTGGCTCTGCCATCAGCAAAATCATTGCAAAAAAAATCTGTCTGCAATAAACAAATTTTATTTGGAATGTTTCTAATCGATTGCGGGGCACAGGTGCAAACCCTGGCAATCACGTATATACTATTGCCAACGTTAAGTGGTTAAAAAAAATGTGTGAGAGCTCTTGGAATGACTGACTGAGTGCATTTAATTTATAGTATTGTGTGTTATGCAATTATGTCATTCTTCAAACAATTGTTTTGTGGAAAAATAGTGATGAATACAGCAAAGTTTTGAGACTGAAAGAAACACTAGGCCTTTTATGTACTGGATTTATGGACATACTACAAACACATCTTTGAAAGTGTCAACTCTTTGTCCAAGTGCTTATAAAAGAATGCACACAAAATGTTGAAAGATTACTCTGTGATGCAACAGAGATTCTCAAGCTGTTTCTAAATAGTACAAAAAGGCAAAATGCTGTACGTAAAAAAAAAAAAAATAGAAAAATAAAATGGAGTGGAGAGATGGAAAGTTTAGACTGAAAAATACAGAGTTTTTTCATGGTTTGATGAAATACGTGGAGATGAAAGGTTGAGAGAAGCTGACAGATACTTCAAAGTTCAGATTTTCTCTGCCTGTTTAGATGCTGTTTTGGCTTAACTAAAACAAATTTTCAAAGTCTAGATGACACTGTTCAGAAGTTAAAAAACAATTGAACTGTGAAGATAAGTTAGTGAGCAATGGTGTGAAGACAATGAATTTGATACATCACGTATACAATATTTCTGATTTAAGAAGAAAAGCAAACAGTTATATTTATTGTTGATAATATACTCATAGCTTTGCTTATACAGGTGGGTGGGGTTGGTTTACCTATATTATCCAGTTAACACCTATTGCATAAACTTTCATGTCAAGGGTTTTGTAACAAATAAAATATGATACAAAGCAATATATGTAATTTAAGATCTCAGTGGGATTACACGAAAGATATACACAACGTAGTGTACTTAAACTGGATTTGGTTCTATAAAATAGTAACCATAATAATAAGAGGTGAGGCAAATGGCTAGTTAAGCTAAAGTTGTATCAATACATATAATTTAAATGTTTAAAGGATCACTATAGTGTCAGGAAAACAAACCCGTTTTCCTGACACTATGTCATCCTTGGGGGACCCTCACTCTCAGGGTCCCCCTCCCGTGGCGCTAAAGGGGTTAAAACCCCTTCAGCCACTTACCTTTATCCAGTGCCGGGCTTCCTTGGCACTGGTGACCTCTCCTACCCTGCCGACGTCAGCTCCCGAGTGGAGCGGAATGCGCATGCGCTGTGTTCTAGCAGTCCATAGGAAACTATTTCTCAAATTTCGCATCCAGCGTCGCAGAAGCGCCTCTAGCGGCTGTCATGAGGTTAGATTAACCCTGCAATGTAAACAAACTGCTATGTTTACATGTGAAGTGTTAAAACCTGAGGGATCTGGCACCCAGACCACTTCATTGAGCTGAAGTGGTCTGGGTGACTATAGTGTCCCTTAAATAAAGTAAGGATAAGCAGAATTCAGTCTATGTGTATGTATAAATTATATTCAAGAACATGTATTGATAAAGCCTTTCTGTTTACATTGTTACTGTCATGTTTTTAGTATATTTACCCATTTGTTTTAATAAGAGAGAAAGCAAAAGGTAAAGCTGAGTTTCTTACTGAACAGCAATTCCTTCACTAAAGGATGTGGGAAAATTGCTGTTCAGCAAGCAGAGTGAACATTTATTCTGTTAAAAAAACAGCCGTTTGTCTGAAAAGAATAAAGGTCATGTGCAGCCAACCATATTGTGAAATTAGTTTTTCTTATTTGATTTGATTTTAATAAAACCATTACATCATGCCTATGGCCTGGTCCTATAATTTGCCTGTTTGCTGTCACTCTTGATTTTGATGTTGCATCTTGACTATTCTTTAGCCTATGGCTCTTTGGAAATGAGATTTTACTGTAGGCATTAAGTCCATGCATTTTTGAGCTACTCACTTGGAAGTAGGTAACTCTGTATGCTATTACGTCTTAAAACCCTTCCTTGTTTCTCCTCATGATGACTTCTGACCAAATCTCACCACTTTGTTAGCTGGAATCTGGGAATGTTCCTGGTATTTTATATATTTTTCCATAGACATGTTTTCCAATTCCGTACTGCATCATTGATGATGTCACAGTGTGGCCTAAAAATCATAATGAACATTGTAAACGGTTTGATCAATTTCAACATTTCAGCAGGAAATACATGTCCAGGCCTGTCCAAAATTGGTGGTAATTACACTCTGTAGTCACAGTAACTATTTGCATTTGCTGCCAATTATATAATCTCTCTCCCAAAAGAAAAAAAATTCTGGAAAAGGAACTAGGGGTACAGTGCAATTCCCTCTCTCTTTCATTTCTCTCCCAGCATATCACTAAAGGGAGAACGACTGAATTAAGGACAGAAGCAAAAAGCCATTGCATCCAGGAAAGTAATACCCACCAGTCTTGGTAAAACAAGACAGTGTATGTTCTAGCTTCCCTATGATGAAACTAAGTGTAATCCAAGACTTAGCCCAACACTAAAATTTGGATTTTACGCTTTTACCAAATTATACATATGTTCTAAAATAACAACAAAGTTCTACTAAGCAGGGTATTACACTGGGCCTGTCATTGGTACTTCAACAATAAAGCCGAACAAATTTAAAACAAAAATACTGTACAGTAACTAAAAAAAAAAAAAATGCATATGGCATGTTGAGCTATTAACTGTTGTCATGGAAACAATTCTGTTTCTTATTGAATTAAAATGAATATCTCTTTCTTTATCATTTTTCCGCCATTATTTGTAAAATGAGAAAAATCATTACTTTATATCTAGTAGGCAAATTTCTAAATATAGGTATGCCTTGTTAGGATAGTTAAACCTCAATAGAAGGAGAGAATTCAAATTGGAGATCAATACAAAGTTAGTCCTTTTAGTTTAACAGGGGATTTTTTTAAAAGGGAAGACCTTACAGTGAACTGATACTTTTCATTCTAAAGACCAATTTTATTCCAGCTTTTATGTTCCTCTCTCTGTTTTATCATTGGGCTAAGATCTGTTACACATTTTTGAATTTTGATTACACCCATTAGTTAAATTAATGCTGAAAATTGTTAAGCATGCATTTTTTGAACTGGCTAATTTTTTAGTATAAAATTATTCCCCTATGCAAGAAATATAATAACGTCTGTGGTTTTATGCTTATGTTATTAAATACAGTTTACTTTCTGTTGGTCCTCCCAACTCCATAACTCTGAAGTGCCATATGGACATATTGACACAGGCAATGGACAAACATGTTTTGTTTGATTTGTGATTCAGAATTCAGCCTGTGGTGCCAAAACCAGAGATGGGAAAGTAAACACTGATTAGCTTGACCGAATGCCTAAATTATATAACTGAATGCTTAAAAGTAAATGAACACCCAAAGTTGCGAATTTTGACTAAATGTGGACCAAATTTGAATGGTAAAATACAATTCTATTCGGTTGGAATTCAGTTGACTGAATTTTACTGTACATATGTATATATTTTGCAGTACAGTAATAGGTTCATTTTTCGTGTCCTTTTTACTGGCTAAAATTGTTTCCCCGAATTGTCTGCATAGTAATTCAGTCATATCGCCACATTGACAAAATTTGGTCAACTAAATTGAAAAAAAATTACAACTGAATATCTTTGGCCCATTCGCGAACGTTTGCGGAAGTTCCCATTCGCCGTTCGCGAACCGAAAATTTCGGGTTCGCGACATCACTAATTGACAATGTTCTTAATCCTGTCATGCCACAAGCTACATTTAAAACCATATACTATTTCTAGTATTTTCAGTTACATACGGGAATCTGAACTTTCTTATAGTTTTCAATGTCTGTTTATTTACAAAATAAATGATTCAAGGAACATTATAGTGCTAGGAATACAAACGTGCATTTCTACTGCTATGGTTTTTATGTAACTGTACTAATGGTCCTTCCACCAACTGTGGGCTCGAAGGATGTTTCACTTACTTTTCAACCCTTGCTGCGCCAATTTATCTCTTGCTGGGGTGTCTCAGCACAACCATGCACAAACCTGTTTAAAAGGTGTTAAATAGACAGATAAACACATAAATAGACAGACACACACAATCAAAACCCTGCTACTCTTGGGCTGCAGCAATCACATTCATCAGCCAAAGTACAGAGAACATAAGCAAAAACAAAGTATCTGTGAGCTATCCCTACCCAATCGTCAATAACATGCAAGCTCACCTGCCCTATCAAGGCAAACCCCTTAGGTGAGGCCTACTAACAATTCCTCTTGCTGCTTTCAGCTAAAAGGCAAAATTTGACAAGGTTTACATTACAGGGTTTATTTCCCTTTAGTGGCTGTCAAACTGACTGCCATTATTGGTTCCTCCAATGAAATTGTAAACTGAAATGCAGCTATTTCAATCAGATGATCTCATAGGAACCATCTGATATGCACTGAGCTGCATTTTATCCTCCTTATGCACTAGCCTCCCAATGCTTTCCTATGGGAAAGTACTGGATTGGCTGAGATCATCGATCCTGATAAGTTCAGTCAAGGAGACACCCCAGCAATAAGATAAATTGGCGCAGCAAGGGTTGAAAAGTAAGTGAAACATCCTTCGAGCCCACAGTTGGTGGAAGGACCATTAGTACAGTTACATAAAAACCATAGCAGTAGAAATGCACGTTTGTATTCCTAGCACTATAATGTTCCTTGAATCATTTATTTTGTAAATAAACAGACATTGAAAACTATAAGAAAGTTCAGATTCCCGTATGTAACTGAAAATACTAGAAATAGTATATGGTTTTAAATGTAGCTTGTGGCATGACAGGATTGCGAACATTGTCAATTAGTGATGTCGCGAACCCGAAATTTTCGGTTCGCGAATGGCGAATGGGAACTTCCGCAAACGTTCGCGAACGGGCGAACCGCCATTGACTTCAATGGGCAGGCGAATTTTAAAACCTACAGGGACTGTTTCTGGCCACAAAAGTGATGGGAAAGTTGTTTCAAGGGGCTAACACCTTGACTGTGGCATGCCGGAGGGGGATCCATGGCAAAACTCCCATGGAAAATTACACAGTTGATGCAGAGTCTGGTTTTAATCCATAAAGGGCAGAAATCTCTTAACATTCCTAAATCGCAATGGATATGGATTGACACCTGACATATGACATATTGACACCTTGACATATGGATTGACACCTTGACATATGGATTGACACCTGTCTTCAGAGACCCTGATACACACTGACACAGAGCAGAATAGGGACTGTTCCCTGTCCTCAGAGACCATGATACACACTGACACAGAGCAGAATAGGGACTGTTCCCCGTCCTCAGAGACCATAATACACACTGACACAGAGTAGAATAGAGACTGTTCCCCATCCTCAAAGCCCCTGATACACACTGACAAAGAGCAGAATAGAGACTGTTCCCCCTACATAGGGTCACTTGGCAGATATGGATTGACACCTGTCCTCAAAGCCCCTGATACACACTGACAGAGCAGAATAGAGACTGTTCCCCGTCCTCAGAAACCATGATACACACTGACAAAGAGCAGAATAGAGACTGTTCCCCGTCCTCAAAGCCCCTGATACACACTGACACAGAGCAGAATAGAGACTGTTCCCCGTCCTCAAAGCCCCTGATACACACTGACACAGAGCAGAATAGGGACTGTTCACCCTACATAGGGTCACTTGGCAGATATGGATTGACACCTGTCCTCAAAGCCCCTGATACACACTGACAAAGAGCAGAATAGAGACTGTTCCCCATCCTCAAAGCCCCTGATACACACTGACAAAGATCAGAATTCACGTTGTTTCTATGATGTGCATAACATGTTCTTGTAAATGTTTGTTAAATTTTTCCTGGAATTGTAATTTTGGAATCTGAATAAAGATAGTCAAATCCCTGATACACACTGACACAGAGCAGAATAGGGACTGTTCCCCCTACATAGGGTCACTATGTGCCTTTTTTTTGGTTTAGTTTTTGAAGCCACCGTGCAGCACCAGAGGGCCTAAAAATTAGGCATGTACACATGCATGAAAAATATGGTATTGTTGCAGCCGCTGCTGTAGCAGCGGCCAGAAAAATTGATGTTTGTTTCACAGGCAGAAAGTGCCCTAAAACATGGCGGCTTGAACCCTAGTTGGTGGTGGATAAGTCACGCAAGTCAACCGGCATTCAGAGCTAAAATACAGCAGCGTGTGGACCATTTTTAGCCCAAGGCAGCTCATCTCATCAGGCCTTTTTTAATCGAATGTATCGCCCAGTGTCAATCCCTTCGGGATCCATCCCTCATTCATCTTAATAAAGGTGAGGTAATCTAGACTTTTTTGACCTAGGCGACTTCTCTTCTCAGTGACAATACCTCCTGCTGCACTGAAGGTCCTTTCTGACAGGACACTTGAAACAGGGCAGGCCAGAAGTTCTATCGCAAATTGGGATAGCTCAGGCCACAGGTCAAGCCTGCACACCCAGTAGTCAAGGGGTTCATCACTCCTCAGAGTGTCGATATCTGCAGTTAAGGCGAGGTAGTCTGCTACCTGCCGGTCGAGTCGTTCTCTGAGAGTGGATCCCGAAGGGCTGTGGCGATGCGTAGGACTTAAAAAGGTCCGCATGTCCTCCATCAACAACACGTCTTTAAAGCGTCCTGTCCTTGCCAGCGTGGTTGTGGGAGGAGGAGGATGACTTCCACCTCTCCCCCTGTTAGATTCCCGTTGTGCTGTGACATCACCCTTATATGCTGTGTAAAGCATACTTTTTAATTTATTTAGAAAATGCTGCATCCTTTCCGACTTGTTGTAATTCGGTAACATTTCCGCCACTTTCTGCTTATACCGGGGGTCTAGTAGCGTGGACACCCAGTACAGGTCGTTCTCCTTCAGCCTTTTTATACGAGGGTCCCTCAACAGGCACGACAGCATGAAAGACCCCATTTGCTCAAGGTTGGATGCCGAGCTACTCATTTCCCGTTCCTCCTCCTCACTGATGTCAATGAAGGTATGTTCTTCCCCCCAGCCACGTACAACACCACGGGTACCAGATAGGTGACAACGATCACCCTGTGATGCCTGTTGTGGTTGGCCTTCCTCCACCTCCTCAAAGCCACATTCCTCCTCTGACTCCTCTTCCTCACAATCCTCTTCCAGCGTTGCCGCAGGTCCAGCAAGCGATGCTGTTAAGGCTGTTTCTGGTGGTGATGGTGACCACAACTCTTCCTCTTCCTCTTCACGCTCATCTACAGCCTGATCCAGCACTCTTCGCAGGGCACGCTCCAGGAAGAAAACAAATGGTATGATGTTACTGATGGTGCCTTCGGTGCGACTGACTAGGTTTGTCACCTCCTCAAAAGGACGCATGAGCCTACAGGCATTGCGCATGAGCGTCCAGAAACGTGGCAAAAAAATTCCCAGCTCCCCAGAGGCTGTCCTAGCACCCCGGTCATACAAATATTCATTAACAGCTTTTTCTTGTTGGAGCAGGCGGTCGAACATTAGGAGTGATGAATTCCAACGTGTCGGGCTGTCGCAAATCAAGCGCCTCACTGGCATGTTGTTTCGCCGCTGGATATCGGCAAAGTGAGCCATGGCTGTGTGGGAACGCCTGAAATGGCCACACACCTTCCTGGCCTGCTTCAGGACGTCCTGTAAGCCTGTGTACTTATGCACAAAGCGTTGTACGATCAGATTAACACACATGTGCCATGCACGGCACATGTGTCAACTTGCCCAACTTCAATGCCGCTAACAAATTTTTTCCATTGTCACAAACCACTTTGCCGATATCCAGTTGCTGCGGAGTAAGCCACTTTTCCACCTCTGCATTCAGGGCGGACAGGAGTGCTTGTCCGGTGTGACTCTCTGCTTTCAAGCAAGTCAAACCCAAGACGGCGTGACACTGCCGTATCCGGGATGTGGAATAGTACCTGGGGAGCTGGGGGTGTGTCGTTGATGTGGAGCAAGACGCAGCAGCAGAAGAGGCCTAGCCGAGGAGGTTATGGAAGAGGATGGAGTAGGAGGAGTAGAGGAGGTGGCAGCAGGACTGCCTGCAAGTCGTGGCGGTGTCACCAACTCCTCTGCAGAGCCATGTATTCCATGCTTGGCAGCAGTCAGCAGGTTTACCCAATGCGCAGTGTAGGTGATATACCTGCCCTGACCATGCTTTGCAGACCAGGTATCAGTGGTCAGATGGACCCTTGCCCCAACACTGTGTGCCAGACATGCCATTACTTCCTTTTGCACAATCGAGTACAGGTTGGGGATTGCCTTTTGTGAAAATAAATTTTGTCCGGGTACCTCCCACTGCGTTGTCCCAATAGCTAAAAATTTTTTGAACGCCTCAGACTCCACCAGCTTGTATGATAAAAGCTGGCGGGCTAATAGTTCGGACAAGCCAGCTGTCAGACGCTGGGCAAGGGGGTGACTTTCTCACATTGGCTTCTTACGCTGAAACATGTCCTTGACAGACACATGACTGTGTGCAAATGAGCGGGAACTGCACAAGGCTGCAGACGGAGTGGCGGATGGTTGAGAGGGGGCAAGGAGGACAGCAGTGGTTGACGTGGCTGAAGATGCTGGACCAGGAGGAGGATGGCGGCTTAGAGTAGGCGTGCTGCTTGTACTCATGTGTTGATCCCATAGGCGTTTGTGATGTGAGATCATGTGCATACGCAAAGCAGTTGTACCTAGGTGGGTGTTGGACTTCCCACGACTCAGTTTCTTTTGGCACAGGTTGCAAATGGCATCGCTGTTGTCAGAGGCAGACACACAAAAAAAATTCCACACTGCTGAGCTCTGCAATGACGGCATTCTGGTGGTGGACACAGCATGCATTGATTGGCGTGCTGTCGGGCTGACCCCGGGTGCCGATGCATGCTGTCTGACTGTGCCACTAGCTCCTTGCGACGACCTCCCCTTGCTTCCAACTCGTCTCCTCCTCCTCCTCTCTGTCTCCCCATCTGAACTTTCACCCTGTTCTTCTTCTTGCCGAGCGGGCGCCCACGTGACATCCATGGACGCATCGTCATCATCAACCGCTTCACTTGTATCTGACAACTCAGCAAAGGAAGCAGCAGCGGGTACAACATCATCATCATCACACCGTACGTCCATGTGTGTAATGCTGCCTGCCTGAGACATATCCCTGTTATCTACATCCTCTGGCAATAATGGTTGTGCATCACTCATTTCTTCAAACGGATGTGTGAATAACTCCTCTGACATACCAAGTAAAGCGGCTGTGGTGCTAGTTTTGGTGGTGGCGGCAGGTGGGTGAGTGGTATCTTGAGAGGTGCCTGAAGCTAAGCTGGAGGAGGATGGTGCATCAAGGTTCCGAGCGGAGGCTGTAGAAGATTGGGTGTCCTGTGTTAGCCAGTCAACTATGTCCTCAGAACTTTTCAAGTTCAGGGTACGTGGCCTCTGAAAACTGGGCATTATTCTAGGGCCAAAGGGAATCACAGCACCACGACCACGATGGCCCCTGCGGGGTGGCCTGCATCTGCCTGTCATTGTTTGGGGAATTAGTGGTACTATGCGTGCAAGCTATTGTGAGACCAGATATGAGTGGCAATGTGCACTGGCAGGGTTCTGCAGGGCACACGCTGAAGGAAGGCCTGAAACACCCGCTTTAAGGACACTGACTGCTATTAGCTTACACTGGAAAACTGTTTTTCTTTGTAAAAGCACACTATAGAGACACCAGATATGAGTGGCAACTGTCAAAGTACGCTGGCAGGGTTCTGCAGGGCACACGCTGAAGGAAGGCCTGACACACCCGCTTTAAGGACACTGACTGCTATTAGCTTACACTGGAAAACTGTTTTTCTTTGTAAAAGCACACTACAGAGACACCAGATATGAGTGGCAACTGTCAAAGTACGCTGGCAGGTTTCTGCAGGGCACACGCTGAAGGCCTGAAACACCCGCTTTAAGGACACTGACTGCTATTAGCTTACACTGGAAAACTGTTATTCTTTGTAAAAGCACGCTATAGAGACACCAAATATGAGTGGCAACTGTCAAAGTACGCTGGCAGGGTTCTGCAGGGCACACGCTGAAGGAAGGCCTGACACACCCGCTTTAAGGACACTGACTGCTATTAGCTTACACTGGAAAACTGTTTTTCTTTGTAAAAGCACGCTACAGAGATACCAGATATGAGTGGTGGCACTGGGCAAATGGGCACAGTATCCACTGAGCCTGACACAGAAGCTGGCAGACAACTAAATGCTCTTAAATCTATTACAGTGAAAAAAAATAATTATTTTTAAATGTCAAGATTAAGCTATTGATTTGTGACACCAGTGAGTGAGTGGTGGCACTGGGCAAATGGGCACAGTATCCACTGAGCCTGACACAGAAGCTGGCAGGCAGGCAACTGCAATTACATTACACAGAAAAAAAAAAAGCAGACTGATGTTCTAGCCCTAAAAAGGGCTTTTTGGGGTGCTGTTCTTACAGCAGAGATCAGATGAGTCCTTCAGGACTGTAGTGGACACTGAATACCCTAGCCTAGCTATCAATTTCCCTATCTAATCAGCAGCAGCTACACTTTCCCTCCTCTCACTAAGCATGCAGCTTCAGAATGAATCTAAAATGGATGGGAGGGAGGTGGGAGGGTGTGGAAGGGAGGGTCTGCTGCTGATTTGCTGGAATGTGTCTGCTGACCATGAGGCACAGGGTCAAAGTTTTCTCAATGATGACGAATAGGGGGCGGATCGAACCGCCCATGGGTTCGCCCGTGGCGGCGAACGCGAGCACGCTATGTTCGCCGGGAACTATTCGCCAGCGAACAGTTCGGTACATCACTAATTATCAATGATCAAACAGTAGCTTTATGTACACCATACCTCCTTTTCGATATCATCTTCTCAAAGCAGCACTCACTAAGATAAAGTTGTACTAGAAGACAACAGGAAGAGTGTTATTCAGCAGAAAGTGTATAATTCTGGATTTTTTGGCACAATGACATGTGGCTTATAATCAGATCGAGAAACAAACAAAACAGATGACAATGCAATTCAGCATCATGGGTAAACCTCTCCTGTTTCAAATCCCTTTTCCTTGATGCTGTTACCTTCATGCACGTACACACAGAATTTGTCCTATTTTGAGCCATCTAAATTCATAGGCAAACAGCTAGGCAAACAGACAGATTCATTTTAGAAAGGAGAATCACTACTTCTTATACAGAATATTTTAAATTCTCAACAATAAGTATTATTCATCTTAAGTCTTCCTAACAAAAAATTGCATCCTTGCTATGGTCATGCAAATATATTTTGAGATAGACTTTGCATAACATCACCTATTTGAATAATAACTGTTATGAATCACTTATATTTTTTTGTTAATTAACTGCCACTGACCTGGTTAAAGGTGGTATATCTTGCTCAACGTTGTTTTAAAAATGAGTTGGAATTTTCATTAGTTTCACAGATCACTTCATTTATTTAACAAAAAAAATCGGATGAATTACACAATATTCCCCTTAAATAGGCCAGTGAATAATCATTTGAGAGAAATGCTCCTCAGAGCTTATTGCAAAGAGGATGAAAACTTAATTTTGTAAATAATTTTCTTTTGAACAATAATTTACTTTTTGGACAGTGGAAGTTTGTTTTTCAGGACTGTTCGAAATATTTATCCACTCTCTTTTAATATTGGAAGAAGCACTGCGTACAGCTCAGTTTGGTAAAAAAAAAAAATCCTAATTATGTTAGCGAGATATTGAAATGAATGTATTACTATTAATATTTATTTCTTCTCCCACATTAAATAAGAATAAGAATATCAGAGCACTAAAACAGGAAAGGTAAGCAATTCATTTGTTACTGGTTCCTAAGAATGTTGTGGGGTGTACATGCTATTACCAAACGTAATCCTTAATGACATTTGGATGTTCCATGCTGTCCTCTGAACAGTGGACTTTAAATCCATTAGGACAGCATGGAATAAGCTAACATTTTGGTGTAAGCAGGGTTAAATGCAATCCAAAATCAATCAATACCTGGGGCTCCCCAGTGTCAGCTGGGGCCATATTT
Source organism: Pelobates fuscus (assembly GCF_036172605.1). Taxonomy (NCBI): domain Eukaryota; kingdom Metazoa; phylum Chordata; class Amphibia; order Anura; family Pelobatidae; genus Pelobates; species Pelobates fuscus. Next base: position 410,100,486 of record NC_086318.1, read on the forward strand.
AGTGGCCACAGAAAGACAGATTAGCTCTATAAAACTCTCAAAATGAGAAGGGATTTAAACCCAGGAAGATGCAATATTGTATGAGCAGGGTGAAATCTATGTTCACACCACAGAGACCCAGGTATCGATTGATACCTATGATTTCAATTTGCAGATGCCATATTTATTAGTCCCTGACTGACAGATGAGGTGTGTTCAGTGTGCAATGTGAGCACTACATATAGCTCTTTAAATTGGGATTTACACTGACCAGCCACAACATTACAACCAGTGGTAGGTGAAGTGAATAACATTGATTTTATTGTTACAATGGCACCAGTCAATGAATCGGATATATTAAGCAGCAAGCGAATAATCAATTTTTGAATTTCATGTGTTGGAAGCAGGAAAAATGGGCAAGCAGAATTAACTGAGTGACTTTGACATGGTCCAAATAGCGATGACTGGATCAGAGCATCTCCAAAGTGAGATGTTGTGGGGTGTTCCTGGTATGCAATGGTTAATACTTACCAAAAGTGGTGCAAGGAAGGACAACCAGTGAACCCGCATCAAGGTCATGGCCTCCCAAGACTCATTGATGCATAGGGGAAACAAAGGCTAGTCCATCTAGTCCAATCACATAGAAGAACTACTGTAGCTCAAATTGCTGAAAAACTGTCAGGGTTCTCACCACGACATCCAGACTGCCAGATGAGGTCACCCCAGAAGTGCCCAATAAGGGATTTGAACCTGGGTACTTTTTAGTCCTGGGCCTGCTGTTTCTCCTCTGAGCCACCATACAGCCTGAAGTTTGTATCTTGCCTTGTATCCAGCACTGGGGGCTGGATGTTATTCTGTGGCTGTTCCAACATTCTCAGCACACCTGTAGCTCATTAGCCAGGTATAAAACACTGCCTCTCCCAGAAGGCAGTGTCAGTTCCTTGACTCTGGTGATCGGTTTGCTGTTTCCTGTTCTCCAGTTTGCTCATGACTCCGGCTTGTGTTTTTTTCTTGTAGAGTCCATGTCTCAATGTATCAGAGCTGTTTGGCAGCACAAGGGGGCCCTACACAATATTAGGCAAGTGGTTTTAATGTTGTGGCTGATCAGTGTATATCCCCTGTTTGAAAGTCTGGTGTGAGCAGGGTTAAATCCCTGCTCACCTTAGCTAGACCCAGGCATCAATCAACACCTGGAACTTCCCTCTGTTAGCTTGTTCTCCACCCCCTCCCATAGAGTTCTCCACCCCCTCCCATGGAGTTCTCCACCCCCTCCCATGGAGTTCTCCACCCCCTCCCATGGAGTTCTCCACCCCCTCCCATAGAGTTCTCCACCCCCTCCCATAGAGTTCTCCACCCCCTCCCATAGAGTTCTCCACCCCCTCCCATAGAGTTCTCCACCCCCTCCCATAGAGTTCTCCACCCCCTCCCATAGAGTTCTCCACCCCCTCCCATAGTGTTCTCCACCCCCTCCCATAGTGTTCTCCACCCCCTCCCATAGTGTTCTCCACCCCCTCCCATAGTGTTCTCCACCCCCTCCCATAGTGTTCTCCACCCCCTCCCATAGTGTTCTCCACCCCCTCCCATAGTGTTCTCCACCCCCTCCCATAGTGTTCTCCACCCCCTATCCCATAGTGTTCTTCCCCCCCTATCCCATAGTGTTCTTCCCCCCCTATCCCATAGTGTTCTTCCCCCCCTATCCCATAGTGTTCTCCCCCCCACATCCCATAGTGTTCTTCCCCCCCTATCCCATAGTGTTCTTCCCCCCTATCCCATAGTGTTCTTCCCCCCTATCCCATAGTGTTCTTCCCCCCTATCCCATAGTGTTCTTCCCCCCTATCCCATAGTGTTCTTCCCCCCTATCCCATAGTGTTCTCCCCCCCTATCCCATAGTGTTCTTCCCCCCCTATTCCATAGTGTTCTTCCCCCCTATCCCATAGTGTTCTCCCCCCCACCCCATAGTGTTCTCCCCCCACCCCATAGTGTTCTCCCCCATCCCATAGTGTTCTCCCCATCCCATAGTGTTCTTCCCCCATCCCATAGTATTTTTCCCCCCTATCCCATAGTATTTTTCCCCCCTATCCCATAGTGTTCTTCCCCCCTATCCCATAGTGTTCTTCCCCCCATCCCATAGTGTTCTTCCCCCCCATCCCATAGTGTTCCTTCCCCCCTATCACAGTGTTCCTTCCCCCCATCCCATAGTGTTCCTTCCCCCCCCTATCCCATAGTGTTCCCCCCATTTCCATAGTATTCTCCCCCGCCCTCCCATAGTGTCCCCTAGTGCACTCTCCCTCCCCTTGTCCCATATTTATAGCTTCATTGCCATAAGTGTGCACACTTCCTTTCAGTCCCGCCGGAAACCGGAACCTGAAATTGAAGTTCCAGTACCGTGGTGCACGCTGAACACTGGCCCACGCTTCAAGACAGGTAAGTAAATATGTATATCGGCGTATAACACACACCCATCATTTTCCCCCTATTTTCAGGGAAAAAAAGTGCGTGTTATACGCCGATAAATACGGTAATTGAGATGTTTCACTGTTTCAGAGTTATGGGCATTATGGCCATTATGTTCTGATAGAACAAGAATCACATGCATCCTAACTAGAGACACAATTGGCATGTCCTCTTGGAGTTCCCAACAATGTACACCTCAAAATAAAAAGTTATGTTAAGAGCAATCCAAAATATGTCCATACCTTAGAAAGCAGTAATGATGCTACACTTACATTTTTGCATTCAGTTAAATATTCTACTAGAACATTTTTGTAACAAAAAAAAATCAAATAATGAGATTAAAAATGTATTTCACGAATACCATGTTTATCATTTATAGTTTCCAATATTAAAAATATTAAAAACAAAAAAAACATAGTTACAGACATTTTATGCAAATGCTCATTTACTGTGCTAGTGTTTACAAGTCAATGATAAATATACGCCCTTCTGTTTTTATCTGTAAAAATGATAGTTAGTAAATTAAATGCAATAGGACCTCTAGCTGAGAGCTGTCTTATTACAACTCATTAAGTTATATTTTGTTTCTTCAAATTCAGTGTAATTGGAAAATGTACCCATTCACATACTTTATGATAAATATTTCATAGTAAATATTTTAGGTGGAAGTGAATATTAAATAATGTCATTCAAATTTATGCCAATATATTCACCGACCATTTTATAAAAAAAACAGGTAATCTGTAATCTACAAATTTTTGTCAGCATAAGTTATTTTAATAGACCTATCACATATGAAGGCTAGACCATCTGCTCAGTCTTCTAATTACAAACGCAAAAACAGTATTTTTTCGAACCACATCATAAACTAACAGAATAGAAGATATTTAAATGCAGAGATACATTTTGTACTCAGTGTAGTATGCATCTGTTGTGTGTATTTTTCCCTAAAGTTTAGAATTTTTTTTTTTTGTTGTCTGTATAAATCTGATTATTTCAGATTTTTAATCTTGTATGAACAATGTATTTGCTAGGTACCCGAGGAAATTACCAGTGTAGGGTGCACGTAAAATGGGACACATTGAGCATAAGACAATTTGATGAGTTGTTAACCTTATTGCTGGTTTATAAAACACGTGCTTTGATAAATGAATTAAATGGACATTATAGGGTGCTATTAAATTGTAAGAGAAATATCGGTTTTAATGTTTATGTGGCAGCAATAAAATACTGTGTTAAACATGCTCTTAGTCCCATAGTGTAGTCTGCGTTACTCCCTTTCATTGCTACATTGGTGTCCACATGTTTACATATATAATGTGTCATGTGCCTCAGACACAGTCACATAGTTGGTATAGTTGCATGATTTTGTTGCTTAAAGGGGCCACTTAAAAGGACACTATATTCACAAGACCAACTCCAGCTTGATGTAGTTGTTATGGTGTCTACAGCATGTCCCCGAAGGTATTTTAATCTAAAGTCTGCCTTTCAGATTTACATTACTGCCTAAGAACACCTCTAGTGAAGTTGCTCAAACGGTGCCACTAGAGGTGCTTCCTTTGTAGCACTGGCATTCAGCGTCTTCACGTTGTGCATGGAGACGCTGAATGTATCTCATAGAGATGGATTGATTCAATATATTTCTATGAAGAGATGCTGATTTTTCAGTGCAGTGTTTTGCAGCGCATGCACAATGCCCTCTCAATGTTTTCCTATTGTCTAAGCATTGGATTTGCCGAGATTGACAATTTTGATTATCTCAGCCAAGGAGGGGGATCAGGGGTTTGGGACCCACGCAGCTCTGGAATAAAGGTAAGTAAACTTACCTTTGACATTGGTTACAGCCACTTTAATAGTGTTTGCACAGCTATAGAGACAACAATACATGTTTGTTTTCCTGTCACTATCGTGCTCCTTTAAACTCCCTTCATGCACTGTTAGGAAAAATTAAGTAAACTCTTTAAGGAAATGATGGCACTGTTCTTATGTTGTCTTTTTTTCTTTCTTTTTTTTTTTACCAATATCATGCTATGGGATTTATTATATGTGTGGGTTTTTTAGGTACCGTATATACTCGAGTATAACTAGAGTTTTTCAGCACATTTTTTGTGCTGAAAAACCCCAACTCGACATAAACTCGAGTCAATGTCTGTATTATGGCAACTTACATTGCCATAATACAGACAAGGGGCTGTGTTGGAGGGGGGCTGGCAGGAAGCTCTTACTTACCTCTCCTGCAGCTCCTGTCAGATCCCTTCTCCTCCGCGCCGGTCCGGTCAGCTCCCCTGTCAGCTCTCAGTGTAAGACTCGCGAGAGCCGCGGGGTCAGAGCACGGCCGCGAGACTTACACTGGGAGCTGACAGAGGAGCTGACCGGACCGGCGTGGAGGAGAAGGGAGCTGACAGGAGCTGCAGGAGAGGTAACCGCTCTCTGCCAGCACCCCCCCCACTGAACTGCCAATGCCACTGGACCACCAGGGAGTGAGAGCTCCCCTCCCTGTCATGTATCAAGCAGGGAGGGGAGGACGAAAAATAAATAAATATATAAATAATAATATTAAAACAAATATATTAATAATATAACAAAAAATATATAATATTAAAATAATAATAAAAATGCCCACCCCCCCACCAAGGCTCTGCATCACACGCACTGCACTCATACATGTGCACTGCACTCACACACGCGCACTGCACTCACTCACACACGCGCACTGCACTCACTCACACACGCGCACTGCACTCACTCACACACGCGCACTGCACTCACTCACACGCGCGCACTGCACTCACTCACACGCGCGCACTGCACTCACACACACGCGCGCACTGCACTCACACACACGCGCACTGCATTCATTATATACACACACTGTAAATAAATATTCAATTAATGTAATTTTTTTAGGATCTAATTTTATTTAGAAATTTACCAGTAGCTGCTGCATTTCCCACCCTAGTCTTATACTCGAGTCTTTCCCAGTTTTTTGGGGTAAAATTAGGGGCCTCGGCTTATATTCAGGTCGGCTTATACTCGAGTATATACGGTACTCTGTTGTTGCTTCATGTGGTTGATTAACTTTGTGTGCATCCCCAATCATTCCCATTGTATAGCGCTACGGAATTTGCTGGCGCTATATAAATAATAAAATAATAATAATAATTCCTGCAGCACGTTTATAGGATGTTCTGTATTTATTACTTTCTTCTCTTTCTTGTTGATTGTTTTTAAAAATATGAAACATGAATTGCTAGTTCATATGTTTAAGATCAATTATAAATAATATATGTTATGTAAATATACCCAATTTTATATTGTTATTTGTTTATCGTTTAGAGGGATATTGAAGAGATAAAGTTTTAAATACCATGTGTTACCAATAAACTTGCAAAATTCAGACAAGGTCCAAAATATTCACCATATTTACCTCATACAGTGGACAAAATAATGTACATTTGGTATATTGTATAATATTTGCTTTTAATATAGGACATGAAAATTACATTAGAATAATATGATAAATGGATCTTTTGTCCTCATAGAGTAAGTACAGATACTTGTCTAATACCAAGCATCTGTATAATGAGGAGCAATATTGGCTGCTTATTTGCTCCTCACATTTACCTAATTAAAGTCTTCATTGCCTTCATTGGAGACTTCATTTAGCATGTCATCTCAATTAGATCAAGATGTCCTAGACCCTTTGGAGTCCATATATACAAGGGAACCCATCGAGCAAATACCCTTGTACAACAGAGGTGACCCTTTTATTTTTATTTTTTTTTAAAATCAGAGTCCATTAATATGACACTTCTCACATTAATGTGTATCATATTTATTATTAAATTATCTTATTTATTGTTTTTATTACTGACTGTTCCAACACTGGGGAAATCAATAATAATATCCATAACAGTATTATAAAATAATATCCGCAATAATAATAATAACACGATAACTCTGAATAAATCTAATGATATCAATATTTAAGCACGTAGCATACAGCTGGAAATTGAAACACCCACACACACACACAACTATACATGGGACAATTAAGTTATTACATGCAAAATGTGCAAGCCCATTTTACATTATCATGTAAAATACAAGTTTGCAATCTCCTCTGTGCATTATATTTCCTCTTTTCTTTTAATCTCCAAGATTATCAAGTATCATGTGGAAAATAATTATACTTTTTCAGCTATTTGAAAAAGCCACATTTTATCCACTTGAAGCTGGAATAGTATCCTGTCTTAATTCTCAAACGGTTTAACCCCAAAATCTATGTTCCAGCACAAAATCTCCCTGCCTCCCCATCCAAACCGTTTTCTCAAAATCTTTAAACCGGAAGTCTCTTACAGAATCTGTCAGTGGCACCTGTGATTGGCTTACAGGGGTCAGTTAACGCCCTCAGCCAATTAGTGACTCCCCACTCTTAAAACTGTCTGAAAAGAAACATACCATTTAACAACAGCATTCCAATGTAAAGATTTTGAGAAAATGGAAGGACAGAAGGCAGGGAGATTAGACACTGGAACACAGACTTTGGGGTTTAACCCCTTACAGTGAGTTAGTGCTAGGGATCTCCTGGCACTGTAACAACTTTATTTTAATGAGATTGTTTTGTGACCAAACTGGTCTTTAGTTAGTGCAAAGGTTTATGTATGACACATTTGCCAAGGGAAATAACTCATATTTTTAGACACTTATATTCAATAAAGAATTTAGTTTCGCAGCTTATTTAGCAAGAAATTGGGAAAAAATAAATAAATATATAGCTGTATCTGTGCAATAAAACGAAAATATCTGACCTACTTTTTGAATATATTGGTGTAATAAAGAATAATGATGGAGTTCTTTAGTATTCTGATGCAAAAAATACCTTTTTGATATTAAGCAATATAATAACACATGAGTGTTACAAACACCAAGAATTCTAAGGCCTTCTGTATTACTTTAAGCTATGATCTACCTAAGGGGAGCTTTAACTATTGTAACCGCTACAGTTCATTGTATTAATTATGTTACTATCAGTCTTTTGGCTAGAATCCTCTGTTTTCTGTCAAACTGTTTTGACAAAAACCTGGACCTACTGGCTGCCCTCCTATAGACAAACTGATAATGTGGAATTTACACTTCTGCATGCAAATGTGAATATGACCAACCTTAGATGTAACAATTAATTGAAATTTTTGAGTTAAGTTTGAGTTTGAGTTAACACACTTTAGATCATTAAATGCATTAAAGATGCAAGTTTAAGCATAATAAGCATATGCGTATGGAGTCATACATTTAAATCCCACTTTTTGATGACATATCACATTTTGTAACGAGAATATACCCCTACACGCAAGATCCAGCTAAACAGAAGACAGCACAGAGGAGAGATACGTCTACCGGACCTTAGAGTGGCCGGACTCGACGTATATAGGAGAAGTACAGAGTCAGGAACGATCCGAGGTCAAGGGCACAAAGAGACAGCGTAAACGAGAACTAGCCGGGGTCTGGTACACAGGAATCAGCAAGCCGGCAAACAGAACAGACAAGGATAAAGCGAAAACGAAGTCAGAATACAAAGCCAAGGTCCAATATGGAGGAACACAACTGAACACAACAAGCGCTAAAGGGAACTGTAGCAGACACCACGATAGGGCAAGGAACTAAGGGAAAAGGTAAGTATAAGTAGCCTCCAAACTAATGTGATTGGCTCCTGTCACTTCCACACCCCCAAAAGGTAAGTGTATGGGGTGATTGGCATGACAGGAGCCAATGGGAGCCTTTTTGCAATTTAGGCTCCCACTGTCTCTTTAAGAGCGCGCCCGAGACTCGCGGCACGCTCTTAGCTTCAGGCGGGACACGTGACCGCATCTCGCGGTCACTGCCCGTCTTCCTGTTAGGAGAGTCGGATGAGCCGCGCGCGGCTCGTGCAGCCGCAGGACCGCGCGCGGCTTGAAGAGAGGACCGCGGCCGGCCCCCGGATAAGGTAAGTAACGCTACACATTTTGAAGATATAGGAAAGGATACAAGATTAGGGATAAGGATTGTTTGAAGCATTGTAACCACTACAGCTCATTGTAGTGGGTTTGATGCCAGGAGTACTCTGGTACTATTCTCGGATAAGGGCAAGAAAATCATTTTGCAACAGTATACCCCTTACCTGGGTCCCACTAGCCATCAAGTCTCCTTTAATGATGGCTGAGGAGCATCCTGCTTCTGCTGAGCTGCATTCATTGTCTGTGAGTGTTAGCTCTCCATGCTCTGAGCAAATTAATTGATTAATTTAATTCTATGCATGCCTTATGCACAGAATCACTATACCTCAAAGGCACTGCCCTCCTCTGCCATCGATTTTTTTGGTTCTGTTCAGCCAAAGATAGCCACACAAGGACTTGGTCTACCCAATGAAACAGAAACGGACACAAGAGATGATGTTTCAAAGGTGTACCAATTTATTATTACAACACAGCAAGAGTTTATAAATGCTTGCTAACAGAAACATCCACAAATAAAAGAGGTGTGCATGATTACGTAATAAGGTTAAGACGTTTTGTACAATCAAATAACAGAAACAGATTTATTATCATAATGAGGGGGATTGCCTTTTCTACATCATAATAGGACTTTGTTCTTTTAGTGCTTTCGAACGTACTGACCTACTGCATGTCGCTCTTTTCTTATCTACAAATCTTACACAATGCTAAACTGGTCAGAGCTAGCTTTAGCTTGGTAAAATAATTTTTAACCCTTTCACACCTCTTGCAGCAAGCTGCTATATCTCAGTATATGTAGCGTTTCTTCCACCATAACCACTTCAAAACAGTGAAGGGGTCATGATGCTTAGAGTAACCCTTTTAGGAGTTCACTTACTAACTAAGTTCTGCTATGAAGCAAGCATTGCTTTAAATGCTTTGAGCTGCCTCTTCGACTGTTACTATGTCTCTCTGCTGTGAATGTGTAACCTTTTATCTTTCACTTTGTTTTCCTCTTTTTAGGGTTGATTATTTTTCTGTTTGTGTATCTGTGCCTCTCTGTGCATTGCTGTGTGTCTTTTTGTATGTGTGTTTTTGCTTTAACAGTCTCTTTCTCTATTTGGTGATCTTTATCGGGACAGAAAAGTCTCTTCCTCAAAAGAGATGAACAGAAACCTCAGTGGGTTTAGAAAGACTTTACGGCTGTCAGAATTTTAAATGACAGGTTCTCACATCTGAATAAAAGCTTCTTCTAAATACAGTTCCATAGACCTAGTCCTAGTGCATCGCTTTACTGCATAAAAACTACTCTGTTTTATTCCAAGTGGAATTCAAAGATGCTTTTTTTCCCCTGCATCTCCTTTTCCCTCTATTGGTCAGTTCTCACTTGTTCTGTAAAATATAAGTTGCATTTTAAGCTGAATTTGGGAAACCACTTGAAGCAGTTGTTGTGTTGAGCTATTTGAATTGCTTTTTGTTTGATTTGTTCATTGCAACAGCTAAAAGGCTGCCCATTTTGACAATAAACCTGATTTTCAATGGGGGTTGAATAATTCTGAATACAATTGTAGCTCATTTCTCATGAGCAATGGGCTCCAGTTCAGTAATATTCTTGGGTTTGTGTGCTGCAACCTCCTTCTTCAAATCCCACCAGAGATTTTATATGGGGTTCAAGTCAAGTGACTGTGATGGCCACTGTAGAATTTCCCATGTCTTCTTTTACAACCAAACCTTGCTGAAAACTTAGGTATGCTTGGGATCATTGTTAATGATACCCAAGCTTCATCCTTCTCACAGATGGCATGACATTTTCTCCTAGAATTTCCTGATACTTTCATTAATCCATTCTGCCTTCCACAGGCTGCAGGATTTCAGTGCAAGAAGATGCAAAGCAGCCCCTCAGCATCTCCGAGCCACCACCATGCTTAACTGTAGGCAGAGTGTTCATTCTTCTTCCTTTAAACACACCATTGATCCATTGGGCCAAAAGGTTTCAGTCTTGATTCACAACTCTACAGAACAGAATCCCAAAACATCTGTGGCTTATTTATATGATTTTGAGCTTTTCTTTAGCTTTTGGGTCAGTAGGGGTGTACGTCTTGCAGTTCTGACATGGAAACCATCTGCGTTTAGTTTGCGCCTTTAGTTTGGTGCCAGTTGCCACCAAGTCTTGCTGCAGGTCTTTTGCAGTCACTTAAGGGTTTTTCACAACCTGCCTTCTCAGAAATTTGGTTGCAGTCATAGTTAGCTTCCTTTTCAGCCCTGTCCTAGTTGTGTAACCACTGTTCCTTTAACTTTAAACTTGTGAACTACACTTCCAACGGTGTCTCTAGGACCATACAGTGCTTTTACTATCATTTTGTATCCTGTTCCTTGTTTGTGAAGGCCAATGACCTCTTCTCTTAATTTTGTGGACCATTCTTTTGACTTAGGCATATTTGTAACATGCAGTCAAACGTGACACTCAACAAACCCCTAGCCAGTTAGGGCATTTCAAGTGTTCCAACTCAAGCACACCTGGTGCAACTAATGAAGCTCTTCACAATTTCAAATCACAATTTGTTTGAAACCAAATGCACAAGTTTAATGCTTAATGAATAGCAAAATTATATGAATACGTTTTGAAATGTACAAACTTTCAAAATCAAAGTTATTGGTTTGCATTTAATAAATAATAAGAAATAAAGCATTTTTTAAATGCATGGATTTTCCAGCTAGGGCTCTGAAAATGACCTTGTTACATTTAAATTGTATTTGCGACAAATTACAACAAATAGTTAACATTATATCATATAAAGAAAATACAAGTATGATGGCTGATATGACAGCTTTTTTTGTAGATGCAGCCAACTGCTTCCTTTTAGACAGCTTTTCAGTGACATGAAAAAATTCCCAGCCAACAGAATTGCATAAACATGAGCTTCATAGACTATCTTTGTCACTGTGAAAAATTCAGTTCAGTAGCACTAACCCGAAGGAACAATGGCTCTTCTGATTTATGCCAATCAATAGATGATAGAAGAATATAGCCAGAAGAAATAGCTATAGAACCACTGTCATAGGGTTTATTCACTTAACCACAATGATGGGATTAAGAAAATCTGCAACTCAGGTGATTTTTTTTTTTCTAGCACCATTAACCCCTTAAGGACCAAACTTCTGGAATAAAATGGAATCATGACATGTCACACATGTCATGTGTCATTAACTATTAATTGTTTTGTTTTAATGTTACTAGCGGATGGTTATCTTATAATCATTCACTGTTTAGTAACTAAAGTAAAAAATATATTACGTTTGTGTGTAAAGCATATTTTTTTTCTTTTGAGCATTAACCTCTTCCTTCTTATATCTCATTTAAAATATATATCATAAAACTGTTCCAGAAATCGGTATATAGAAACAGTAAGATCTAATAAAAAATATTTACATAACAAGTTCCACAGCAATAAGGACGGAAATAGTCCTACAAACTAGACTTGTACGTTATATTCAGCTGATTTGTAATGATTTGTCTGAATTTAGCTTGCTCAGTGGGTTGTCTGAATTCCGGAGCTCTGAAGCTGCATATGGATGTATAACGAAACAAACGTATTGCTAACGCTATAGTGTTCCTTTAACAAAATTTAGCAGACAACTATGGTATGGTGGCCAAGTGAAAGTGTCAGAAAACATCTAGATTACTAATCTAGGAGACTTTAAAAACCAATATATATTAGTACAAAGTACTTTTGCATGGTTACCAAGAGGTGCCAGTTAAAATATATATATATATATATATATATATATATATATATATATTTGTTTTACATCGTGCACACTCTATACAGTCTTGTGTGCACAATGTAATAGAGTGTGGATATGCTTTAACAATACTTTAATGATTTTATGTACACAAGTTAACTATATCAAGGCCAACTCGACTGACATGTTCGATCTCAGCTAAGGACCGGAGCAGACTGAGCCAGAAGGGACTGAGTCAGGTGCATAAGAAGCGCGGGCCTTGCTGCTCGTTACATAGTTACCCATTGGGCACAAATTAGTAGATAGTGCACATGAGTTAATTATATCATGGGCATGCTGTACCCACGCTGTAAAAAAAACAATACTGTCTCTAGCACCTCTGGGGCTCTCTACTTGATTTTGGAAGCTGCTATTAAAGTTGTACGCCATACGTTTTAAAATTTTTAAAATGTTAACATCCACCATGATAAGAAGAAAGATTTCTCCAACATCCAGTCTGTAGTATTAGTGACCATCCTTCGACTAAAAAAACCAAACTGTGCCCTAGTGATAGCAGGAGTCATTTAATTGCGAAAAAGGAGCTCTTTCAAAAAATTAAACATTTGAACGTGTGAGTAGGTCATTAATTGCACACTTTATTTTTCCTATTTTCTGAAAAATACCATATTTTCAAAGCAAATTAATCCTGCTCCCCCCCATTTGTTTCAAATGATGGTGGTTGTGTGGTTGTGTTGGAGATGATAACATTGACAGTTAGTGCGCTACTTATGCCACTGGTAGCAGTTGCAGCTATCTCAATTGTTGCCATTGGATGAGACAACTCTACAGCAGATACAGATGGACTTAGAGATGGTGGACAAAATATAGGGGTCTGATGCCTGTCCTCTTCACACTCTCCTTTTCTAATTCCTCTGGCTAATTATATTCACAGTCTAATAACTTCAGGGCCAGAGGTAAAAGTGCTATGTCTGCAATGGTGGGGAAAACAGAATTATCATCACCACAATCACACCACCAACACCAGACACAGGAGACTTCACTTTGATACTCTGCTGTAAGTCCTCACTAAAGACTGGCTCTGATGACTGCCCATAAATTAAGACTTTTCTACTCTCTACCTTAGTTGCTTTAAGGGGAGGCAGAAAGCATAGCTCGACCACTAGCTGTGGTAGAAGGTGTGGCACTGCCAGTGAAAGTGGCAGCACAAGTTGTTACAGCATGAAAAGGATAGGAAAAAAACTGTTGTATCTTGGGTGTTGAATCAGACATAAAGAAAATTTTGCTAAACCCACTATCCTTATACTGAGTAGTACTTGTAGTGGTGGTGGAGGTGGTGGATGCAGTAGTGACAGAGTTGTCAGCAGTCCTCTTGGCTGATGTGTTCAAACTGTCAAAAGCCATGGCACCACTGCTGCTGGTGGAGGGGGAACAGGACTCCTCCCCCTATTACACCTACATTTTGGTTTTGGAGTAGTAGGTAAAATGATGTGTGTCTCTTTCTTTTTACAATAAATCAGGTAAGTTATTTTAATGATTGTGTAGCGCAACACAACACAGTTTTATTCAGCAAAAATGGGTGTTTGTGTTGCAAACTGGGTCAGTGTTTGGTGGATTTACTATGGTAACATTATTGTGTTTGACATTAGTAAACATTGCACTCTGTTACATGCATGCACAGCACACACTGGAATGAACACAGTCAGAAAATAAAAATAGGATTTAATAAAAACTTTAACAACGTTATACTAGTAAGCTAGTCGCACTAAGATCAATCCAGTCCCAGGCTAGGTAAAATTATTTGTTAGATAACACCATAGTCCCCAAAAGAAGGATTTTCTTTCCCTGATTTAACAAAAAAAATGAATAAATTAACAATGTATATTGGTAAATGTACACCAGGATAAATGAGAAACTGCCTCCCAAGTCCCAATCTCCATCTCTCACTCAAAGTTTTCTCAATTGCTCCTGATAGTACTAGCTGTTAGATAAGGAGAACCTCTTGAAGCAATTTAAGCAGTAGGTAGTAGAATTAAGCAATCTTCAAGGAAAATGTAAGTGATAAGAGAAAATAGAATAAATATACATTATTACCAAGTGAGGGTTCATAGATGGTTGTGGCGATCATTTAGGTGGTGAGTTATTCTTTATAAATATAATTAGAAGGTAGTTTGCAATGAGGTGATATTAAAGAACATTTGAAAGCTGTTGAAGACAGACTACAATATTTACTTGATTATTTAAAAGGTGCAAAAGGGCAGATTATTTCCCTGCTGCCTCTCTTAAACCTTTTCCTTGAGTATCTACTCTCCACAAAACATGCACACATGCCTCTCCAATGACCAATTGGAAGCTGCTTTCATTTAGTTGGATTCTTCTCAACGTAACCTTATTCCATTTTCTCCCTAAGATGCTCATGCCCAAAATGTCCACATATAGTTATGGCCTTTTTTCCATTTTTATTTGCCTAATGGTGTTTAATAAAACAATGATATTCTATATGAGAAAATAATGGACTTATCCTTATTTGTTGAAATGTTTGTGCTAAGTCAAAAATGTAAATTAAATAAAATGATTGGTTTGTACTTGTATTCAAGCCAAAGTTTTATTTTGTTCTAGTATTAATGTCATAAAGCCATAACTCTATTCATATCGTAAAGCTTATACTTCCATACCGTGTTGAAGTTTTGTAATTGTGGGATTACATTTCATTTATAATTGTCCTTTTTACTTGGTTTTAGCATAACTGTTTTAGGCACATAATTCATTTCATATGGTAAACAGCTTATTTTTGGAATATGCTAATTATTATTTTTGCTCTTTTATGAATACAGTGTTTTTTATTTTATTTTAATCTTGGCATTGTTTTTTTTTTTTTTTTTTTTTTTTTACCACTAGAGGCAATGTTTGAGACCAAATCTAAACTTGATTCTGAATAACATGTTACAATAAACATTGCTAGAATATTTATAATGTAATTACTTTTTGTTTACTAATGTTGTACTGTTTTGCTCATCTGAAAATATAAGAACTGTGCAATATCTTTAATAACCTTTGCAAAATATAACTGAAATTTGACAGTGACATACTTGTAGCAATTCTTGTTGATATCTTGTAGATATTTCACTCTGATCTCCAATAATATATATATTTTTTAATACAAAGTTGCTGTTATTTTCACATGTTTGTTGTTATTAATTTTAAATACTTAACCCCTTAAGGACTGAGCCAAATGTACACGATGTGATCAAAACAAAACGTGAACAAAACCTGGCATTTGCGCTATGTCTGTCCACCCGTAATTCACCTCTTTCATATTAAATCCACCCACCCTTATTATATATATCATTTTATTCAGGGGCTTTCATTTAACATCAATAAATAGCTATGAAGATTTTTTTTTTTTTTTTTTTAGTTCTATGTGACATTGTAACTGTGAATGCCACAATACTGTTGGCTTTTACTGCAATGAAATACACATATTTGTAATCATGTGTAAAGCAGTACCCCCTATGTACAGATTGTATGGTGTTTTGGGAAGTTACAGGGTCAAATATAGCATGTTAAATTTTCACATTGAAAATCACCAGATTGATTACATTGCCTTTGAGACCGTATGGTAGCCCAGGAATGAGAATTACCCCTATGATGGCATACCATTTGCAATAGTAGACAACCCAAGGTATTGCAAATGGTGTATCCAGTTTTTTTTAGTAGCCACTTAGTCACAAACACAGGCCAACATTGTTGTTTTTTGCATTTTTCACACACAAACAAATATGAACGCTTACTTTGGCTAGTGTTTGTGACCAAGTGGCTACTAAAAAAGACTGGATATACCTCTTTATTTATATAAGCTCTTTGGCCACATTGGATCAATGTAATTCAATATCCTGGTAGCTATAGTGTAGTTTTTGGTAAAAGCAGAAAAAAGGGGGGAATGGGTCTGCGCCAAAATACACACTAGGTAATGATATTAAGTCCAATAGGATCTATATTGTCTTTTCCAAAGTTCTACTTGTTGCGATGCCCAGAAGGTGTTGGTGACGTGAAGAGTAATCCAAACATGTAAAAATAGAAGAGTCCTTACTTACAATTAACAGAGCTTAATCCAGCTCTGGTGCCTTCCTGATTAGCGCTGACTCCATCCCTTGTTTTGCTATAGTGTAGTTTTTGCCTGAGATAAAATAGGTGCCTATGTGGTATTGTGGTTTTGAAATGCTTGCTCATTTGTTGAATTGCAATTATATGTTGGTATATGCGTTAGAAAGTCTCCCTCAGCCTCAGTATCTCTATCATTGCCCCCAGCTTGCAGCATAATATAGGGGAACCTTATGTTTCTTTAGATATCTGGGAGTCCCCTCTGTGAGTTAGGGTCACAGCTAGGGCCCCAAACTGACAAGTGAGCTATGAGCAATACTCAAAGTGAGTGCTCCTCATAGCCCATTAAATGCAGCAAATGTAAAATATATCTTGCCCCCCCCCACCCCCCCCACATGTCACTGTCCCCTTGTGGCAAATTGAATTGCTCGTCCTCAAGGTTCGCGCAGGCCAGATGTGTAAAGGCCTCTTCTTCCCTGTAGTCCATCAGATGCTGCTTACTGTATTCACCCATTCTTTTATAATTTAAATAGCCTGACGTTAAGCCCACCCATCACCTAAAATTCAATCAATTTGGAGTCACAGAGATGACATGAACAAATCAGAACATGTGATAGCCTATATAATGCTAATTTGTGCCCTTATTCAAGGTCCTATTATGGGTTCTGCCTTGATGCATGTTTAATATTCTGATATTAAACCTATATTGACCTTGGCTTGTATTTGACTTCATGTATTTCTGGTATCCTGACCAGACTTGTTTATTCGTATTCTGTATTTCTATAATCTTTATCTTCATTAAAGGGATGCTACAGTGCTAGGAAAACAAACACAGTCACTTACTTGAATCCAATGGCGATGTTCCTCAGCACTGGGTCAGACTCCGCCTATGCTCCTCCCTGCCAAAGTCAGCCAGTGTGCATTAGACCTCCCCATAGGAAAGATTAGATGCTTGAGGTCCTCATGCAGAGCGTGAGGATGCCCAGCGTCAGATACTGGACCAAAGGTCCATTTCAATTCAGGAAGCCCTCTAATTCCTGTCTAGTAGACAGCCCCTGTGGGCAGACTTAGAGCTGCAATGTAAAAGGGACACAGCACCCAGATGACTTCAATTAGCTCAACGGGTCTGGGTGCCTACAGAGTCCCTTTAACATTAAATCCAGCCACTGTAAGGCCCAGTATATATTATATTATATTATATATTATATTTTGCAAAGTTTTAGCTTCTAAACTGTAATTCACTCCTTACAGTATTTGTTTTTGTAACTTATATAAATTTGTTAAAATTCTGGACATATTGGGCATTTTAACAATCAGGACCAATTATTAAATCTATTTTGAGTTATTATTGATATTATTATTATTATTATTATTGGAGTTAGTTTTCTTTAGTTGTACTTGGTGTGTAGAAATTATTAAATGTAAAATATAGGGTGTCAAAAGAAAGCACCTTTTCTCTCTATCCTTGCTCCTACATAAGGAAGATACTTTCTAAACCTCCTTATATGTCACTTAGTGTTGTATCTGTAACATGTTGCAGTATGCCTGCTGACAGTGTCTTGAGTAATAGGGCATTTGCCAGTTAGGCTTAATGAGTAGTTGAATTTAGATTCAAACAGATCATTAACCCTTAATAATAAAGAGTTGGGAAAAATCTCATTGTGCATGCCATCTGTCAAGATAGTTTAAAATGTGCTTCTATCTAGTTATTGGAGCATATTGAACATAACAAGGACTGATGCAAGGATTTTTAGATACACAGGCAAAGATGCATTTTGCTCCCTCCCCTACATGCTTCTTCACCTGTGTGCCTTTTTAACACCCTGTTTTAATTTCTGACCACCTTTTGTGTTCCTTATCCACTCTTCTGAATATCTTACCCCCTTTAGTGTATCTTATCCCAGTTTTGTGTGTCTTAAACACCCCTTTAGTGTATCTCATCACCAATTTGTGTGTCTAACACTCCTTGTGTGAATCTTACTCCCCTTTTGTGTGTCTCTTACTTTCTCCTCAGGCTATTTGCGTGTCTCTTACTTTCCCCTAGCCCATTTGTGTGACTCTTTCTACCCTAGCCCTTTGGAGTGTTTCTTACTCTCCCCAGCCCTGCGGTGTGTCTCTTTCTCATCGACTAGCCTCTTTGTGTCTCTTTCTCTTCACGAGTCCTTCTGTGTGACTCATTTGCCCCAGCCGCTTTCACGTGTCACTTGCTTCCCGCAGCCTCTTTGTGTGTCTCGCCCCAAGCCCATTTAAGTGTCTCCCCCTACACCTTTGTGTGTCTTTTAAGTTTCCCCTCTTCCCTCCTGACATGTCTTTTTACCTTCCTGTTGAAGGGTGGTTGGGCGGACTTTGCTCTTCTGTCTGTTCTTTATCTTTACAGGGAACCCAATTATGTTCCAAATGTAAACAATACATAGTAAGGATGCCAGTGACCACTATAATTACAATTAATCATGGTTCTACTTCCACCTGTGCTCACAAAAAGTACAGATTAAAAAATTGTAGAACTTCACACTAGAAAGATATACAAGTTACCTTTATTAAATCCTTACAACATAAATATCAAAACATAAATAAACCAAAATAATGCATTCAAAAAAACAAAAGAATTAAGAAACAGGTAATCAAAAATTGCAAAAAACAAAAAACAAAATACAAAACAAAAATGTAGCTGACAATCCTGTGTAATAAATACTAACTTTACGTTACAGGGAAAATGCATTGCTTTCTCCATTTGTTTGACTCTACATATGTTCCTAATCATTCAATGTATGCCTATATTATAATCTTGCATTTTGGTCATTTCGTGTGGCTGTTGCACTTAGTCTAGTACAGGGGTTCTCAACCCAGTCCTCAGGACCCCCTACCAGTCCAGGATTTGGGGATTACCTGGGCGTGTCTAAGGTGTTTAGAAAAGGGAATAAAAACACCTTTGACTCTAAATCCCTAAACCCTGTACTGGTAGGGGGTCCTTGAGGACAAGGTTGAGAACCCCTGGTCTAGTAGAAGAAGTCTTTTTATTGAACACTGCATAATAAAAAGTATATAAAACCATATATTTCATATAATCTCTGCTTTCTGTATTGACTTTTTCACAGAGTTTAAGCCACACATAATCAAAATTAATTCCTTAAATTAAAAACAATTTGTTTGTGATAGCTGTCCAATCTCATTCAATATATATATTATAACAATAATTCCATAAGGCTCTATTTTCCCACGAAAAGCAGCACATTTTAATGTACCTTTTTTAGCCAATGGCCTTGACTTCTGCTGTCTCTCTTTAAGAGTATCCTGAGACAGGATTTGATGCTACCATTGTCCTTCAGTGCCGTTCTTATCGTTTTCTCCAACCTTGCTTGTTCACATTGTGGCTTTTATATATTGGCATCTTTTCTTAGACCTTTACTGGTAGCCTTGTCTCCAGCACAACATATTTTTAAGTTCCAGTTTTCCATTTTTTTGTATTTTTCTGTTTTAGGCAATGTATTTCTATGTTTTTTTTATGTATTAATATTCATTTTCTTTAGATGTTTTTTTCCCATCTAATATGTTTGCTGTCTTGCAGTTCTGACTAGGTTCAAAGTGACGTTTGATTAATTCCTTCTAAGGTCATGGCTTTGAACAAGGAACATGCTTAACTGTCTAGTAATATTTCTTTGGGCAATTTATATCAAGTTTGTCTCTTACTCCTGGAAAATAGAAGAAGGCTATCCTCATCACTGCATGTTTCTGGTCGACATCTAGTTTATATATTCATTACTACTTCTTGCTGTTTCAGGCCTACTGTTTTGATGTTTGTTCTATTTGCTTTCTGCTTCCTATTTTTTGTTTGGCAGCTTTGCTATTAGCATATTCTGGTAATGTTGTCACATTCAACTAGATAAAAATCAAATTTACATCTGTTTTACATCATGTGGCACCACATTTAAAGGAGTCTTTGCAGATTAGCAAGGAGACACACACACACACACACACACACGTTTTTTCATTTTCTTGAAATGCATATTATTTTTAAGAAAGTATGCCTTTATGCATATTGTCCAAACAAAGATGCTATTTAATAATTTTAGCAATAGAACTAAAATCTATAATGTAGTTAGTATAAACATCGATACCACTGATTCCCTTTCCCATGTAATAAATTATATTTTGAAATGCAGTGGGACAATGAAGGCCTTTACTATCTTGACCAAACATCACGATACATACATCAATTGACAGTGAATGCATGTTTTAGGCAGAGAAGATTATATTGCTTCTACAGGCATCGCTCTATACAAGACGTTAATCAGTGGCTATGGATGGACTATTACAGATATGAGACTTTAAAGAATGATGAAGTACATACACTTAGCAGCCACAACATTAAAACCACTGACAGGTGAAGTTAATGACATTGATTTTATTGTTACAATGGCACCTGTCGAGTGGTGGGATATCTTTAACAGCAAGTGAGCATTGAGTCCTTGCAATTAATATGTTGGAGGCAGGAAAAATGGATAAGCATAAAGAGATGTGTGACTTTGACATAGGCCAAATAGTTATGGCTAGATGACTGGGTCAGTGTATCTCCATAATGTCAAGTCTAGTGGGGTATTCCAGGTATGCAGTGGTTAGTACCTACCAAAAGTGGTGCAAAAAATACAGCTGGTGAACTGGGCATCAGGGTCTTGGTTGCCCTAGGCTCATTGATGCACTGTTTTGGTCACATAGAATAGCTACTGTAGCTCAAATTTCTGAAAAACATAATGCTGACCATAATAGAAAGGTGTCAGAACACAAAGGGCATTGCAGTTTGCTGCATAGCTATGCTATGCAGTTTGCTGCATAGCTGCAGACTGATTAGAGTGCCCATGATGACCCACTGAAGAAAGGACCTTCAACGGAGATGTGAACATCAGAACTGGGCTATAATGCGCACACTGCCACACTACAAAATTGTTCAGAAATGGTTTGAGGAAAATTAAGAATAGTTCAAGGTACCCATCCAAATACCCCAGAACTCAATCAGCTTGAACATCTGTGAGATGTGCTGGATCACCATGGTGTCCCCACCTTACAACTTGCAGGACTTAAAGGATCGGTTGCTAAGGTCTTGTATACCAGAGGTTTTGTGGAATCCATGCCTCAACTCATCAGGGTTGTTTTGGCAGGATGAGGGGACTTACACAATATTAGGTAGCTGGTTTTAATTT
The DNA here is from genome assembly GCF_036172605.1 of Pelobates fuscus. Classification (NCBI taxonomy): domain Eukaryota; kingdom Metazoa; phylum Chordata; class Amphibia; order Anura; family Pelobatidae; genus Pelobates; species Pelobates fuscus. The sequence goes on from NC_086318.1 coordinate 410,121,925, forward strand.
TTTGGCTGATCAGTGTATAGTTTCCTCTGTGTCCTGGGAGGATCCAAGATCTCAAGCTGTGCATTATGGGAAGGGGCACTGTGAAAGCAACCACATGCCTGGATAGTTTCCAGTGGCCTCTGCTGAATTTCTCCATTCATGATTCATTCAGCAGTTGTATGGTATGGTTAATAGATGCTCATTCATATTAAAATACATTGTTTGTGCCTCAGTAATGCTTGTGAGAATGCAGTAATCAAATAAAGTAGACTCTAGTACTATATTACTGAGGTACTTTAATTTTAGAAGGACACTACACAACTTAATGTAGTTGTGCTGATGTCTGTAGCCTGTCCCTGCAGGCTCTTTATATATGTTTAAATTGCTGCCTAGTCACTCAGATGACCACTAGAGGTGCTTCCTAGTCCAGTTTTGCACAGTGTGCAGCACTGACATTCAGTATCTCCACGCTCTGTATGGTGGCACTGAATGCTCCCCATAGAGATGCATTGATTCAATGCATCTCTGTGAGGAAATACTGATTGGAGCACCACAGTATTTTGCAGCGCATGCACCATAACCTCTCAATGCTTTCCTAAGGAAAAGTGTTAGTTTGGCTGAGAACATCAAGATTGATGTTCTCAGCCATTGAGACAGTTCCAGATGGAGTCAGCCGCAGCAAGAGCGAAAAGGTAAGTTTAAACCTTTACTCTCCAAAGAGTGGGGGGCACACACCTAAACATCAATTACAGCACCATTGTGTCTAGTGCCTAGTCTTTTTGCAATCCAACAATAAGTGGCAAATACAAACAGAATCTATAAATTGGTGAGAGCACACTAAAATAAATTAAATATTACCACATACAAAGCAAAGAGCAATCCTGTAATACAAAAGAAGACATGAAAAAACATAAGGTAATAAAGTTTAAATAAGTAAAAAAAAAAACAGTGGATAATTGGTCTCACTCAGAAATAAGGTGGATTTTTAATATAGATACTCTTACACCGCAAGTTTGAAATGCTGATTTTGAAATTAGTTCTTATATATAATATTAACCTATTCTTTTTCTTCTTTTTTCCTTTGATTCTTTGAAATAATTGTAAAGCTTAAAGTTTTTTGTTATGGCTTTCAATGTTTTTAAATAAATTATTCTTTTTTTAAATAGATATGTATTTGTTTATTAGTATATTTTTGAGACATATTAATTTTCTCCTTATGATTAGCTAAGATGTTCTCCTGTCTCCACTGTTTGTTCCCTTCTATTTAATGCATTTTTTTACATATTCAAGTATTCTTTTTAAATACATAATTTTAATTAAGCTCCATTTCTACCCATGTATTAAAAACCATTTTTTTAATGTAGTTATAGTAATGTATCGATTTGTTATAAGGCTTTGATCGATATGCATGTAATGTGGGTGTTTATTTTAATGAGACATTTTTTTTCTGTATTGCCCTATATATGCATTGTGGTGCCATTTTATTTGTGGGCATGCCCGTTACACGGACTGATAGAACATTTTTGGGACATTCACGTCATGACGCTAGTATACCAATATCGTCCTGACAGCATAGGTGAGGAACGCGGAAGTAGAATGGACGAACAGGACGTCAGGACGCCAGGACGCAAGGATGCATCGTGAAGTACGTCCTGATATTGAAAGAGGAAGGTGGAGAAGCTTGACATCGGCAGGAAAAGCATGCCAATATTGGGTGTATTTAAAGACGGAGAAGCCCAGAATGGAAAGACACTTTTGAAAAAGTCAACAGTCGAAACGTTTCAAGTGTATTTTTGGTGAACTCTTTATTTAAATGTTTAATTTGCTGTGCCCTTAATAAATTTTTTATCTACATCCTGCATCCTGGATTTTATCATAGAGAACAAGAAAGCTACAACAATCTATCCAGAGATCACCTTTACATTTCCATTCAAAGTTCTTAGTCTGAGACAGTTTATTTAAGGGGCTCAAAAGCATGTAAGTGAGACCAATCATTCACTGTTTTTACTTATTGAAATTGTATTACCCTATGGTTTTTTTTTTCTGTCTTCTTTTGTATTACAGTATTACGCTTTGTATGTGGTAAAATGTAATTTATTTTAGTGTGCTTGCACCAATTTGTATATTCTGTTTGTATAGCACTTTTGTATGTGTGGTGTGGTGGAGTGACCCACACATTTGATAGTAGCACCATTATACATTGTGTTTTTACCAAATTCTCATTCACTATTGTTTTAAATAAGTGGCATATAGTCACTTTGACCAGGGTACTGATATCAGTAAAACACTGGCAAATTTCCTTAGCCAACAAGGGGTTAAATAAATATGTTGCATCTTTTTAAATGGATTATCAGAACAACGCACAAAAATAGGTGGGATTACTCCAGCATAGAATTGTTTTAAAATGATGTCCGGAAAGTAATCTGAATTTCTAGGGGATTAATCTGACCAAAAAAAAAAAAGGAAGAAAATTGAAAACTACTTGCATTAGAATACTGTATCAAGCAAAACACAAAACAATTTGACACTTAATTAGTATAACATTTATACAATGCACAGTTTTATTCTGTCGCATTAGAAAGCAAGCGTGTGAGACTTGGCATGAGGCCAGGCGTTTATTGAAGCAGAGTATTAGCCTCAGTGGTATAAATCATTTATATTTACAATAAAATATATAATCAAGAAAATCCTATGTATTTCTTAAAGTGACAATGCCAAATGAGGAGTTTTCATATTACTGTAGCAATCTGATTTAAAAGTTTTTACACTTGAATTCTTCTTGTAATAATGAGAGAAATATTACTTTACAGTGTAATCACATTTGAGAACAAGCAAGAGAAAAGCAAAGTAGCCTTGGATTCATGGTGTGGAGGAAATGATAATTCATTTTGATGTTTTTAATCTGCTCAGTGGAGCAAGTATAAATTCAAATAAACTTACCTTGCCTTAGAAAATGTTTCATATATATTTGACATCTCAGAATTTGGAAAACCTCCTAAAGAATTTGGATAAAATGAAAAATATACTGTAAAATAAATGGCTACAAGTAAGTTAACTTGTTCACTCTCAAGAGTTTTTGTTTTAAGACAAAATTGCACAGCCTTTATTTCACCTTTGGGCAACACATGAATATTGATGAATATTGTAAGGAGGGGCGGGGGGGTGGGGGGGGGGGGAGGCAATACATGTTTCTACATATTGCTGTTGGGATAAAGCCTTATAAAAAATTCATTGTCTAGTCAATTATTTGAGATAAATTATGTGGATAATGCACTAAAATGTAACAATAAAAAAAAAAAGTTATTCATATTTTACTATTTCACTTGGTGCACTGTTTGATGGGTCTGTCTACAACTCCAGGAAGAGGTTTTCCACACCAATCAGGAGCACCTCGTTCTGGTGAGTAGAGACTAATAGAAACACACATTTTCCTGTCCAGCAAAGGATTATGAGATAAGTATTTTCTCCATGTAAGACCTGGCATGAAACCTAAACGTGCAGACTATAACACAATAAATAGACAAGCCTTATGCTGGTCTTTAGAGTGGCCGGGCTAAGGGTAGAGTAGTCATAGAGAATGTTGAGGTCAAGGACAGGTCAGATATGGATAAATGATATAACGAACAAAGGTCAAAGGATTCCAGAGATCAAATTAATCAAGTAAATGGACCAAATCAGAAACCAAGAACAGGAGATGCAAGGAATGCACTCTTTGGCTACTAGAATCACAACAGGACAACATGGTGTGGGAGAGATAAGTATATATAGGCGGTAATTACTTACACTTGAATTGCATATGATTCGTTGGTGATAGAAAACTTCAATAGAATGATTTACATCATCTTTGTGAGCCAAATGTGGTTTGCAAATTTGCCAATTGGATCTGAATTCAGTCTGGCAAATTCTTAATATGGACCTGAATTTGGCTGCCCTTAAATGCGCTTGAGCATTCAGCATTGCAAAGAACACTGGGGAACACAGGTGAAAGGTAAGCAATCCTGACACCTGACAATTTGTATGAATTTAAATTGATAGCATTTGAACCCCTAGCAACACAATAAAAAAGAGAGTATCTCAACAGCTTGCCTTTCAGTTAGCCCCCGTTCAGATCTAAAAATAGTTTTTGTTCACTTGTGCCATTACAGAGAGCACGTATACCTTTTGCATATCAAATTATTCCACCCACAAGGGAAGTCCAGACCCAAAATGCTGGCAGGTTCCCACTGAGATACAGCAACCCTGGATGATCGTTTCAGCCTTCTTTGGGCCTCGTCAGAGGTGTAGCCGATACCCCTTTAGGAATCCATGTCCGGAATTCCCTTTAAGCTTAGGGAGAGCCTAAATAAATGCATTGTAACAAAAACAGAGAATATGAGAACTCTGAGAATGAGCAAAGCTTAAGAAATAGATATATATGATACATGGCGAGTGACTCATGAGAGTGAAAAAGACTATACATTTCAGTGCAGTATAACATGTACTCACGTATCGATAGGTTTTTGGTGGATGAGGCAACTTTGCATACTGTATTAAGATATGAAATATTGGACATCAATTGGTCTGACCGATAATGTTACATGTTTCCCTCTCGGTGACTCCAGACAGACCGTCAATTGGAAATCTGACTTAATTCCTGCTATTAAAGAGGTATTGACATTGGTGCTATGAGATTCACCTCAAATTGCCATCAAATGCAACAGAAGCATTAACTTACCACTGGGACATATGAGAGGATAATGTCAAACGAAAATACTCGTTATGATTAAATTTTTGCCTGATTGTAGTTTATGTGCCTCTCCTTTTACTCTTGTTCTGTTTGTATATGCAACTGTTTGTACACTATTTATCGCCAGTACGTGTAAAGTACTTTGACACCTTATTTGACACTATGTAGTGTTTTTCATAAAGTATATGTTATCAATTTTTTTAATGGATTGATATTTTTCCCCCTGTTTCTTTTAGTTTGTATGATTTATATGTTTTCTTTATTCCATATATTTCATTGTGTTATGATTTATTTCAATGATTATTATTGTTAAAAATGAAAATCTTTCAATAAAAAATATTTGACAATAATCCTCAATAACTTGCTCTTCGGTTAGTCCCTGCCCGGGGCTCAAAAATATTTTAGCATCAGCTGATCTGCAGACCACACATGTGGAGTCCACAGTTCAGCTCTCTCTTTGAGGAGGGCAGAGAGAACCTCTTATTGTGCATGTGGTGTGCACCTGCCATACACACAACAGAGACACAACAGAGACACAGCTGACACTTGCAGCCCAGAGCTATGTGTTCTTGGCTGCCTGATTGACCTATGTGATGGGCAATATTATAATAGCTGCACATTTTATAAATCACTGCTGCTATTACCCACTCTCAGACTTGAGAATGGCCTTGTGGTGCTCAAAGTATCATGCACTTTTAATGTGACTGACCCTTTAAATGTTTAATTAATTTGCTCTTTTTTATTAAGTTTAAAAGGCAATCAATAAGGTTTCCATTTTCTAGACAATACTTGAGGTATGAAATATCATGCAATCAGTCATAACGTGTATATCGCATACATCAGATGTGACAAAAATGTATAAAAATAGTTAAATATCCTGGAGTGACCAAGCTTTCAAATTACTTTCTCAAGCTGAATCATCACTGGTATGTGGCAATAAAATACATTAAAAAAGGAATTACACATCCTGGTCTATGATTCATTTTATTCCACAACACAATCTATAAATGTGATTGCCAAATCTGTTCTATTTAAATATGGTGTACTCACACGATAATCTCTATTATAATGTCTCTTGATTGTGTATGGTACTTGATTAAAAAGACATTGCCAGTCAAAACTCTTTTTCATAAAAAATGAAATTGTAAAATTGAATCTGCAGCCACATGTAATAACATAAATTTGTAAAGAACCAAACAAATAAATTAAGTATATAGTTAGGTCAAACTGAGTAAAAATTGCATATGTATAAATGATGCCTCTTACCGTCGCAAATGAGAGAATTATATAGGGATATAATAAAGGGATGGTATTTTGATGGGCCACATGATCAATTGCTTAAAGACAACAGAACTGCTATTTATGATTTAGAACAGATTAATAAGTGGGTTCAAGAGCACTTTATGACATTTTGAAATTGAGAAATCACATTGAGAGTACAGGAAGAGCTAAGTTCTCTTCTCCGTTACACGTATAGTAATTTGAAATGCCAGACTATTATCTTCAAGGACAGCTCCTTGTGGACCATCTCAAACAGTTTCAAACATTTTCCCCTTAGTGAAATAATGTATTTTTTTGCCCATATCTCCTTTCTTGAAAACTTCAGCTTTTCTTTACTAATTCTTTGTCGTTGCAAATTTAATGGCAAAAGTTTTCATGAATATATTGGACAGCTACAATGTGTCTTTATAGAACTTTACATTCTAACATTATAAATTGAAATACAAGTGATAATGTTCATAAGACAGCCAGTAAAAATATATATATATAATTTGGCATTCTACTATATCAGTTACATGTTGTGTGTTGTTTATACTGACATTTTATAACCAAATCCAATAATAATAATAAAAAAAAATATCCCTTATTTCAAATTGAATTCCCATGTGATGTGAATTGCTGCTATTCATTTCATATTAAAGTAAAAGTATAACTTTTGAGAATGAGAATGAGTATGCATTTTTAATGCTTAGTTGACTTTTGCAAATATGAAAAGTTTGGTTCACCTGTCTTGGGGGGGCGGGGAGGGATGGGCAGGAGTAGATTCGGATGAACTGATTTCCGTTCATGTTTTGTTTTGGGTTTGTCTGAATTTAATTTGCATATTTTCATTTAACATGAAATTTTAATGAACTGATTTCATTTTTTTAACCTCTCACTTTCTCTTCTATGGTTTCTTCCTCCAATCTCTTGACCTATGGTATTGGGGTACTATTTTAAATCCCCCTCAGGTCTTCTCACAAAATGCCATGAATAAGGGATTAAATTCATTCTGCATGATTAGTTCAGGAGAGATCTCCTGAACTAAGCATGGGCAATGAATATATGTTTAGCCCAAAATTTATTTTATGTCTATAATACGATTTTGCATCGTTTTACTTCACATTAAACATATGAGATATGCTGGTAGATATAAGAACGTGCTTAAGGGGACACTATAGTGACCAGAACAACTAAAGCTTATTGAATTTGTTCTAGTGAGTAGAATCAGTACCTTCAGGATTTTTGCTGTAAACACTGTCTTTTCAGAGAAAATGCAGTGTTTACATTACATCCTAGTAATAACTTCACTGGCCATTCCTCAGATAGCTGTTAGAGATCCTTCCTGGGTCATGGCTGCCTAAAATGTATCCAAACATTCAATATCTCCTCCCTCTGCATGCAGACACTGAACTTTCCTCATAGAGATTCATTGATTCAATTCATCTCTATGAGGAGATGCTGATTGGTCAGGGCTGTGTTTGAATCATGCTGGCTCTGCCCCTGATTTGCTTCTTTGTCAGTCTCAGCCAATCCTATGGGGAAGCATTGTGTTTGGATCAGGCTACCACTTCTGATAATGTCAGCAGACAGCTGTTTTTTTTTTCTAATGCAAACAGCATACAGATCTACAGCTTAAGGCTTGAATACAGTAAGATTTTGCTATATTTATGGAGGCATGAGGGGCCCAGGGGGGCTAGATGGTGGTTTTAACACTGTAGGGTCAGGAATACATGTTTGTGTTCCTGACCCTATAGTGATCCTTTAACTCAAAGGGCAGCAAAAGTAGCACAGAAAACTATGCATAATCTTCTACATAAAAACATTAACTTTGGGCTGAAGAGGTTTTCTTTTGGCATGCTCTATTCAGGATATGCGATTAGATATAAGAACTCTTGTAAATCAATGTGAAGACAGCAAAGAAAACAATGCAGGATTTGATTGTACACGTGAAAATACACTTTGATATACACTCTGAAATGTTTACAGTTGGTACACTTTGTTTAGGAGATGTGTTAGAGACAAGAACACGGTTAACACAAAGGTTGCACAGAAAAGGATGCAAAATCTTATCCTACATATAAAATACACTTTGGGCTGAAACAATTCTCATTGCTTAGTTATTGAGATATATCCTGAACTAAGCATGCAAAATTAACTTAACCCATCACCCGTGGCACTGGGTGAGGGGGAATGTGACGGTGATTTAAAATACTACACCTAATCCCTTGGCCTTGGGGAGCAGGCACTTCTATTTTTACATTGAGAGAGCCGAATGCTCTCTCAATGTAATTAGATCAATGAATAACGAATGAACAAAATAAATAGATTTTTTTTGTCTAACAAGCATTTTTTGTTTTTGTTTTTTTCATTGGGAATGGAATTCGTTCATTTGTTTTTCTTATGAATTAACAAATTGCCCAAAATTCAGACTGCTTTGCAGTCGCCCAAAAATGAACGCACAAGACTAATGCTTAGAGCAAGGAACTTAACCCAGCAAAAAACAAATGTGAGGAAGGCTGAACTTGATGGACGCAAGTCTCTTTTCAGCTCTGTAACTATGTAACTATGTAACCCATTAAAGGTAGGGCTATTTTATAAGCTGTCTGTTCAGTTGCAATATCCACCTCCAAAATGACAGTATATTATATTTTAAGCAAATCTGGCAAAAAGTTATATCCGCTACATAAAAAGGTTCAAAAACATCAAGTGAAATGCACTGGGTTACTTTTGAAAGTTATGTGCATTTATTGATAGTGATGTCATTTTGTGGGATACCTAAATGCCTCTAGTTGTAGAAACATAGAAAAATAGAATGTGACGGCAGATAAGAACCATTCGGACCATCTAGTCTGACCAATTTTCTAAATACTTTCATTAGTCCCTGGCCCAGACATATAGGCCCAAAATTATATCAACATTGCAGTTTAAAAACTAAACTTAGATATAAAGACATCTAATTTGGTCTTTAACATTTTCAAAAACCAAGAATCCCATAGATGAAGGTACTTACAATTACAATGCATTGTGTCTGTGAGAAATATTATTACTAATTTAGGACACTGGAGAAAGATTCATTTAAAATGCTCACTATATCTCGTGGAGTTGTCTATTTTTGGAAAATGTTCGGCTGCTGTTTCTGTTTTGTGGGTGGGTTGCTGGACTAACCAGGGCACTGACCGGCAGGAGGTCAGGTACCCTGTTAGTCTAATTGGTAAAGGGGAGAATTGTGGCGAAACCAACTTTGCCACTGTGAACTGGAGAAGCCTGGTTGCCCGCCTGCTGCCTTTGGACTATGGACCAGACTTTATGGGAATGTGATACCCCAGATAGCTATACCATGGAGCCTATACATATAGTGAAAGACTATGGGAAAGACTTTAGCTCCATGGCAATTGTACTGTGTGAATAGGATCTGCGCGCTATTCGGTAGTTTTGTGCGCTCAGATCCCAGCTATCTGGGGATATGTGAAATGTCTGTGTGTTATGGTTAAAAAGTAACTTTCTGTATTTTAAAGTGCTTTATGTCTTTCTGTAACCATGTGGTTAATGGAGTCTGTCTCTGGGCTGGAGATAATTAGATTACTTCTCCAGCACAGAGAAGGCTCTGTAAAAAACAGTCTGAGCTGGGAAGCTAGGGGTTTTAAAAGATACTTTACTAACTTTTGAACCCCTGGTCTGATCCATGCCATTTTTTAATATGTTGTTCCCCTGAATGGATTGATTGTGGATATGTATTTTTATGTGAATGTGATGTATGGTTTTAGAGTTAGGAAAGTTGTGTAAAAGTATATTTTAAACTGTATGCATAATGGGATTATGTGTCACACTAAGGGGAGGGGATGTGTGGGAGGTAACATCTATGTCATTGGTTCTTTTATGCCTCCCCCTGGGTGTGGCCTGTATGTGTGAGTTGGAAATAAAAGCCAGGCTGGATGAGCCAGTCCAGAGTTCCTGTTTAACCCTCAAAATGAAGTGTTGTCTCGTTCTTGGGGGGAATTGGATTGTAAGCTGACTGCCAGGAGTGTAAGCGGATTGTATGCTTTTCTTGTTCAGCTGTTCCAGTTCGGAGTGTTATCTTGTATCCAGTTCGGGAGTTTGGTGTTCTGCAGTAGCTGTGCCTGTCTCTCTAAAAGGGGATTATCACCTAAACTGGGTTTTATCCTCTTGTAAGTGAAACGGTCCGTTACAATTGGTGGCAAGCGGCGGGATCGTTCCTACAACCAGAAGGACAGCTACAGGTAACACCATCCCCTGGATTTACAAAGTGAGGGCAACGCCAGTACCCGTACAGCGTCCCCACCAGCAGTCATGTTCTATCGATATGAAGGCGTAGATTTTGATACTGAGGTACTGAGAAGAATAGCCAAATATGGCCCGAATCCCCGGAAGGAGATTGTTGATGCAGCTGTGCAGCAACTGCTTCAAGAGAACCAGAGGTCACGTGATTTTGAGTACGATTTCATCCTGTTAATGGTGAGACATGGTCAAGGAGATGAGGTAGCCGATATCCTCCTCCAACACAAACCAGAGAAACCCAAAGTAGAGGACTGCATGGAGTGGTACTGGAAAGGCCCCCAGCAGGCAGGTGGAGATGGGACCGAGGTCTCTCTACCGGCCCTACAGGGATGCTGGGCAGTCGGCCCAGATCCCCAGCTGCAGTGTGTGTCCCAGGGAGCAGAAGGTGCAGTCCTTCCTCCCCAGCGGCAGTGTGTACCCCAGGGAGCTGATGGTGTCGTCCATCCTCCCCAGCGGCAGTGTGTAACCCAGGGAGCTGATGGTGTCGTCCATCCTCCCCAGCGGCAGTGTGTAGCCCAGGGAGCAGAAGGTGCCGTCCTTCCTCCCCAGCGGCAGTGTGTACCCCAGGGAGCTGATGGTGTCGTCCGTCCTCCCCAGCGGCAGTGTGTGTCCCAGTGAGCAGAAGGTACAGTCCTTCCTCCCCAGCGGCAGTGTGTACCCCAGGGAGCTGATGGTGTCGTCCATCCTCCCCAGCGGCAGGCTGAGTTACAGGGGGCAGAGGTAGTTGTTCCTGCCCCCCAGCAGCAAAGTGATATGCCAAGAAGGCAGTGTGAAGTGAAGGGAGCGGAGAGCAGCGTCCTCCCTCCCCAGCGGCAGTGTGTACCCCCGGGAGCTGATGGTGTCGTCCATCCTCCCCAGCGGCAGTATGTGTCCCAGGGAGCAGAAGGTGCAGTCCTTCCTCCCCAGCGGCAGGCTGAGTTACAGGGGGCAGAGGTAGTTGTTCCTGCCCCCCAGCAGCAAAGTGATATGCCAAGAAGGCAGTGTGAACTGAAGGGAGCGGAGAGCAGCGTCCTCCCTCACCAGCGGCAGTGTGTGTCCCAGGGAGCAGAAGGTATCGTCCTTCCTCCCCAGCGGCAGTGTGTACCCCAGGGAGCTGATGGTGTCGTCCGTCCTCCCCAGCGGCAGTGTGTAACCCAGGGAGCAGAGACAGTCAGTCTCGCACCCCAGCAGCAGGACAAGAGAATGAAAGGTGAGACAGCTGGTCTCCCTTTCCACCAGCAGAGAGAGTGGCAGGGAGAGGAGCCTGCTAACCCCTCTCCCCAGCGGCAGTTTACCGTCCAGAGAGAGGAGCTTGTTACACCCTCTCTCCAGCGGCAGCCTAACCCACCAAGGGGAGATGTTAAGCCCCACATCTGTGCAGATGGGACCGTAGTCTCTGCACTTACAGCACCAGGGGTAGGGACGGTCGGTCCTGTCCCCCAGCCACAGAGCGATATATCCAAAGGGGAGACAGTCGGTCTCCAGCAACCAGTTTCCAACCAGACTACTCCCGTGGTAGTGCTGGCAACAGGACAGAGTACCGCTGGTCTCTGCCCCCTCAGCAACCCACCAAGGCAGCCTACCAGTCCCCCACACAGCTGTGGTGAGGCACCTGAACCTGGACAAAATTCTCCCTCACCCAGGTGTAGTAACTGTTTATTGTGGGTGGGCTGCTCTGCTGTTTCTGTTTTGTGGGTGGGTTGCTGGACTAACCAGGGCACTGACCGGCAGGAGGTCAGGTACCCTGTTAGTCTAATTGGTAAAGGGGAGAATTGTGGCGAAACCAACTTCGCCACTGTGAACTGGAGAAGCCTGGTTGCCCGCCTGCTGCCTTTGGACTATGGACCAGACTTTATGGGAATGTGATACCCCAGATAGCTATACCATGGAGCCTATACATATAGTGAAAGACTATGGGAAAGACTTTAGCTCCATGGCAATTGTACTGTGTGAATAGGATCTGCGCGCTATTCGGTAGTTTTGTGCGCTCAGATCCCAGCTATCTGGGGATATGTGAAATGTCTGTGTGTTATGGTTAAAAAGTAACTTTCTGTATTTTAAAGTGTTTTATGTCTTTCTGTAACCATGTGGTTAATGGAGTCTGTCTCTGGGCTGGAGATAATTAGATTACTTCTCCAGCACAGAGAAGGCTCTGTAAAAAACAGTCTGAGCTGGGAAGCTAGGGGTTTTAAAAGATACTTTACTAACTTTTGAACCCCTGGTCTGATCCATGCCATTTTTTAATATGTTGTTCCCCTGAATGGATTGATTGTGGATATGTATTTTTATGTGAATGTGATGTATGGTTTTAGAGTTAGGAAAGTTGTGTAAAAGTATATTTTAAACTGTATGCATAATGGGATTATGTGTCACACTAAGGGGAGGGGATGTGTGGGAGGTAACATCTATGTCATTGGTTCTTTTATGCCTCCCCCTGGGTGTGGCCTGTATGTGTGAGTTGGAAATAAAAGCCAGGCTGGATGAGCCAGTCCAGAGTTCCTGTTTAACCCTCAAAATGAAGTGTCGTCTCGTTCTTGGGGGGAATTGGATTGTAAGCTGACTGCCAGGAGTGTAAGCGGATTGTATGCTTTTCTTGTTCAGCTGTTCCAGTTCGGAGTGTTATCTTGTATCCAGTTCGGGAGTTTGGTGTTCTGCAGTAGCTGTGCCTGTCTCTCTAAAAGGGGATTATCGCCTAAACTGGGTTTTATCCTCTTGTAAGTGAAACGGTCCGTTACAATTACATATTGGCTTCTGTATTATTTTGTGTGTTGTTTAACCCCTTAAGGACCAAACTTCTGGAATAAAAGGGAATCATGACATGTCACACATGTCATGTGTCCTTAAGGGGTTAAGTTGAGATGTTGGGGAAGTGTTTATTGTTTGTTTAGTGATTTAAAGCACCAATATACTTCTATTTTTTATTTCCATCTTTAAATGTGCAAGCATTGAAGCTAAAATGGACATGACCTGTAACATCGCAAAACATGACAAACCTCTAGGTGAGGGCACTGCTGTATTCAACGTATATCAATAAACACATTTTTATTTCTGCATTATGAGAATCTGAAAATGTTAAAAAAGGTTAGAGATTTGTAATAAAATAGCTATGTGTAAAGTACACAGGGCATCTCTTTTTCTGTGCATTCATCTGTCTATCTATTCCCATATACACACACATGTATAAAAATGAAATAATGTAAGATAACATTTTGTGATTTCCCAATATAGGGTTTTTATACCAGCTGCATATTTTGTGTCAGCTTATAATGGGTAAATCAAAGGAAAATGTATTTTTAATACAATTGATTTGTACTTTGCACTCTGGATCTCAAATGGTAATGCTGTGGGGCTTACACTTGACCGTAGTAGTAAAGGTGCCATTGAGTCAGCACTCTTGGGTCTTTGATTAATGATGTACAACTATGTTATTAAAAAAAAAAAAAAACATAGTACAGCATGAGCGTTACATCAACATTTCACTCTGAGGAGACTTTGATGGAATTTCAATAAGATGGAGGACAAATAAGCTGGAGAACAATAAAAGAGAGGTAAATGGCAACATGGTCCATGGTCAAGGTACAATACTTACAAATTAAAATAGAAAGAAAATGGCATTCATATAGTATACTTTAGAGATCACTTCACTACAGTGGACCCAAATATATATGAATGCATGTAATTGTTCCTCTTGCCATATTGGTTATTGAACAGCAGTACATATCCGAGTCAAGTGAATTATGATGGTCAAACTAAGAGATTGACCACCTTTGGGGCATTGTGCAAAGCTCTGGAATGCTCTACTCCTAGTCATCAGGACCATCCTTCATTTCAGAAAATATGTAAGACTTTCCGATGTTACCTTCTTACATCAACACAAATGGATCATTATCATTTCAGCCATCTTACCATACTTCATTTATCTCCTTAACTGTGTTTCTTTTCTACATAGTCCTTCTTCTTCTTTATGGTTTCCATAAACTAGATTTTGGTTTAGATAGACAGACGTTTTGGCAACTTATTGTTATCAATCAGTACTAACTAATCCGTGATAGTATTGTTGTTTTAGTGGATACTAAAGTAATAAATACAATTACATATAAGCATTTACAGGACTATATACTAAAGTAAGAAGGATTGTCAGGAGTAAACAAATACATTCAAAGTGAATTTCAAATTTTTGATCAAAATTGCCAATTAGAAGCATAAATGTCTTGAATATTTTTTTTTAATTCAGCTAGTTTGGCCTTAGATTTGAAAATATCTTTGTGTTCACTTTAATTACCTTACAATTCTCACTATTTGTTCATTCTTGGCTTCATTTTTATTACCGTCTATAATTCTTTTTATTACCGTCTATAAAAAATTTAAGAATTTCAAAGATATTGATTTGCTAAAATGTATTATTTATTTATTAGTATTTTTAGTAGCTTGTTTGGCATACTTGCATGCTGCCACTTAGGTTTGATAATCCTTATTAATAATGAAAATTGTCATTTATTTAATTGCTGTCCAACTGACTGTGTTTAAATATGGAGCTAATTCTCAAATACACTAAGAGACTTTGATTAAGTCTTAGTTATAGGATGAGAAGCACTAGGCAGTAGCCTCTGCATGTTTCAAACAATTCGATTCCATTGACACTCTATACATGAGAGGCAGTGTCTTCACACATATGAAAGTGGATAATGCCAGCAGCAATATTTCCCACAGGGATGAAGTGTCTATTGTATCATCGAACAGTTCTGTTCGAACCACTGTGGAAACTGAGTGTACTCAGAATTTTACCATGGTACATTTAAGGACATAGTGATGATCACTTTTATCTTTCTGTTTTAGTTATTAAATGTTTATTATAGAGTTATAAAGTGCCCATGTCTTCCTCTAAAGCTCCTTCTGTGGTTCTTGTTATTTTCTATAATTTAATGATTTATCAAAACTACTAGAAATGTTTTTCTTTTTTTCCATTAGTCATTTTCCAGTTTCTTTAAGTTGGATTTTATTTATTTACTCTCCATAAGAACCATTTAATATAAACCCGTGGCAATGATCTTCTCTTTCTCTTAAAGCAGATTATATTGCTTTGTGAGGCATTTTAGGAATTATTATTATTATTATTATTGTTTTTATTATGGCTAGTTTTATGTTATAAATTCTCTTTTGTTTTAGTGTCTTGATCCATAACTGTTGCATCATCTTTGGACAGGTTACTGTCAGAGCTAAAGTGTACATTGATTGGTTGGGTACTTCAAACAGGGTTCTGCAGGTTTGTGTGATAACAAATGGCGTACAAAATCCAAAGCTATTCCAGTCTTTATGAGAGAACATTTAACTCATTAATAATTATTCAAAAAGGTGATAGAAAATGTGGTCTTTCACTGGAATCTAAATATGGAGCAATATCTGTAGGTCCTTTGTAAATTCAATTGTCACTAAGGAAAAGTACAAACATAATTGCATACATTTAATATAGCAACAATGTCTGGAATATGGAAAACGGTCAGGTTATATATAGAAGAGTAAGTTTCTGAATTATACCGATGGACATATAGACACACATGGACTTGGTTGAAGGAATATAAGTAGTATATCCATTACAGAAATTTGACAATAAAGTCTGCTTCCACTCAAAAAATAAAATGACTACAATAATTCAGCTCTGTATTGCAAATAAATAAAAATAAAAGAGATGTTAGTGGATCTCAGAGATGGAAAGAGAACAGGAAATCCTGGAGTTTATGGGGAATAAAGTGTGGTGAAAAGGATATATTTTATATGAGTCCAAGACATATGTCTTTGGTTGTTTACTGTTGGGAGTTGTGGCTAAAGACAAAAGTCCATGTTCTGCATGAAGGGATTTGCATCAGAAATGTCATTACAGAGGTGTCAGACTACTTGGCTTGTAGTGTCTAAAGATTCACCACAGTGATTAGTAGGGCAAGACTGGTCTAGAAAGAAGGTCAATTTAAAAGATGAAAATGGATATGTCACTTTATGCCTCATAGTACCCATAAATGCTTCCATGTTAGAGCCATTCTGGAATTTGACATTCAACTCTCGGAAGCCTCTGAATATCCAGTATTTAAAATTATACATATACTTGTTGTGGGAAAAAAAGAATCATACAAGGAAGACTTTTACACACGTTAATAACATAAAGCAGGTCTGTCACCTTTGGGAATCTTTGCATATTTTGTGTGGAGTGGTCGTGGGAGGGATGGGGGTGTGTGTGAACCTACAGGTATATATACTTACCTGAAGATCTCCCTAGTGGTTACCGGCATCTTCTTTTTTCAGCTCTTGGAACTTCATTCCCCCAGAGCTCTCTCAATTTTGTACCGAGGTCTTTAGGGTGTTCCAAGAGTCTGTGGTATTCAGAGTAGACCAACTCTTCCAATGTATGAGAAGATGCCTCTTTACATATCCATTACTAGCGATGGATGCTGGAATTGACAAGAGTTGACTGTGGAAGCTTCACCAGTTGTCAACTTTTGTCAACCTGTCTCTAATTTAAATTATAATGTATTTTTGATAAAATTCCAAAATAATGAATGTGATGTTTTCATAAAGCTATTATCAAAGAAATCTCAAAAGAAAGATCCTCTGTGAGGGTGAGCTTTGTACTGAACTAACCAGCAAGGGCCTGGATTCTATTTTTATGAAAAACTGAAAAGTCACATTGGTGTGACAGAGTTGCATAAAGTTTTATATTCATATTTAAGCATCCTTCTCCAGAAGCATTAAGCTTCCTTTTCTGTCCTTTATATTTAGTTTCTTTTCCTATACCACTATTTTTTTTTCTGTTTTTTTTTTGTGTGTGTGTTTTTTTTTTCCTTACAATTTCAAAGTGTAAATAAGTAGGGCTTTTTCAGTTCATGCATTATAGAAATTAATAGATAAGTGGCCAGACAGATACATTTACAGAGACAGAAGTTTTAGCCTGGTGGGCAAGTACTAAGGAATGGCATTATTTTTCCCAAGAAGCTCAAGGAGTTCAGCATGAATGGTCCCACTGACACTGGGCAAACAATACATATATAGCTTTCAAAGGTGTATCCCAGAAACTTCAATTAGTATAATCTATGTGACATTAAATAGCATTTACAGAAATATGTGCAGCTCTAAATGTTTTACTCTGTTTCCATTCACACCAATGTCATATCTCACCCTGCAACCACTTACAAATACCGCCACACCATATACACCTTTGATAAAGTTTACTGAGATTTTGGACTGCCAATCTACACCCACACCCCCACAATTTTGAGCAAGCACAGACACTGTACAGTCCCTGCCTTGCAGTACCATTTTAACAGATGTCCCAGTGCACAATTTCTTTTAAACAGTAAAATAAATCTGTGCTCGGAGGCTCACAAACCCTGTGTGGTATTTGCCTGGGGTCAATTGCCCCCCTGCCCTCTTTGCTGGTCCTCAAATGCACATTTATATCATGTAGTGTTCATTCAATTTAGATAATTTCTATAAAAATAATGTCAAGCACACTAGCAGTTTAAAATATTCTATGGGAATTAATTAGCATTTGGTTCATAATGACCTTCATTGAATTCATATTTCATAATCCAACATTATTTACAATGTATGAGCCCCTATCATTTATGCATTCATAGGATGAACCAGATCTTCAATCTTCGAACCTATCACTGCTCATTGAAAAAAAAAGTTTTAGAAAAAAGTAATGTTCCAGTGGAAATAATTGTCTATTTGCATATTTAGGAGACTGTGAATACTTGCAGAAATTGATAGACAGCAATGAATTGGCAAGTAAAGAGACTCCAAGTTCATCCTTACCTCTTCCCTTAACACGATCTTAGCTATTAGCCGTGAATCTGCTAAAAATATCAATGTGTGTTACTGGACAAGTCAGAGTAAGCAGGACTCAATAACAGTGTACAACACAAAATTGTCTTTATGACTTCATTTTAGATTCAATTTATTTTAAATAAATTTACAGAAAAGCCTGCCTTGCATTTTCACTAACTTAATGAAAACACTTATAGTCTTCAGAATTATTCAATGCTTATTTGGGGAAATGTTGCATTTCTTTATTGCACTGTATTTTATAACTCATATTCTGCATCTGTTTAGGCTAGTAAGATAGCTTGGCTGGTTACTGTGCCAACTGTAGAACTCTTCTTTCATTCAAAGTGATGAAATGAGTGTTACTGAGTCTGTTAAAAGCATCTATCAATCAGCTGACAACTGTAAAATCTAAGAGCACAAGCTTAAAGGAATACTAACATTAGGAATACAAGCATGAATTCCTAATGCAATGATACTTTTATATCTTACCACAGCCACAGCTCCTCAACTGACTGAGATCATAAATACTCATAATCTCTGCCATTCCAATGTATCCCTGAATCCCTATGGGGAGTATTTGGCATCTTTATGTAGACCATGGAGTTGCTGAACAGTGGTCCTGCAAGGATTGCAGGACCACAACCAGGAAGTGCCACTAATGTTTATCGGCTTAACAGCCACTGGATGTGGCCTTGGAAGCCAGCATTGTAAACACTAGACTTGGGTGCTGCTGAAATTCATTTCAACTGAACACATTCAGACAAAAAATAAATAAATCCGATCCTGTTGATTTCCCATCTGACTCAAATAAAGTTTTCCATGTACTACAAGCTCAGTCTTTGCACAGGCCTTGGGGGGTGGGGGGAAGGGGGAGATAGCTTATTTGTTGGTCTGTAATTTTTATTTATTTTTTGCTGTGTTTTTTTTCTTGCAATCAGTTTGATTTTCTTGCTATTTCATTATATTAATAGTTTTTTTTTTTTTTTTTTTTTTTTTTTTACAGATTTTTAGTTTTTGCCACTCTCACTATTAGTAGCGTGATGGGGTTGGTAGAGTACGGTAGAGTACATTTTTATGGGGGGAAACATGGGCCGGGGAGAAAATAGTTCCCCTTATTATTTAGTGGGGGGAAATAGATCCACCCCTTTATTACTTAGAGCCCCCACATGCAGCCAATGGGTGGAGTTTGGGGGGATAACAGGTCCATCCTCTTATCGTTTAGAGTCCACACCCACTGCCAATGGGTTGGGGCTGGGGGTCAGTAGGTCAATACCCTTTGATATTTATGGCCTCCTTCGGCCTCCAATGTGTTCAGGCTAGAGGGAAATTATGTCCCTCCATTAATTTTATTTAGTAGTCCCCACCCACGGCCATGCATATTTAAATAGCCCCCACTTGTAGGGGTATCTATAAACTAAAATTAAAAAAAAGGAAAATTGAGTAGCATGGACACATTTTCATCCAACAAGCAATTTGTTCTTCATTTCATTTATTGTAATTTATAATCATTCATTCTTCTTTCTGACAAATTAATTGCTGAAAAATCAGACGAAAACGTGTTCATCCAAAAATAAAATGCTTAAGTCTAGTAAACACTGCCTTTACTCAGAAAGAACAGTGTTTTACTGCTGAGACAGCAGGGATAGGCTCTTAAGCTGTACATTAAGCTGTAGTCTTTCTGCTGGTTAGATTGTCCTTTTAAAGTGCATTGAGTCTTTTTTTGCGCAGAAAAGTATTATGAAAGAAAATAGATTACCTGTAAAATATGCAATTTTAAAATGACCTCTTTTGGCTTGCATTCACCAACTGAGAACGTTGATTTATAACTATTCCTCCTGATACACTTTCATCCTTTACGATGACTGTGGTTGACTATTTTGCAATTTTCTATCTATATAATTTCAATGGCCTGTTTAATTTATTCATGTGGTCTAATCTGTTTTTACTGATTGTATATTTTTTGGGGTGGCATAAGTTAGACTTGTGCATAGTGAGAAAATTCCATTCGGCCAAACTATTTTTTCTGTAAATATATATTTTATTTTAACACCACATTTCAGTGTTAAATCGGCCATATGTCAGTTTGGCTTTGCAATATTTTGGTGACAAAAAATGAATCAGATCAGTATGATATGAAAATGGACCATTTAGTGTACTGTAAAATATATACATAATATTTATAAAAAGTGGAGCAGTAAAAAAAACAATCTTTATTAATGTATTATATATTTATTAACCCCTTGAGGACCAGCCTGTTTTGGCCATGTTGTACATTAAGGACCAGAGCGGTTTTAACACTTTTGTGGTGTTTGTGTTTAGCTGTAATTTTCCGCTCTCTAATTTACGGTTCCCATACAAATTATATATTGTTTTTTGCATCATGTCATATATTTTACTTTAAAAAAAAAAAAAAAAAATATGGTGAAAAATTGAAAAATAAAACATGTTTTTTGACTTTTACTTGAAAAATCTTTTACTTATCTACTAAAGCTAATGAAAAAAACTGCTAAATAGATTCAAACGTTTGTCCTGAGTTAAAAACACCCAGTGTTTACGTGCCTTTTTGCTTTTTTTGCAAGTTATAGGACTATAAGTACAAGTAGGAAATAGCTGTTTAAATATATATATTTTTTAAATTTATCAATAGTGAGATTGTAACACTGTTATCTGTCATGAATCTCTGAAAAACACCCCACATGTACATATTGTTTTTAAAGTAGACAACCCAGGGTATTCAATATGTTTTTTTGTTTTTGTTTTTTTTTTAAACTTTATTTTTGATTTTACACTTGCAGGGAGACTGCCTGTCAGCACAGACCGTGAAAAAGGCCGATCGCCGCCAGGGGAACGGCCGCGATCAGGTAAGTACCCCAATACCATTATGACGATGCAGGACCATCACCAGTCCTCTAGGGGATGTTTCCGATGACGGTCCTGAACCGTCATCAGTCCTTAAGTGGTTAAATATGTAGCATAAAAATATATATATTTTTTATCTGATCCTTTTTTCCCTCTACTGGTCACCTTAAACTGTGAATAAAAATCAATACTTAGCTTGTCCTCTAACCATCAATTATGTTTTTCCCATCAAGCATCAATTATCTGGTGCCAAATGTGGAATTCAAAATCACAAATCAAAATGAACATGCTCGGCCATCGCGCTTTTCAGATGGTTCTTGATGTCGAAATAGAGATTGCATAAAATAGGGAATAATGGGATACTCAGGTGCTGACACACCTTTGTTGTCTAGTAGATAGTATATCAGTTGAAGTTTATGAAAATAATACACACAAGGCTTTTTTTTTTTCGGTGCAGATGGTGGGTTTATTTCTGAAGAACAGCAAAGCAGACTGCTACACAGGGTTACACACAGCAGGTCACTTCACAGGACAGATGTCAATACTATGTAACAACGTTCGTAGCAACAGCACAGAAATTTATAGAAATAATAAGTCATTTACGCAGAATATATAAAACAATTTATTTGGCGCAAAACCAAACTTATGTGCAAATTGATAACTGGTGTTATAACACCTAAGTGCAAATGCAGTCAAAATATGGTATATTTACTTTTTATATAAAGAACCACTTACAATATGAGTATATAACAGTAAAAAGAGAGAAAAATACAAAGATACTTATAGTGTAGTATTTAATGTAACAAAAATTATAAAAAACAAAAGCATAAAGGGATTCTATAGTGACAGGAAAACCCCTTCAGTCACTTACCTGAATCCAGCGCCGATGTCCCTCGGCACTGGGTCAGGCTCTGCCCCTGCTCCTCTCCTGCCGACGTCAACTGGTGGTGGAGGGCCCTAATGCGCATGCTCAGCAATGGTTGCGCTTGCATAGGATTTCACCATATGAAAGCATTATTCAATGCCTTCTTGTGGGGATTCTGGTGATGCTAGAAGTCCTCATGCATAGCGTGAGGACGTCCAATGTCATTTAGGTGACCAAAAGTCATCTTAAGACCCAGAAGTCTCTCTAGTGGCTGTCTAGTAGACAGCCACTAGAAAAGGAGTTAACCCTCAGAGGTAAATATTGTAGTTTCTCAGAAACATAGGACAATGCACTTAGTCCACCTTAATGAGCTGAAATGGTCTGGGTACCTACATTGTCCCTTTAAGACAGGCACTCTTGCTAAAATCGCTTTTCCTCTCAGGAGCCACTTATCTTTAGGAATTACCTTGGTTGTATATCCAGAAAACCTCCAAGTCGGCATATACAGGGAACAACCTCTGAAAAGATACGTCCGGTGAACAGTTCTAATAAGCTTGATGAGCTTGGGTAGGCAGAAATTTGCTAGAAATTCTCTCAAAGCATTTTTGTTGAGTATAAGTTCATATTGTTCTAAAAAGGCATGGTGATTTTACAAAGCAAGATGATGATTGTGGTACAGAGTGCTAAATATGGAACAAAGAATTGCACATATATAATTTGGTGCCTTAGAACGTATTAGAGGATATGTGTTGCACACTCTAGCACATTTTGGAAAAGGGGGGAAATGCTTTTGTTATATACTGCACCTCTGCATGAGGCAGAAAGACTAACCAAACCCCCAAAGCATGAATGTGAGAGTGATAGGTAGATACATGATGTTTACGGGTTTTTGTTTGTTTGTTTAGAAGGTATGTTTGCGGTGGTAAAATTCATATTGCATGACGCAAAATAACCTGGGCAATGTTTTTATTGTAATTCATTTATTTCTAGAGTAATCAGATTTAGCCTTGCATCTGCATCCCTTTAATTTTAAAAATAGGTTACAAAATTGCATAATAGAATATGGGTAGAGAAGAGGTGGAAACATTTGAAACATGCAGTCTGACAGGAGATCTTTGGACAACTTTCAATTTCGACAAAAAAATCTACAACATAAGCATCTTTTCTCTAATTTATTTTTAACAGATTTTTGACAAGAAGAAAAATGACTATCATGTGACAGGGTATTATGTCAGAAATTATAACAAAATGGAAGAATTTTACGAGAATGCCACATAAGATATTCATCACAAATGGTATCATGTAATTAAAAGATAACATTTTTAAACTTTTCTACTTCCTCTAAATAAACTGACATCAAATATGCATAGTTTTACATACATATGTGATCAGCGCAGATGCCAAAATGGCAGATGCACAGATGGTTCTTTTCAATTCATTCAAAACAAAACGTACATCCAATGTTTTAGAGTCAAAACACCTCATAAAATCACAATAACCACACAAAAATATGCAATCTTTTTCTGAAAGCTGGCACTCATAGAATATAAAACTGGCCAACATATCTTTCTTTAAAAGATCCTATCCAGTCATGATATATTTCGACAAATTATCCAAGATTTATAAAATAATTGTAAGTGATAAAGACATGTCCGTGGGCTTAATGCCATATGCACTAAATGTCGTTGCTTGGCTGTAATCTGAAATTATGTTTGTGTTTATAAAGAACAAATGGATGAGAGTACTGACACTGTGGGGAATTTCATGTATGTACATAGTGGGGAATTACGATGAAGCATAAACATAATTACCCCCATTCAACCTCCCCCCAATAACGACAGACAACGTGGTATGGATGAACAGGCCACAGCATTTATTATAACATAAATAAATTACTGT
Source organism: Pelobates fuscus (assembly GCF_036172605.1). NCBI lineage: Eukaryota > Metazoa > Chordata > Amphibia > Anura > Pelobatidae > Pelobates > Pelobates fuscus. The sequence continues at coordinate 410,145,609 of NC_086318.1, forward strand.
ATAACACACCCATAACTCCATATATTAAACTCTTCTTTCTGTAACGAAATTGTTAGCAACAAATAAACATAAATAACATATATATATATATATATATATATATATATAAACAACTCAACATACAGTGCTATACAGAGAACCCCCCGTCCTTGCCAATAAAAACCTGCAGTGGCTCCTAAACACCACTGCCTCTCACCTCCCCCCCCGTCATAAAAAACATATTCCAATGCCTGCCATCAGCCGACCTTATCCACGCTCGATGGGCACGAGACCTCAGGCAACCTAAAGTTAAACCTTTTGAAGCAGGGGAGGCTGAGACCTGTAAACATGAGGAACTTATTCCATCCTTAACATAACCAAACTTAATTGGCAAGGACATACCCCCGCCACCAGACCCGCTGTTTTACCCCTAAATCAGCGGGGAACCCCACCAAAACCAGCCATGGCCTGTTCCACCGCCTCCTGTAGGGCGAGATTAAAAAGGTCGAGCCCGACCTCCGTGAGATGTACACCGTCCCTACAAAAAAAATGAGCCGCCTCCTGTTCAAAAACCCTATGGCAGACCGGGAGTCCATGAGCCCCCAAAACAAACTGGGAAACCCGCCTGTTCAACTTGCGCCGGCAACGCTCCATGGCACTCTGACTCCTGGCGCCACGCCAATAGTTGCGGGCGACAACTTCAGACCAGATTAAGCGCACGCCCGGGAACAAAACCAAGATGCGGGCCAAGTCCCGCTTCACTGCCGAGATTAAATCCCAAATGGGCACCGAACCCAGATCATTCCCCCCCAGGTGGATCACCAGGACACTCGGCGCACCCAGGAGCATAGACAGCCGTACCAACTCGGGGAGGAGCTGTGACCACCTCATACCCCGCGCCCCGAGCCATCGAACTTCCGCTTCGGAAGGCGAGAAACCCAACCTCGAACCTCCAGGCCGAACCGCCGCCCGCTGCCCAGCCCAGTAAACATAAGAGTGTCCGACGATCCAGATCCTGGGGGGAACAGAAACTGTGAAAGAAAATCACGTCAATAAACCGGCCGGACGAACATAGGAAATATAGCGCCCTGAGTCCCACCTACCAATCCTCTGAACCACCTGCGCTGGCATGCCTAGCCGAGAGGCCTCGGTCGCCGCCCCAATACGGAAGGAATGGCCCCCGAACTCCCTGCTATCCAACCCCATTGCTTCCAGCCCCAAACGAAACACTCTAACAAACTGGAAATGGGAAAGGAAACTCCCATCCCCATGCACCAGGAGAGGCAGCGCAGGAGAAGAGCGCACAGCACAATATTCCCCAAAGGACCACATGGGACAAATGCCGGAACCCGTCACAGCCCCCAAACGGACCCACTTACCCTTCCCCAAGACATCCGTCTTAGAGCGGTGGATTCGGAACGAGATCTGATCAGTGACGCACGAAACGTCACCAAATAGCACCCCACCTACCTGCTGCCGGCTGGGGCATACTAGCTCCCCAATCCGCATGGCGCCGAAGAATGCCAGGGAAAAGGCAAGGCGAAACAGCCGAACCTCGAAATCCGAATGGCAAACCCCGTGCAACGCCTCACATAAAGCAGTTAGGAGCGTGCCCGAGACAGGACGCCTTGAGTCCGGCACAAACACCCTCCCCCGTCTCAAGCCTTTTAGTGCCTGCCGCACAATGAACGCCTTAGTAGCGTCCTCCCAACCGCGTAACTTAAACAGGAAGCTGAGTCCTGACAAGCGTGCCGAAATGGCCGAGGGTGACATTCCTGCGGCCTCCCAGTCCCCCAAGAGCCGAACCAAACCCTGCAGACGAGAGGATGAGTCCTGGAAGCCCCCGTAGGCCCCCTCCCAACCTTCCCATTCCCTCCAAACCTTATTATAGCGGTCCCATGTGGCCGCAGTGACCGACCCACGGACCAACTCCATCAGTCTGCCAGACCCAAGGACCACATCTCTGCCAGACACAGGACACCCTCCAGTTCGGCCTGTGGAGCCACGGCCCGAAACCCGTCCCACTGTGAACGAGAGAGAGCATCGGCCATCACATTACGCACACCCGGGATGTGCACAGCCCTACAATACACATTCAGCTCCAGACAGCGCAGCACTAGGCGCCGGAGCAAGCGAACCACGGGGGGGGGGAAGATGCAGACAGCTGGTTAATAGCCTGGACTACACCCAAGTTGTCACAATGGAAGACCACCCGCCTATCCACCAGCAGGGAACCCCATACCTCCAATGCTACCAAGATTGGGAAGAGCTCCAGAAACACCAGATTCCGAGTGAGCCCCACCGCATACCAGGTCTCCGGCCACGAGTCAGCGCACCACTTTGCCCCTAGAATGGCTCCAAAGCCGGCAGAACCCGCTGCATCGGTAAACAAATGGAGGTCCGCATTAGAGACCTCCGGGGCCTGCCAGTAAGACCTGCCATTATAGGAGGCCAAAAAGGAGTCCCAGACAGCCAAATCGGCCCGTAAGGGCCGGGTAAGCCGGATAAAATGTAGCGGATGAGCGACCCCCGATGTCGCCGCCGCCAGGCGCCTATTAAAGATACGCCCCATTGGCAAGATCCAAAAGGCAAAATTGAATTTCCCCAGCAAAGACTGCAGGCAGCGCAGCTGGATCTTACGCCGCCCCAGGGCACGGGACACCGCGAGGCGCAGGTCCAAGACCTTATCGGGCGGCAGCCGACATTCCCCAGCCATTGAATCAATTTCGATGCCCAGAAAGCTCAAGCACGTGACCGGACCCACCGTCTTGTCGTGCGCCAGCGGGACCCCGAAGCGCTGAAACACCTCCCCGAGAACCCGCAGCAGGAGAGCACAGACGTGCAACTCCGCCGGGCCTACACACAGGAAATCATCCAGGTAGTGCAGGAGGGAAGCGACCCCCGCCTCCCTCCGCACCACCCATTCCAGAAAAGTGCTAAAGCACTCAAAATAAAAACAGGATAGCGAGCAACCCATGGGGAGGCACATGTCCACAAAAAACTGGCCCTCAAAGGCACACCCCAAAAGATGATGGCAATCCGGATGCACCGGGAGCAGCCGGAAAGCGGATTCCACATCCGCCTTAGCTAGCAGCGCCCCCGGGCCCGCTGCTCTCACCATGCGAACCGCCGCATCAAAGGATGCGTAGGAAACCCTGCAAAGTTCCGTGGAAATGTCGTCATTCACCGATCCACCACGAGGGTATGACAAATGGTGACTCAAACGATATTTCCCGGGGTCCTTCTTGGGCACCACACCCAAGGGAGAAACCCGCAAATTCGCCATCGGTGGGGTGGAGAAGGGGCCGGCCATCCGACCCAAGGAAACCTCTTTATCCAATTTTTCCCGCACCACCTGGGGAAAAGCCCGCACGGACTTGAGGTTCCGGACGGAGAGCATAGGAGGGCGCTCCGCGAACGGGATCCAAAACCCCCGCTCAAACCCCTCCACTAAGATACGCGCCGCAGCCCGATTCTCATAAAGGTCGAGCCACGGGCGCATCGCGTTTACGAGGACCGGCGTTGTCGCCCTTTGCCCCCATGTCCCCTTTCTCCCCCGTTTTGCCCCGCTTGAAACAGCGGGAGGCAGGATGGGCCCCACCGCAGCCGGAGCATTCGTGCTTAAACCGGCACGAGGACCCCCACTTACAGAGACTGTCGTTAAATTTGGGGGCCGCAGAAGGCCGCAAAACACTCCTCCTTGCAGTAGGCCGCGTGTCTGGAGCCCCAGACACGCGGTTCCGGCGATGCCTCGGGCCCGGGCTCCCAGTCCTCAACCGGGCCCGAGGAGTAGGATCAGGGGAGAGCCTGGCAGGCGGCCGGGAACGCCTGCCAGTGCTGGTGCGGCCCCCAGGGGCAGGGACCGCAGAAGGAGCAGCAGGGGGGACCACAGAGGATACCCCAGGGGAGGGTAGGCCACGGGGGGTGCCCACACCGCTAGCCATACCTCCAGTAATGTTGGCAAATTGCTCCCTCAGTTGCCGGCCACCATCCAGCGCAGCAGCAGCCCTGAGGGATGACAGGATCGCCTCAACATCCATCCCTCAAGCTGTGGAGACTAAAAGCCCAGGCAAACAGGAGCAAGAGACAGGAAGCTGTTCACTGGCCCGAATCCCAAGTGGCACTGAGGTAAGACCTCCCCCCTGCTAGCTCACATAGCCCTAACCCCACCCACACAATACACCCACTATCAAAGACCCTCCCCTGCATCTATCCCCACACTCCTACATGTGCCCTTGTCCGCTTAGCTGCGCTATCTCCCCAGGGCCTAAATAATAGAGGCAGCACTTACTATATTTTTGCCTCTATGTATTTATGGTATATGTCACATTAAGAACTCTTTATTTGTATGTTTTGCAGGAAACCTTTTAGATTAGAATGATGGAAGTTTTTAGTGCACCAAGATCCTCAAAATCGAAGAGAAATGGATCCATGAAAAAAGTCTCAGTCTGCCGCATGTCATCTATTGTGACGAACATAATTATGAACCTGTTGACAAAGAGTGGCAGCTTGTCTTGCTTTTAACAAAATGTGATTTTGAAAGTGTACAGTTGAGATGCAAACATTACATTGTGTAGAGAGGATCTCAATGAATTTGATCATCCTACGATCCTTAGTGTGACTTACCTGTACGCACATTGCAGTTCTTGTGGTTAGTGGTTGTGAGTGACCTCATTGCAACACTGTGTCACAGAAGGAGAGACATCTGGCAAATAGTTTTTTGGGTTTTTTTGTTAGAAAAAGTACTGTAGACTTACCAGACATATCCTTAGAAATTAAGTAGTTAAAATGGCAGTCGTGCATCACAACAACAACCCTGAATAGATGTGTGAATCTACTAAATTCATTGGCTAAAGAGGAACAAAAATATCCTAACCTTAACCTAAGAATTCACTTAAACAGCCCAAGGATATCATTGAATTGAAGTAGTTTCAAAAAACATTTAGTTGAATAGAGGTGATGCCATTACTAAATCTAAATGTCGATATGTGTTATCCAACAAAGACAATAAATGCAGGATCAGTGCTTCACTAGAGACATAAAAAGTGCAGCTTGTTTCATGTTATTTGGTTAATTAGATTCTATGCAGTTTTATTCTCTAAGCACTGAATTGAAAATTGTATTGAAAAACTCAGGGCAATAATAGCCAAAGTGTGACGAAAGCTGAGACGGTTATTATTTTATTTTTTTATCTCTGTTCTAAATTGTGCAATACATTTTTCAGTTTATGTTAATTCACTATTTAGTGATTATGCCCTACAAATATTGCTAGAATCCCAAAGCACTCTTCATCTTTCCAGCCTTGTTCATAAGAGCATTTCTGGGAAGCTCCCACCCTATCTGAGTAGAGTGCTCCTCTGCTGTTCCCACCTCCTATAATCTCAGATTCAGTACTAGCATGATATTTAGCATACCGCAATACAAAAATAAAGTAGCTCGATCATAATTTTCCTACAGAGTACCACAATTATGGAATAACCTCAGGGACACAGTCAAATCTTCATTCAATCTAAAATCTTTTAAGAGATCTATGGCAATATACCTCAATACAGAATGCACCTGTGGCAAACCTAGCCACTTCTGGACTATAGTTATTTTAGGTTGTCCATAGGCTGAACGCATAATGTGTGTCTTTTACTGTATATGTGCTGTATTATGGCCGTTCGCATGCTGGCAGCCGTACGCTGCCAGCATACCAAGCATTCGTTTGACGAAACACGGCTATCCTGGCCGTTCGCCATACGAATGCGGGCTCCCCAGGTAGACCACACATTCACAAGTCGTGTGGCACCAATTAACCGATTGCAACAATGTTGCAATCGGTAATTAAGGGCTCTCCTAGGTGGCCGCCGTACAGCTAACGACCATGCGGCGGTCGGCCATCTTGGATCCTTTGTCTCTGCAGCGGTGTTCGGTCGTCGAGAGCCTGGAACTGAAAACGGCTACTCAATGATCCGAACACCGCTGGACTTCCAGAGTGTTCGGGAGTTCCGCGTTCGGTACATTATGTTACCCATACTTGTTCGGTACTTTTAAACCGAACTCAATGTTTGAATGTATTCTGTGCGGCGTTCGGTCAATTCAGCTGGGATCGGAGCGGTATTCTCACGAAGTGTGCGCTCCGACCCCAGCTATCTACCGAACGTTCAGTCATCTCAAAGTACCGAATATTGTGTAAAATATGTAATTTAAAGTGAATTGTCAGTTTTGCTGCACGAGGGGATAATCCACTTAATCGTCCATTTTAGTGGGAGTATCCTTCTCGTGCAGCAATGCCTGTTGGGAAAGTAACAATGCATGTTGGGAGAAATCCCATGGATTATCTGTAAGGAAACCCCTTGCATGGGGAACTGCTTAAATATGCCAGCTTGCAAATAAACTGAGTTAGTTGACTCCCAAACCGTGTTTCGTCCGGTTATTGGGAGGATGGGTAATATTGCCGTGCTTTCTATTCTGACTGTGGATTTCCTGAGAATACCAACGGATATCGTGGAGTAATATACTGCATTCCGTTACAATTGGTGGCAAGCGACGGGATCCGAACCTTACAGCCGAAAGCAGAATTCGTGTAACTGGAACTACCGAACAAGGAAAGCAAGGGCAATTCGTATGGAGATTGATTATACCATACTGAAACGACAGACTTTAAAAGAACTACTGGAAGCCAGAGGGAAAGTAGCCAGCAGCAAAACCAAAGCGGTACTAATTGCCGAGCTGATGGAGGGAGACCAAGCCCGCAGCGCTACACCCCCAGTAGTTATGGAAGAAACGCTCTATGAAAGAGAGATGAGGACCAGGCTAGCATTTTTGCCGCAGCCTATATCGGAGGCCATGTTGAATATGGTAATGGCAAATGTGCAGGAATATGTTATGGCACACAGCCCACAACACACCTTGACTCGAACCGAGTCCAACCCAGGATCTCTTTACAACCCGGTAAAGCCCAAGATCCCGTATCAGGCCTTCAGAGCCTTTTGCGAGGAAAAGGACGAGATCGATGGGTACTTGCAGGACTTTGAAAGACTGTGTGACCTACATGAGTTAGAACGGGTGCAACTGCTAGCAAGCAAACTAGCAGTTCGGGCAGCCGAAGCTTACCGTGCTGTGCCCAGTGAGGACAGCAAAGATTACGAAAAAGTAAAGCGCGCAATCTTGGAGAGGTATGCCATTACCCCAGAGGCATACCGGCGCAAGTTCAGACACTTACGCAAACCAGAGAGGGATTCACACGCAGAGTGGGCACATAAACTGGATCAAGCCTCCCAAGGGTGGATACAGGCCAGCAACGCCACCACCATGGAGGAATTGCGCCAGATGATGTTGCTGGAGCAATTTTTTAATGGATTATCCCCGGAGACTCAAGAATGGGTACGGGACAGGAAACCCCTCACCCTAACTGAAGCAGCTAGATTGGCTGATCAACACTTTGATGCACGGAGGCACCAGGGACCTGTAGCCAAAAGCTACTCCCGACCCACAGGACTACCTAGCGCTACACCACCTCTAGCGCCCACAGCCGCCCCGTTCCGTCCCTCGCAAGGACATGTACCGCCACCTTCCAGGTACAACGGGCGGGCCAACATCCAGTGCCATTCCTGTAAACAATGGGGGCATATGGCCCGAGAATGCACACAGAATCGTGGCAGGCCCACCTGGAATCAGGGGCGTCCAAGCCCCGTACCCAGGGCGGCTGCTCACCATTACCAGAGGGAACCAGCCACTCAGGATTTGTGGAGTGTGCATGCAGAGGAACCCCTGGGTATCTTACACGAGGTAATGTCGGTCCGAGCCACCGATAACCGGCAGCATCACCGGCAGCTGGTAACGCTTGAGGGGAACGAGGTTCAGGGACTGCGGGATTCGGGAGCTACCTTAACCCTGATAGCACCCCATTTGGTATCGGAGGGCACGCATACTGGCGGATCTGTGGCCGTCCGGGTAGCCGGGGGAGCTGTATACCGACTACCCACGGCGAAAGTACATTCGAACTGGGGTGCGGGAGAGGGGACAGTAGAATTGGGGCTAATGCAGAACTTACCCGCAGATGTTGTGTTAGGGAATGATTTGGGGCAGATGACCTCTGCCTTTGTTCCGCAGGCTCCCTACCAGGAAGCCCATCCAGTAACCACACAGCAGCAGGCTCGCACCACGGCTACACCGATCCACTCTGAGGCTCAGGTAAGAGACCATGACCCCCACCCGACTCCCATGTCCTGGGATACCCCGACTACCTTTGTCACTGAAGTACAGACTGATCCCACTTTACAAGTCTATAGGGACCGGGCACAAGCTGACCAGACAGGGCTAGAGGGGGAGCATTACACGTGGGAGAAAGGGTTATTGTACCGTGTCACGGCCAAGGACGTGGGGGGGTCTGTCACCTTGACAAACAAACAGTTAGTGGTACCGCAGAAATATAGGCAGGAGCTGCTTAGAATTGCTCATGATATCCCCTTGTCAGGACACCTAGGGATGACCCGCACCAGATACCGCCTGACGCATGCGTTTTTCTGGCCCGGAATCTCCCAGGATGTGCGACAGTATTGCACCTCCTGCGACGTTTGCCAGCGAGTAGGTAAACGAGGGGATCGCCACAAGGCCAAGTTATGCCCCCTACCCATTATTGCCGAACCCTTCAGCAGGGTAGCGGTAGACATAGTAGGGCCCCTGCCAAAACCCAGTCCCTCTGGCAAAAAGTATATTTTAACTGTGGTGGACCATGCCACCAGGTACCCCGAAGCCGTGGCTCTCACTAACATTCATGCTGAAACCGTAGCTGAAGCATTAATGAAAGTGTTTTCCAGGGTAGGGTTCCCCCAAGAAATCATATCCGACCGGGGCACCCAATTTACTGCCGAGGTCACCCAGCATATGTGGAAGGTATGTGGCATTAAGCCAATAGTCAATTCCGCCTACCACCCCCAGTCCAATGGACTATGTGAGAGATTCAATGGGACGCTGAAGCAGATGCTTCGGACGTTCGGGGAAACCCACAAAGACTGGGAGAGGTTCCTGCCTCACCTGCTCTTTGCGTATAGAGAGGTTCCCCAAGAATCGACCGGATTCTCCCCATTCGAACTATTGTTCGGGAGAAGGGTACGGGGACCCTTAAACTTGATTAGGGAACACTGGGAGGGGGAAAGTACGGCTAGCGAAACCCCTATCGTATCATATGTACTGGAGTTCAGAGACCGTCTGGAGGCGCTAACTCAGGCTGTGCACACCAACCTCCAGGCGGCGCAGCAACGTCAGCGATGCTGGTACGATAGAGGAGCCAGGGACCGCAGCTTTCAAGTGGGACAGAAGGTTTTGATTTTAAAACCTGTCCGCACGGACAAGCTGCAGGCCATCTGGCAAGGCCCATACCAGGTAGTAGAGCAGCGATGCGACACTACCTATGTGATAGGCCCCTGCTCAGGGGTAGGGAAGAGACGCATGCTCCATGTAAACATGCTCAAACCCTACCATGAGAGGATAGAGGACGTGACGGCAATCTGTGCCTCTGCCTTAGAAGATCAGGAGAACTTGCCCCTACCTGATCTACTAGAACCGGAAGAACCGATAGAGCCCTCCCGGGGAGTTCAGCTGGGGGAGCGGCTAAGCCCTCTCGAGCGTGCCCAGGTACAGGCGCTGATTGTAGCTAAAGGGGCTACCTTCTCCAATTTACCTGGGTACACTCCGCTAGCCACCCACCGAGTCGAAACCCCGGGACAGCTACCTATGCGACAGGCTCCATATAGAGTCCCGGAATCAGTCCGGACCCATATGAAGGCCGAGTTGGATGAAATGTTGCAGCTAGGGGTTATCGAACCCTCAGATAGCCCCTGGGCATCACCGGTAGTCCTGGTGCCTAAAAAGGACGGCACTACCCGATTCTGCGTTGACTACCGGAGGCTGAATGACAAGACAGTGTCTGATGCCTACCCGATGCCTCGGATAGATGAGCTGCTAGATAAGATGGCACGGGGTCAGTATCTCACTACCATTGACTTGTGTAAGGGATACTGGCAAATTCCTCTAGCCGATGATGCCATCCCCAAGTCGGCGTTTGTCACTCCGTTTGGCCTGTACCAGTTTAAGGTCATGCCCTTCGGAATGAAAAACGCTCCGGCTACTTTTCAGTGGATGGTAGATCGGCTACTGGACGGCTTCCAGGAGTATGCCTGTGCATATTTGGATGATATAGCCATCTTCAGCCAGACCTGGGACGACCACCTACACCATATAGGAGCAATCTTAGACCGTATTGGGGAAGCCGGATTAACTTTAAAACCTAGTAAGTGCCACGTAGGTATGGCCGAGGTGCAGTATCTGGGACACTGAGTAGGGTGTGGGCAGCAGAGACCCGAACCAGCCAAGATTGAGGCCGTAGCTAAGTGGCCTACCCCAAGGACCAAAACCCAGGTGCTAGCTTTTCTAGGGACTGCAGGGTATTATAGGAAATTTGTACCTGACTACAGTACCCTGGCCAAACCCCTGACGGACCTGACCAAAAAGAACCTTCCCCGACTGGTTGTCTGGGCCCCAGAGTGTGAGCAGGCATTCCAACAACTCAAGACAGCCCTAACTAATGCTCCTGTGTTAACTGCTCCTGATCCAACTAAAAGATTTCTTGTCCACACAGACGCTTCAATGTTTGGATTGGGGGCAGTGCTGAGTCAAGTGGGAGCCGATGGCGGAGAACATCCCGTAGCCTACTTAAGCCGCAAGTTGTTGCCCCGTGAAGTGAGCTACGCCGCCATTGAGAAAGAATGCCTAGCCGTGGTGTGGGCCCTTAAAAAGTTACAGCCGTATTTGTATGGACAACCTTTTTCACTACTCACAGATCACAACCCGTTGGTGTGGCTAAACCGTGTGTCTGGAGACAATGCCAGGCTGCTGCGCTGGAGTTTGGCGCTGCAGCCCTTTGATTTTACCATCCATTACCGGCCAGGAAAACAAAACGGTAACGCTGACGGGTTATCCAGACAGACTGAACTCGAGAAGTGATCTGTGAGTACTCTCCCGGACATCCCCAAGCCGATCCGTTGGGATCAGACTGTGTATGCCGGCTTGGTTCTGGGGGAGCATTGTGGCAAACCTAGCCACTTCTGGACTATAGTTATTTTAGGTTGTCCATAGGCTGAACGCATAATGTGTGTCTTTTACTGTATATGTGCTGTATTATGGCCGTTCGCATGCTGGCAGCCGTACGCTGCCAGCATACCAAGCATTCGTTTGACGAAACACGGCTATCCCGGCCGTTCGCCATACGAATGCGGGCTCCCCAGGTAGACCACACATTCACAAGTCGTGTGGCACCAATTAACCGATTGCAACAATGTTGCAATCGGTAATTAAGGGCTCTCCTAGGTGGCCGCTGTTCAGCTACCGACCATGCGGCGGTCGGCCATCTTGGATCCTTTGTCTCTGCAGCGGTGTTCGGTCGTCGAGAGCCTGGAACTGAAAACGGCTACTCAATGATCCGAACACCGCTGGACTTCCAGAGTGTTCGGGAGTTCCGCGTTCGGTACATTATGTTTCCCATACTTGTTCGGTACTTTTAAACCGAATTCAATGTTTGAATGTATTCTGTGCGGCGTTCGGTCAATTCAGCTGGGATCGGAGCGGTATTCTCACGAAGTGTGCGCTCCGACCCCAGCTATCTACCGAACGTTCAGTCATCTCAAAGTACCGAATATTGTGTAAAATATGTAATTTAAAGTGAATTGTCAGTTTTGCTGCACGAGGGGATAATCCACTTAATCGTCCATTTTAGTGGGAGTATCCTTCTCGTGCAGCAATGCCTGTTGGGAAAGTAACAATGCAAGTTGGGAGAAATCCCCTGGATTATCTGTAAGGAAACCCCTTGCATGGGGAACTGCTTAAATATGCCAGCTTGCAAATAAACTGAGTTAGTTGACTCCCAAACTGTGTTTCGTCCGGTTATTGGGAGGATGGGGAATATTGCCGTGCTTTCTATTCTGACTGTGGATTTCCTGAGAATACCAACGGATATCGTGGAGTAATATACTGCATTCCGTTACAGCACCTGTCATGGTTGAATATATTTATTACCTATTATGTGTTAAATATGAATATGTGTGTATGTATGTATGTATGTATATATATATATATATATACATATATATATATATATATATATATATATGGTTGAATATATTTATTACCTATTATGTGTTAAATATGAATATGTGTGTATGTATGTATGTATGTATATATATATATATATATAGTTTGTAAATAATTTGTGTATGTATACAAGGGATTTGCATGGCAACATTTTTCTTTAAGTTTTGGTTAGGTTTTATAGTTTTCAAATTTGTGTTCTAATGAAATTCGGTAAACTTTAGACACTGACATTAAACATTTTAATAAAAATGCTATTTGTATGGTAGCTGCTACTTTTTTCGGTGGTAATAAACTCCCTAGGATCACAGTGGTGTTTCAACTTTGTTTGGGGTAAAAGGTAAAAAACAAAACAAAAAAACTTAAAAAAATGAAAGTGTGTGAGAATGAGTGAGAATGGATGAAAATGTAGTGGGGAAAAATATTATCCAGTCTGCTAATACCCTGTAGCCCATGCTCCTATTATGGGAGCTTTAAGCAAATTATTTTTTTCTGTAATGTCCGAAAATTGAGACTAAGAACTGAAACAAAATGCTGTTTTAAAGGGGAACTGTCATTTCTACTATATTATTAATATCATGATTATTTATCCCATGTATTTGAAAAAATCTTTTTTCATTAAGTCTGAGATTTTTTAATTCCTTAATTTCGTTAAATTCCTCTGCATGAAAGACACAATTTTGCAACATATTCTGAAGGCAATTGCGTTACATTTCAACTGACGATCCATGGTGTTTTGTACATTTTTTATGATTTACAAAACAATTGGCCCCAGAACTTGTCCACCAGAGGTACAGACAGTTTCTGGAGGGTCCCACCCTCCAAAATAGTAGACAGGAATTATAAAAAAAAAAAATAATGTATGTACTCATGAATTTTGTAAAATGTAATAAAATGAAACAAAAGAGGAAACATGGTTTGTAAGTTTGAATTGGAGAAACCTTGCAGTGATATTCAGTACAATTAATTTCTTATTAGTACTGACGTTTACTGTAGGGATCTCAGATTCATATTATAAACCATGTTTTCTCTCTTTACTGTTTTTACATTTTGATGGCATTTGATGGACATATACAGCCTTTATTTTGAAATAGATGGACATTGTTCTTAAATATTTGGACAAAAAATTGGATATGATTATTTATTTGTTGGTTGCTCTTATCCACCATTGTTACCCAATTATAATCCTATTTGCTTATAATTCTTGTGCATTTTTTAACCCCTTAAGGACCAAACTTCTGGAATAAAAGGAAATCATGACATGTCAGACATGTCATGTGTCCTTAAGGGGTTAAGCTAATTCTCTGTTAACTATTAGTACATTTTTGTGCATCATCTTATTAATTTTAGGGAGATAGGATTTGTTTTATAAAATGTTTTCACGCTACCCATTTTCCCATAATCCTTCACCTGTCTCTATTCTTAACTACTTAATCACCTTCCAATCTATGCTGGATTTGCATATATCCACTGATCTTTGACCATCCTTGTGACAGATCCATCTGTATAGACTTATATTGCTGGTTCATCTGTTTGCCTTGATTTCGTTGGATTTCTTGTCCGTATGCCCCTGTTCGTGTGTTTCCCCAAATACCGATTGAAACTACCGAACGGACGGCCACCCAGGAGAGAAGTGTGCTGCTAGTTAACCTATTGGCCTCAATTAGAACGTTGCAGTTAACCGCAGACACCTCTCCATTCCATTCGTACGGGTGGTCGTCGTTCGTATGCCGACCACGAGGCGGCGGCCATTTTGGGACACGAGGAGAATCAGCGGTGTTTGGTGCAAATACTATGGAACTAAAAACGGATACATTATCTGCCGAACACCGCTGCCGCTCGCCTTCTATTTCGTCGAGGTGTACGAACACCGGTCAGTTCGGGAGTTTCTATCATTCGTATGGACTTTACCCAGGTAGCCGTCCCATGGAGTCATTCGTATACCGAAGGACTTGTGAAAGACTTTGACTCCATGGCGATTGAACTAGGTACATCGGATCTGAGCGCTATTCGGTAGAAATATGCACTCAGATCCAGGCTATCTGGGGATACGTTACACGAACCATATGCAGTCGGTATTTCTGAATTTATGTATTTTATTGTATTTTTCTTATTATGTTTTAAAATGGCGTTTGTCTCTATTCTGGGAGATAATTAGGTTTCTTCCCAATTATCTCCGGGATAGAGAAGAAGGATTTATGGGTAAAATGGGAAGGGCTTATATTGAAGCCACTGCGAATGGCTACTGTCCAATATATTGTACAGTCTTCCACAAGGTCCCCTAGGGGAGTGTCCACCTTGTGGAGACCCGCATAAATACCGGGCAGGTAGCCCCCATTAAACACATTCCTGTTTGACCTTCAAGACAGAGCTTGGTCTCGTTTGTGGAGGGATTTATTATTGGTACAGTACGTTTCGTTATTTCTAGCTGTGGAAGGATTTCGACTGAATTGCTGATCGGGAGTTGCCGCGTTCGTATGTTTGACGATCGGCTGGATTAAAACTGCATTTCTGGAGAAAGGGGATTATTCACTAAACGGCAGCTTCATTCCCCTTGCGGTGAGTGTCGTAACAATCCTTTTCTGCCAACCTCTCATAACCTATCACTTTGTATAAAAGTACTGTATTTGCAAGATTGTAAGCACACGGTCAGGATCTTCTGTTTATATCAGTGTGTGTTTATTATTTGTCTGTATTCCGTTTATTGTACAGCAATGCAGAGTAAGTTAGTGCTATCTAAATATCAAATAATAATAATAAAGATAGTGTTAAATGTAGAAATCCATGTCTGTTTATCCAGCAACTGGGCACATTCATCTTCATGAAAGCTTCCAACCATAAGATCTGTTGTTTGCAGTCCCCTGTAAGTCACCAGGAAGCACATATCGAATAGGATGAATTAAACAATGCTTTTATTTCTCCTTCTTATTTGCAATGTTTGTCCTGTCTTTGCATTGTCTGAACTTGACTATCACATGTTTTTATAAATCTTTAAAGGAAAACTTTAGAGTCAGGAATACAAACATTTATTCCTAATCCTATAAAAATCCCTGATCCCTGTTAAAAAAAAATCCCTAATCCCTGTTAAAAACACTATATAACCCAACCTGGCCCCTTTATCCCGTAAATATATTAACATCTTACCTGTATACTGCTGGTGCTGGCTCTGCCCCTTATCTGCCTCCTTGACTGACATCATCAGAAGTGATTATCTCAGCCAATCACAATGCTTTTACTTAGGAAAGCATTGGATTGGCTGAGATTGTTAATTCTGATGATCTCAGCCAAGGAGGCAGGCTGGAGGCGTAGTCAAACGCCACCCTGGCCAATCAGCATCTCCTCATAGAGATGCATTGAGTCATTAGATCTATATGAGACAAGTTCAGTGTCTCCATCCTTTCTACCCTCTCACACTTAACTTGCCAGTCCGCCGACCTGCCGACGCCGGGATCCAGCGGACCGCTGCCCCCCACGCAGCCTGAGGTTCCACTCATCATGACATCGACACGCTATGCAAAAGAGCTTAGCACACACATACATTTTAGGGGTGTGGCTATGCTAACCACACACCTAACCATATAAAAGCCCAGTCTGCCCAAAGCACAGTGCCCTGTTGTGATTTCTAGTGTTCCTTGTGTCACTAGTGTCCTTATAGCGCGTTCCTGTATCCTTTGTATCCTTTATATATTTTGACCCGGCTTCCTCTTGACTATTCTGTCTTCTGGATCCCTTGACTTGGCTCTGTTTCTCGTATTTGTGTGATTCTGGCTTCCCTTGATGTTGGCTTTATCTGACGTTCTGTAAAGTGTATTCTTTATTCTGGCCGTTCTAAGGACCGGTTTAGGGATCTTCTTTCTGTCTCTATTCTCTCCTGGTGGGTTTTCACTCTGCGTGTTGGGTTGTACATTATACATGCAGAGGGTGGAGACACTGAATGTCAGCCCCAGGAAGCATCTCTAGTAGCCATCCAAGGAGTGGCCACTGAAGGTTTCCCGAGGCAGCAATGTAAACCCTGCCTTTTCTCTGAAAAGCCTGCAGGGACTGATTATACTCACCAGAACAACTACATTAAGCTGCAGCTGTTTTGGTGACTAACATAGAATGTAATGGAAAACAAAAGTTAACTCAAATTATTTGTGACTTCCAATATATTTTTCAGTGACGTAAATTTCATTGAAGTGACGGTCCCTCTTTAGAATATCAAAGGCTCCAACTAATGTTATTTATGTTTAAATGTATCATATTGTATGGAATACATGTTCAACCTCAGTGGAACGCAGATGGATGCAAAAGCTGCATCGAGAATGAGGCTTGACATGCACACCAATACCCACGAGAAGCTTATTGGCTGATACCTATCAGCTGAAGACACCAGCGGGGTTTGAACTGTGCTGGTTATTTCGAAAATAAGTGACTGTGTATTTCCCCTGAAGAGGTCAGAGCAAATTGAGAAGAAACACGTTGAGCAAGATGGATTTTTTATTTATTTTAATACATTTTATATGTTTATTCTGTGCATCATTATCATCCTGTACCCAGATTTTCCTGGACTACAGGGCGGCACTTTTTGGTTTCTTCCTGTTGTAATGTGCCTCTCTTTTTTTTCCTCATTTTTTTGAGTAAAATTTAAGGGAAGAAATGCCTTGCCTATGTTTCTGGTACTCGAAGAGTTAATCATTAATTAATAAACACAATTTAAAACCAGCATGATCTGAGATTTAGGACCCACATGCTCATAATAAATTAAAACCTTCAGTAATATTTTTTTCTTATGGAAATAATTGTGTACAATATGAATGTTTGCGTTTTAATTTGTTTAGAAATAAGCATTCTTTATTTTCATTAGCTGACGCCGGGAGGTCATGCGTAATTGCAGGTATTAAGTACTGTGTTTCATCTCTTTACCCACAATTAAAATAACAATAGAGAAATGTATAAAATTAGTAATAATTGAGAAAATGGATTTTCATTTAGTGGTTATAAGCTACTAAACTCACTTTCCAATTAAAAAATAACCAGTAAATCCTTATAAACCATTCTTTTCTCCCAGGGCTTTGTGCCCTTCACTTTCACAATCTTGAAGAGACAGGCATCCAATGGTACCAAGACCAGAGAGGTGGTGATCAGGTAATCCATTTACTACAAATAACCATTAATGCTGCCGTGCATGCTATACCATCATGAAAAATGTGGGCTTAACCCCTTAACGCTGTTACAGCGTTCTATGCCATCCCCATTAAAATTGGATTTAAAGCCATTACGGCAGCAAAGAACCAGGAGCTTCGACAGCCCAGGCAGCCCTCCCCGGAAAATCAGGCCCCTGGGGCCATGTGATTGCTCTCAAAGAGCGATCACATGGCCGCAATAGCTGGCTGTAGATCTGCCAGCAGGGGGACTGTCTGGGTGGTGGGTAGTATAAAAAAATATTATTGAACATGTTAAAATAAATTAAACGTGTATATACATACACACACACACATATATATATATATATATATATATATACATCTTTTATTTATGTAACGTCATACGTAGTGTATTTTAATATCAATATAAGTACATATATTCATATTAAAATACACTTAGAATGAAGTTACATATATATAAGATATATATATTATATATATAATTCATATATATATATATAAAAAGGAAAAAATCCCCTGCACTCACGCTTTAACTGCTTCAATGCCGGCTGCAAGAAATAGCCTGGGCTCCATATACATTAATCCATAGTAGAATGGCTGCTCTCTGGTCTTAAAATTTCAATGCTTTATTTAATTAATTTAAAAATGACCAACGTTTCAGTCCCCTCTCGGGACTTTACTCAGGGTCAACAAGAAGACAACAATGCATACATACGAAGATGCACAATATATATCTACATGAATAATCATAAGAACTCACCCAGGTGTTGTGCACCGATCCCTGACGTTCCGGGGAAACTTACATGCATGCGCACACGCCCGCGAACGTGCTCTGCCCCCCACCAATCATGTGAGATCGTGTATACCAGGACCGCAACCCGGGTGCCATAGTGGACCCCCAACAAGCTTCCTCCTTGTCTGAAAAGGACCACCTTGAAGTAAAAAAAAATTGTGGAGACTAGTAAAAGTAAAAAAGACATGCTGGTTTTACCTGTACAAGTGGTAGTGTGAAGTGTTGAAATGAACTATGCACAATAATGTACTTAATATAAAGTGACAGAAATGCTAAAAAGGGAAAAAGGGGATTATTAGTATCAATGTTTCTGGCAAAGGGAGTTAGTATTTATTTAGAATCATAAATAAATATAATACATATATAAATATATTAGAAATTGGTGATAAGACCCATAGCTATATGGGAAAGTCTGTGTTGCTGAATAAGCTATACCATCAAAAGTGCTGCGTGTAGGGGGGGGTGGCGGAGCCAGCAGCCAACCGAAGCAGACGTGCACCAGGAGAGCTCCGCCAAAATAAGCCTACTGTCAGGGCTCCGCGGGCAGCGGTGAGGGGAGGCTGCAATCCTCTCGCAGCACTCACCCTCGGTCCGTCGCCGCCCGCGGTCCCCTCTCCCCTTACCGATAAGCGAGCGGCGTCCTCTCCTCTTGACACGCCGCTCGCGTCCTCCTCTCCTCCTCCCAGCGGCAGCATTTCTAACGCTGCACGCTGGGAGCCGGCACTATTATCTAAGCGCCGGGGTCACTCACGTGACCCGGCGTTAAAGCTACAGTGCAACAAACACAGTGGGGGGTATAGATATCCCCCACGTGTGTTTGTTAATACTGATTGGTGGTTAGCCAATCAGGATTCAGGCTAGGATTTAAATACTTACCTTTCCTGTCTATCTGTGCCCTGTTGTGGTCTTTGCTTTATGGTATCGATTGTGAACGTGTGCTTTCTGGTTACGTACCCTCTGGCTTGTTATACTGACTTTGTGACTTTCTCCTACCCTTTGACCTCGGCTTGTTTCTCGTTATTCTGTTTTCTGGTTCCCCTTACTCGGCTTGTCTCCTGACTATTCTTTGTGTGCTTAGCCCGGCCACTCTAAGGACCGGTACAGCACACTTTCTGTGTGTGTGTCTGTGTGTGTGTTAGCGTGTTGGGTTCCCCGGAATCGTGACATTACAACAGGGCCATAATGGAACCTGCTGACATACCACAGCTCCTAGTTAATCAGGAGGCTAGAATGGATGGCTTGGACCACCGTATGGATCAGTTTGCTCAAGCTTTGCAGACCATACTGGCTCGTACTGCACACCTGCAGCCTGCCGCCCAGGAGGCGGTTGCTGCTGTGCCCGAACCCATTGCCACTCCAGTACCCGTTCCTGCTCATGTAGTCCATATGACACCGCCACAGCGCTATAGTGGTGACCCAGCATTGTGTCGTGGTTTCCTCAATCAAATTGACATCCATTTGGTGATGAATCCACGTTCCTATCCCACCGACAGATCCAAAATTGCCTTTTTGATAAACCACCTGTCTGGGAGAGCTTTAGCATGGGCAAACCCCATGTGGGAAAATATGTCTCCTATGTCCTTTGCGGATTTTTTGTCAGCATTCAAACGCACGTTTGATCAACCCGGTAGGGTTGCCTCTGCTGGCAAAGCTCTGCTTAGGGTTCGACAGGGTAACAGATCTGTAGCGGATTATACTATCGAATTCCGCACTCTAGCAGCTGAAGTGGTTTGGAATAACGACGCCCTCGTAACAGCCTTTCAGGAGGGTTTGGCCGCTTACATACTGGATGAGATAGCATCCAGGGAACTGCCTGTCCTTCTAGATGATATTATAGACTATGTAATCCTTATTGATAACCGCATTAGAGAGAGACGTAGTCAAAGACGGCTGGATACACGGGTGTTACCTGCTCTACCCAGTACTGCATTACTAGCGTTACCCGCTCCTAGGCAACCATCCCCCGAACCCATGCAATTGGGTGCTACGGGGTTAACTGAGGCTGAAAGAACGTATCGTAGAAGGGAGGGGTTATGTCTCTATTGTGGAAAGAGGGGGCACCACTGTAATACATGCCCTAAATTACAGGGAAACTCCAGCACCTAAGGCCTAGAGAGGGGTCGGCCTCGGGTGTTATGACTTTGTCCCCTCATGTGTCCATCTCCAGACCATTTATTACGGTCTCTCTTTTGGTCAATAAAACCACCATAACAACTAAAGCCTTGATCGATTCAGGTGCGGCTGACAACCTTATGGATGAGACCTTTGCCAGAACCGCAGCCTTGACTTTGATCCACAAGGCCACACCCTTGGCCGTTGAGGCCATAGATGGTAGACCGCTTGAGAGACCTCTGGTGACCCATGAAACCCAAGATATAGAAATGTCTGTGGGTGCTTTACACAAGGAAAGGTTAACCTTCCAAATAATTGACTCCCCTACTGCTTCCATTGTTCTGGGTTTTCCCTGGTTAGTGAAACACAACCCAGTACTTGATTGGGGTTGTTTAGACATACTCTCCTGGGGGGAATCTTGTCAACGAGACTGTATGGCCCAAGTACGTCCCGTTTGTTTACTTAACATGCCCACGGCTAAACCGCTTTCTGTTTCTGTCCCTTCTGTGTATGCAGACCTTGCTTTGGTTTTCGAAAAAAGGGAGGCAGATAAGCTACCCCCACACCGTGAGTATGACTGTGCCATAAACCTATTACCGGGTACTATGCCTCCTAGGGGTAAGGTCTACCCTCTTTCTGAGAAAGAAAACCAGGTCATGGAGGAGTACATACGAGAGGCCTTAAGTAAAGGTTTTATTAGAAGGTCCTCCTCTCCTGCTGGTGCTGGTTTCTTTTTTGTGGCAAAAAAGGAGGGCGATTTGAGACCGTGTATAGACTACAGAGCCCTAAACAATATAACGATTAAAAATGCATATCCGATTCCCCTCATTACCGAATTGTTTGATCGTGTCAAAGGTTCTCGATATTTTACTAAACTAGACCTCAGGGGGGCTTATAACCTTGTTCGTATTAAGGAGAATGATGAATGGAAAACGGCGTTCAATACGCGTAGTGGGCATTACGAGTATCTGGTCATGCCTTTTGGATTGTGTAATGCTCCTGCCGTTTTTCAGGATCTCATAAACGATGTCCTTAGAGATCTACTGCATGTCTGTGCTGTAGTCTACCTAGATGACATACTTGTATATTCTCCAGATTTGAAGACACATCATACTCATGTTAGGATGGTGCTTAAAAGGTTGTTGCAGAATGGTCTTTATTGTAAATTAGAGAAATGCTTATTCGACCAAACTTCTGTACAATTCCTGGGTTATGTTATTTCTGAACAAGGATTCAGCATGGATCCTTCAAAATTGGAAGCTATACTGTCCTGGCCCCTTCCCCAAGGACTTAAGGCAATACAGCGATTTATAGAGTTTGCCAATTATTATAGAAAGTTCGTTAAAAACTTCTCATCCATTATTTCCCCTATCACTAAACTGACAAAAAAGGGTTTACACCCCAGGGTTTGGAATCCTAATGCTATTGTGGCCTTCGAGACTCTAAAAAAGGCATTTGCCACTGCCCCTGTGTTACACCATCCTGATCCTTCCCTTCCCTTTGTACTGGAAGTAGACGCCTCTGAATCAGGTATAGGAGCAGTGTTGTCACAAAGACAATCGTATGACGAACCCCTCCTTCCCTGTGGTTACTTTTCAAAACGCTTGTCAGAGTCTGAAAAGAATTACGACGTTGGGAACAGGGAATTATTAGCTATAGTGATGGCATTTAAAGAATGGAGGTACTTGTTAGAGGGAGCTAGACACAAGATTTTGGTTATAACCGATCATAAAAATCTATCCTATATCGCAGATGCTAAGAGGTTATCCTCTCGTCAGGCTAGATGGTCTTTGTTTCTCTCACGTTTTCAGTACATAATCACATACAGGCCTGGTTATCGAAATGTCAAGGCTGATGCCATCTCCCGCCAGTACGAACCTGTAGATTCTATTACCTCCACTCCTGAGCCCATTGTACCCACAACTAATATAATAGCTACTACCCGTTTGGTTATCTCGTCTCTTTTTCTTGATGGTATCAAGTCATACCAACCCCAAGCACCCTCTGAGACCCCTACTGGTAAGCTGTACGTGAAAGTAAAAGACAGAAAGAAGTTGTTAACTTTATTTCACACAGCCAAAACGGCTGGTCATCCAGGGGTTACCAAGACTTACAAGGGTCTTCTCCAACAGTTTTGGTGGCCCTCACTCAAAAAAGACGTGGTAGATTACGTGCAGGCTTGCCGTGTCTGTACACAGTGTAAGTCCCCTAATGTTAAACCCCCTATCTGTACCCAAGCAACCGTGGACACACTTATCCATGGACTTTATTGTGGATCTTCCTTCATCTGATGGGCAGACAGTAATTTTGACTGTAACGGATAGGTTCTCCAAAATGGCGCACTTCATTCCGCTTAAGAAGCTACCTTCTGCGGTTCAGTTGGCTCAGGTGTTTGCCAAAGAAGTGTTCCGCTTGCATGGTATACCACAAGATATCGTATCTGACAGGGGCCCTCAGTTTGTCTCTCGGTTTTGGAGAGGCTTTTGTGCTGAGATGGGGGTCTCCTTATCGTTTACTTCCTCCTATCATCCGCAATCTAATGGAGCTGCCGAACGAGCAAATCAGTCTGTGGAGTTGTATTTACGCTGTTTCACGAATGCACACCAGGACAACTGGTCCCGTCTCCTTCCCTGGGCTGAGTTTGCCAGGAACACTGTGTCTCATTCTTCTACTGGCGTAAGTCCTTTTATGGTGGCTTATGGGTTCCAACCCGCTGTCCTTCCCGGTGTATTCTCCGACAAGGGAATGCCCGCTTTGGACGAGCACCTCGCCTCCTTACGGAAGATGTGGGATCAGGTCCATGCTGCTCTTTGTCGTGCTGCTGCTACTCAAAAGAGGTTTGCTGATCGTCGTAGGTGTGCGGCTCCTTCTTATGCTCCGGGTGATAGGGTTTGGTTGTCCTCTAGGAATCTCCGCCTTAGGGTTCCCTCGATGAAGTTCGCGCCCAAGTTCCTTGGTCCCTATAAGGTGTTGCGTAGGGTGAATCCTGTATCCTACTCCCTGGCCTTGCCCCCTTCCATGCGCATACCTAACACCTTTCACACCTCCCTTTTGAAGCCCTTGCTCTGTAATCGGTTCTCTGGCTCTCTCAGGCGTTCCGATGCCCTCCGCGCGGTCTCTAGTGACGTATATGAGGTGGCTGCTCTCCTTGATTCTCGTTTCTCTCGAGGTCGGTTGCAGTATCTGGTTGATTGGAAGGGTTATGGCCCGGAGGAGCGGTCGTGGGTTTCTGTCTCTGACTTGAACGCCCCCTCCTTGATCCGCTCCTTTCATGCGCGGTTTCCTTTGAAGCCTTCGGCTTCCCGCCCTCTGGGCGGTCTTCGAGGGGGGGGTTATGTCAGGGCTCCGCGGGCAGCGGTGAGGGGAGGCTGCAATCCTCTAGTATCAATGTTTCTGGCAAAGGGAGTTAGTATTTATTTAGAATCTTAAATAAATATAATACATATATAAATATATTAGAAATTGGTGATAAGACCCATAGCTATATGGGAAAGTCTGTGTTGCTGAATAAGCTATACCATCAAAAGTGCTGCGTGTAGGGGGGGGTGGCGGAGCCAGCAGCCAACCGAAGCAGACGTGCACCAGGAGAGCTCCGCCAAAATAAGCCTACTGTCAGGGCTCCGCGGGCAGCGGTGAGGGGAGGCTGCAATCCTCTCGCAGCACTCACCCTCGGTCCGTCGCCGCCCGCGGTCCCCTCTCCCCTTACCGATAAGCGAGCGGCGTCCTCTCCTCTTGACACGCCGCTCGCGTCCTCCTCTCCTCCTCCCAGCGGCAGCATGTCTAACGCTGCACGCTGGGAGCCGGCACTATTATCTAAGCGCCGGGGTCACTCACGTGACCCGGCGTTAAAGCTACAGTGCAACAAACACAGTGGGGGGTATAGATATCCCCCACGTGTGTTTGTTAATACTGATTGGTGGTTAGCCAATCAGGATTCAGGCTAGGATTTAAATACTTACCTTTCCTGTCTATCTGTGCCCTGTTGTGGTCTTTGCTTTATGGTATCGATTGTGAACGTGTGCTTTCTGGTTACGTACCCTCTGGCTTGTTATACTGACTTTGTGACTTTCTCCTACCCTTTGACCTCGGCTTGTTTCTCGTTATTCTGTTTTCTGGTTCCCCTTACTCGGCTTGTCTCCTGACTATTCTTTGTGTGCTTAGCCCGGCCACTCTAAGGACCGGTACAGCACACTTTCTGTGTGTGTGTCTGTGTGTGTGTTAGCGTGTTGGGTTCCCCGGAATCGTGACACCTACTAATCGCTATATTATTGCCCACAAGCACACTAATTATAACCAGCAATACGATACCACAAGATGGGGAAGAAATCCAAGCACCAGGGGGCCTTGAAACCAGCAGGAGGCCCGCGATATCGGAGACCTTCTCCTCCGTCCTGCAAAGGCTGCAGAAGTTTTCGCACCAACATATAATGGTGACACGACCTCGGCCTCCTCGGGGAACAGGCACTGGACGAGCTGGACGAGTTCCCCAGCACAGGGGGATTACACAGCGCTTCCTTGGACGAGGACAATGACCTACCCTCCACTAAAGGTGATATAAAAGCCCTACTCCACCATATCCGCACGCTGTTCGCGGCAGACATAGCCACACTGCGGGAGGAGATACACACAGTGGAGGGATGAGTCAAGAAAACAGAGGTGGACTCGTAAGGCCTCACCGCACGATGCATCCAGCTGGAGGCCTAAAACGCAGAGTTACAATGCAGCCAGACCCTGCTCACCGGCCGCCTGGATGCGGTGGAGGATCGGCACAGGAGTCGGAATATAAAGATACGAGGTATCCCAGAGACCGTATCCCAAGACAACCTCCCACGATTTACCGAGAGACTCCTCACCGCCTTCCTCACGTCATAGCAGGCGAAGGCAGCTGCGATTGACGAAGTCTACCACATCCCAAGAGTCACCAAAGCCCCGGCGTGCACCCCGAGAGATGTTCTACTTCAACTCCAAACAAGATCAGCCCAGCTAAACTTCATGGCAGCGGTGAGGGGAAAGGCTACACACCCCTTCGAAACGGCCACTTTGTCATTCTACTAAGACCTATCCAGACCTACTTTGACATGGAGAGGCCTATTCAAACCCCTGACGGCAACCATCCGCCAACACTCAATACCATACCATTGGGCATTCCCCAGAAGCTTAGTCATCACACACGGAGGTGCAACGACCCGCATAGCCGACCCATTTGAAATAGACCTAGTGCTGGCAGCACTGGATCTGCCTCCGCAACTGGAACAAACCACCCCAATACAAAAACCAGCAGCCTCCCACGTCTGGGACATGGATACAGTCAGACCGTTTAAACCAGCCGGCCCCGGCGCCTCATCTTCCACCACGTTCAGAGCACAACGGGCTGCCAACCACCCAACAGGCACTTGAGCAATGGAGAGGGCTAGAGGAGCTCTCACTGTGGGGACCGCCTGACAGACCAACCAATAAGCCTTGCCCTCAGTATTTTTCTAAATCTGATCCCCCTGTTTTTTCCCAGTTGAAGGCCCTGTTGGAGCCGATGCTCCCTGGCTGCAGCCAATTAGACTCCAAGGCAATAGACTGGCACAAACCTGCCAGGCACACTCTGCACAACAACGGAGACTGATGGACACCACCTGCCGAAACAGACAGGTGCCCTCGCCCATACCGCACGTAAGGTCCCAAACCCACATGCTTGAACGAGACCCAGGAGCTGTCAAGCCTAACAGACATAAAGACAGTCCGCACAAACTTAAATAGTTTATTTAGTTTTTCTCCTTTTTATTTACACACTTACCTACCCGCTCTACCTAACGCTCCCGCTAGCAAACCTATTGACACATGAAGCTAGACCGCACTTCTAGGTACAAATTGCGTAGTCCCACTTAAGGTCCTGAAGCCGGGCGCGTGACTACTGTCATGCCACTCTAAATAGGCGCACAGTAATAGTCTTTAAACTGTTGGTATTTTGTTTTAATTCTCACAGAGTCTGTGCATTTGTTTCCTCAATATGACGATCTTAACGGCATACGTATTAGGTTACAAGCCAACACAAATTAGAGTACCAACTCAAGCCTGTTTATATCTGGAGAACAAATTCTGGTTCAATATCCCACCTAAAAAGTGCTATCATTGTCATAAGCATAACAGTTCCCCCTCGAAGAAAGGCAACGCTATACACCTTAAAAGCTCATAGTTAGCCTTGCATGGTAGATAAAACACACTACTGCCTTTACAGCTATACTCCTTAACCAGCTGACATTTTATTTTCTATGTTTTTTCTATTTTCTATGAGTTTTCGCTTTTTCATCCCCAAAGTGAGAATGTCATTGGCATGCATAATAGACCACTAGCCAGGACAAATTAGGGTGGCAATCTAAGCAAGCTTAAATCTGGCGGAAATACTATTGGTATTTATTGAACAGCTACAAACGCGTTATTGCTGACTTAAACATAGCAGTCTACCTTCTCTCTTACAAAACAGCAAAAATGCAATGTTATGTACCTTACCCTAATCTTATGCGCAATTAGCAATACCATGCACGCGTATCTCGCAGAATATTGTTTGTTATAAAATAATGATGTCTTTTAACCTGTTATCTTCATGTTATTTTTTTAAAAAAATGTGCTGTATAACCTGCCACACTCTGAAATACTAAGAAAAGGCCTGCATCTGCTGTTGTGGCCCTACATGCTTACTGTCAAACTATGCACAAGAAAAATAAAGAATTAAAAAAAAAAAGTGCTGCGTGTATAAAAAATAGTGCTTAAAAATAAAAAGTGCTGTTGTGCCACAGTGCAAAAAAGTGTGCCAAATGCATACAGCTATTCACAAATAAAAAGCACATGGAGAGACAAGACACCTCAAAAAGCTAGGTGCAAACCATATGAACACTCCCTCAAGTGTTCAAAGTATCCAAACATCCATATATTACAGAATGCACACTATAACCATTATAAGTAAAAAAAAAAATGCAATATTGGATCAATGGCCCCTGATCTGCTCACACAGAGGTGTCTCTATCTTTCCTATGTAGTAGAGTCCACAAGGGCACATCAATTTATACACTACAAATGGGGTTTTGCATGTAATCGTATGTCTAATATCATATGTTCTATTCACATGTGGGTGGTTGAATTTTTTAGACAGAATCATATGACCACAAGTCACGCAGTGCAAGCATCGTATACATCCTCGTATATAGATCTTCATTCTCTGTGAATAGCTATCCACAGGGTCTGTGCGTTCCAACAAATCCCTGAGCTTCCTATTCCTCCTATAACAGATTAAAGGCGGCTCTTTAAAAACCTTAGGCAGCATGTCATCTGAGGAAATCATCTTCCAATTGTCCTTGATCACTGCAGATACTGAGTTAGAGGAGTTGTGAAAAGTCATTGGAAAAACAATTCTTTGCAAAGGGTCCGCCTTTGCTTGTGCATGGGCTGACTTAGCCTTCAACAGCACATCATCCAATGTATGGCCATCGTATCCCCGCTCCAAAAACTTTTGAGTCATCTCCTGTAACTGTAGTTCCTCTTTTATTGCATCCAAATTATTCCTAATGATCCTCTGGAACTGGGCCTTCGGTGTAGATTTCTTCAAAGCGTGAGGATGTGCACTTTGTGCATGTAAAAGGGTGTTACAGTCAGTGGGTTTTGAAAATAGAGTATACTCAATCATATTAGATCCATAAGACAACTCCAAGTCCAAGTACTGGACTCTCTCAGAACTGATATTAGCCGTAAACCTGATAGGAGAGGGCAGTTGATTCAACCTCTCCACCATACTGTGTGCTTCAACTTGTGTACCCTTCCAAATTATCAAGAGGTCGTCAATATAGCAATAGTAAACAATGATGTTCTCGCCAAATGGTGCCAAGATGTGCATTCGCATACATAGGGGCCATGGCAGATCCCATCGATGTTCCTGCTATCTGTAAGTACCATTCATCCTCAAACCTAAATTAATTATTCTAGATGGTTAAAGCCAAAACTTTCAAGACAAATTCTATAGGAGGGCCCTGGTAAGATGATAACCCAGATAGTACTTCACGCATAGCCTTAATGCCCTCTGAATGAGGTATGACAATATACAGGCTGCTTACGTCCATGATGATGAATATGGGCTTGATATCACTAAACTCCAAAGATGTAATCGTAGAATGGAGAGCCTGGGTATCCTTAATGCATGTGTGTAGCTCTCCACCGTTTTTTTTAAAAATGAAGTCCAACCATTGTGCAATTGGTTCCAAAACTCATCAACTGCTGACACAATTGGATGTCCAGGAGGTCTACTAGCATTTTTTGTGTATTTTTGGGATACTGTAAATTATAGGAGTACGGGGATGTTGTTCATTCAAAAATTGATGTAAATCAAAACCAATATAGCTGGCTGGTAGGCCAATATCCAGGACATCAGAAATCTTACTCTGTATTCCCGGTGTGGGGTCTCCCTGTAAGGGACAATATGTGCTCATGTCCCGCAATTGTTGTTTAAGGTCATTAGCATAATCCTGAAGAACTATACCCTTATCCGCTGGACGTATGACAATGGCATGATATCTGGCTATATCCCCAAGCAGTTAATCCAACACATCAGCATGAGGTTGGTTACTGGCTCATGCTGATGAGTTGCATTAACAACGAAACAGCTGTCCATGACTTGTTCACTGGCTTTGCTTCTCTTCCTGAGTTGTGTTTCAAAGCTATTGTATACAGCAGACACATACCTCAAGGAATCCATGTATAAAGTGGAATTATGAGGCGAAAATTTGGTTCTTTATTGAGCTCATTTGCATATGTCTACCCAGAATCCCTTGCAGTAGTGAGAGCACTGTTAAAGTGACATTTCTGTGGGAAAAGCAAGTCTAATGGCTTGACTGGTGTGTGTATTTGTGTTTAGCAATGTGTAAACTATCCACTTACTTCAGGTGGAAGGGATTTTCATCCACACCTTTTTCCCCCACCACAACTCGATAGATAGAGATATATATATATATATATATATATATATATATATATATATATAAAACCTTCTTTTCACGAGTCTAGCTATCCCAGTCCCCTAACTTGAACTTCAGAGAAAGCCTGCGAGGTGAGCTGAAGAAGAGAGTACACCAGCGTTGACCTCGTAATTTGAAGGATCTGGAGAGATTCTGTATGGAGGAATAGTCTCGGATCCAATGCCATAATGCCATGTATTCTCCAACCTCATCAGATATTCTAGAAAAGACTCAGAGCTGTCATCATAGCAAAGGGAGGTAACCCAAAGATTTGACTAAAAGTGTGCCAATAATTGTGCCACACATATATTTAACATAGATTTCTAATTTTATAAACCTGTAATTTGTTTGCAATTGTTTGATATTCATGAGAGCAGAGTATATTTGTATATTTTTTTGACAAAAGATCAAAAGGTTAAACAATTTTTAAAAAATTGCACAGCCTTCTTTGCTCATATTTACAAAGGGTGCCAATATTAGTGAAGGACACTGTATATTGCAATACCATATATGAATATAATTATCTTAAAGTGACACTATAGTCTCATTGAAGTGGTCTGGTTGCAGTATTAGTGTCCCACTTAGTCCTGCAATGTAAATCATTGCAGTTTTGAGACACTACAATAAATACATTGAATGACTAAGACAGCCACTAGAGAAACTAGTCCTGGTTGCTTACAGAATTTTGGTTGCCTAAATTACACTGGACATCATCACGCTCGTCATGAGGACATCTGGCATCATGAAATAACCATGGGAAAGCATTGATTCAGATTTGTATTCCGAATACTATAGAATACCTTTAATATATTTTACTAAATATCCTTTTTGAATATAGACAACCCACATTAATTTACCTTATTGCATTTCTGTGCTGTGAACAACATCGCTATGTTTCTAAATCATAAAATTAATAAGTTTACTAATGTATATGTTGGTTTATATATAATAGTATATTAACAGTAATAATAATAATAATAAAAGGAACAATGACACATTTTAAAACTTCACCAGCCAACACTGTCTATAAGATTAATATACAACTGCATTATTATTATATTACGCTACATACTCTGGGTTTTAGAAAGTAACTCTTACTACATATTTTATTGACCTTGGAAAGCTGAATGAGTAATGTGAAAAGGATTGGACTTAGATGAATGATCCTTGGTTTCATACAAATGCCACATTTGTATCCATAGTCAACTCAACTATGACACCAGACATAAAGCAATGCTTATAAACACACAATGTAAACAATTGTATAGAGTTTTATATATGTGAGTATTTCATTTTTATTTTTGACAGCAACAATTTGAAAAATAGAATAAATATTGTTTTAGATATGTGAACAAATCCATATCTAAGTTAAAGAACAACCATATGCTCGTACAAAAAAAAAAAAGTATCAATCCTAAAATATATGTCTTAAGGTTATTGAATTTACTATTGTTTCATTTTTCTTATAACGCTCTTGTCATCTAGCCTATATGCTAGTACCTGGTCATTAAAGCGTTGAGTTTGATTCGGCTTTCAAGAGATGATGTTGAGGTTATAGTGTTATACAAAAAAAAAAAAAAAAATGACAGAGCTAATCAAAGCATTCTTCCTCTTTGAGAAATGAACTTCGAGGTCATTCATCACAGCTTAGTGTATTGTCTAATGTGTTCAGATACATTTTTTATGGGCAGGTGAGTGTATGTGTCCAAGTTCATTCAAACATTCCACTTCTCTAAAGAAATCTACAAATCTAAAAAAAAGCAGTTTCACTTGACATATCACTCTTCAGTCGTTTTTTGTAATATGGCATTTGTTATATTTAAATAGCTAATGATAAACCTTTAGCACTGAATTCTCTGCCGAGATTCTATAATTAATATTTTTTTTTTTTTTTTTTTTCCACGCAAACAATAATATCTTCTCTTCCTTACTCGAGGGAACATGTGAAATCACTGTTGCCTACAGCAAAAAATTTGCCTAACCTATTTTAATTCACTTAAATCAGATTTCCCATTAGTTTAATCCAAATTTCTTATTGTATTGTCATACAAGTGATAGCCTTCTAGTTTCCACTGGAACATGTATTATTGCATTCATTTGGATATATCACATTATTTCCCATTTGGATTGAAATTGCATTGTCTCTAAAAAAAATATATATAACTGAATTCTGCTAGTAGCATAACACAATGCATAATTTATAGAGATAAATCAATACTTATTCACTGTATATATTTGTCAAAAGTTTACATTTAGATTTATAGTACACATGCATCTATAAGCATTACAGTTAAAAAAAGAGGATGTGGGGATTAAAATATATATATATAAACACAAAGATAAACACCGCGCTTACAGCAGCAGTACCTTAGTATCCAACAACTCAAAATACATAGTAAAAACAAAGAGATTGTTACCTGCGCTCTAACCTAAATCCCTATGTACATTTAAACAAAATTGAGGCTCTTTAGTTTAATTCCAGTGGCCATTTAAATATAAGCTCACCTGCCACATCAAGGCAATCCCCAAAAGGTGAGCCCTACACTAGCCATTAGATATGCTGATATCAGCCAAGAATCTCAAATGAGACAGGAAGGGGTATTTTATAAATCCTTTCACATTTAACCCTTTATAGGGCTTCTACACATACAATAAACTTTGCTGATATCAGACAAAGTGTAAACATCTCTAATGAGACAGGAAGGGGTCTTTTATAAATATCTACATACTTATTAACCCTAAATAGGGCTATAACACATACAAATCACCATGCCAGTATCAGCTAAACGGCAAATTTCTCAGTCGAGACAGGGTGGGGTGCTGCCCCTACATACTTATAAACTCTTAATAAGACAAACGTGGGGAGGCTGGCAGCAATGTAACATACCTGTGTGATACAAATATCATATACAAACACAAAGATAAAATCATTTGAGATTCATGGCTGATATCAGCAAATCGAATGGCTAGTGTAGGACTCACCTTTTGAGGCTTGCCTTGACATGGCAGGCGAGCTTGTATTCAAATGGCCATTGGAGTAAAACTAAAAAGCCCCCATTTTGTTTAAATGTACATAGGGATTTAGGCCAGAGTGCAGGTAAGAAACAAACAAAAAATGGTCCGGTTCACCTCGGTTAATAGTGATTGCAAAAAATGACTCAAAATATGTTTTTACATAAGATTTAAAAGAACACCCATAATCTATATTTAAAAAAGTATTTTCTACTTACACAAAGTTACTCTTTTTTCTTCAATAGCTAACATGTAACATATTGCTATAGGTGTTAATATGCAAGTATTGAAAATTCTGCAAGCTGAAGTGCTTTATGGGATTGTAGGTGAAGTATCTCTTTAACACTGTCTTCATCGAGAAAGATCCATCATTTTTGACATACCTGAAGCCTTTTGATTTGTGGTGGGGCCGACAAGCACCTGTATCATTGTGTGATCATTTTATACACAACTCCACTTTCCTTCAATTTGACATAATTGTCTGAAAGCTTTGGCAATGTTTCCCACTTGGCTGCCAGAATCCCACCATGCGTATTCACTGCAATTGTTTCTACCTACCTTTGCTACATATGGTGTTTGTTTTAGTGCTGAAAACAGGAAGCAGGCCATCACGCTGATAAATAATTAAAAAAAATTGAAACAACCGTAAAACTGGTAATAAAATGGTGCAAAACAGCTTGCAAATGGGCAATTAGTGGGTTTCAAACATAGTACAGTCAGGTTTAATAAAATAAAAAACACAATGTGCAACATCAAAGATTCATTCCAGACAGATAGCTTCCACTCATTTTGCTCATTTCAGATCTTACCACTTTAGTTTGTGAATGCGCATTTTGACCATAAAGAGAATGAAGGAATGAGAGGAAAACAGACACAATATCACATTTTCTAAAATCTGATTTTCGATAAAGATCGTTACTTGGAACTATACAGTGATAACAAGTGACAACATCACAGTACACCCTATGAAACCACATGCACCAGAAATATTTGAGCCTTGTATTGCTTATCAGATCATTAACATCAATCAGTTATAAGAATTAAATATCCTTTAGCTGAGTTACATGCTGCAAATATGCAACATACCTGCAGACATTGCATGTTTACTCACATTGAGCAACAACAGACAGTAAGCTTGGACATATGAATTTACTGATCATAAGGAAATAATTTCTTTTTTTTCTTTCTTTCCTTCCTTCGTTCCCTTCCCTTCACTTCATCCATCCCTATAAACACAATTGAAGATTTTACTAAAAAGTGTGTTTGCTTTGGAAGTTCTTATCGCCTGCTTTGTTAATTGAACTTTAATGACACGTAGGAGGCTGCTGCAGGTTCTAGAAAGCTATTAATAGAACAGGAGATTATAAATTCTAAATCAAACACAATGTGCAACAGGGGAAGCTAAAAAAAAATTACACTCTTTCAGTAAATGTGTAGGGAGGCTGTATTAGTGTGTGACTAGGGCTGCATAAATAAAATGATTTAACTCCTAAATAGGGAGCATTGAGCAGTGAGACTGCTCCATTAAACTAAAGTTAATTTGGTGCAATATTTCTACATCTATGTTTTTTATTTTGAATATTTATTTGCTTGATTAGCACATACCCATCTAGCTCTGCTAAGTTTTGTATGACTATACCTGTGGGTAACTAGCTCTGACTCTTCCTTTGCAGCAGGCTAAGAAGAAAAATGTTGGTTGCCCTTTTCCCTTTTTGTCTAAGATAGCCATTTTCCCAATTTGTAGGAAAGGAAGGTAAAAGCTATCCCAGGTATAGATTGCTACATACAATAGGTGTTTAGTTTTCCTTCTGTACCAACAAATTAGTGGCGTAAAAGGGCTTGGTGAGAAAATCAGCAAGGCCATGTATAACGCAGCAAATAATGCATCTCTACAAGGCCTGTCCTTCAAAACACCATAATACATATTATAAAATATAACAGATATGAAGAAAATGAAAATTACTCAAATGTGTCCTACAGTAAGAAACTACGTTTTCAGATGCTAGCACATAAATTTTCCGATTATCAAATAAACCCAAATGAAAGAAACAACACAAATAAGAGCTAACAGACTGACACTACTGTATATTACTAATATTTCAAACAAATAACAATGAACGATGCTAACAAATAAAGTGAGATTGTAGAGCTATTATTGTTTATGTGAGAAGTTTAATATCTATGGAATACAAATTATGAGCTCCCAAATTCAAAACTCTGAATATTTTAAGCAACTTCTCAGTTGTTTTGTTAAATTAATTAAAGTTTTAATTTCAGCTTATATATTCAAAGACATCACTGGACGTAAATACAAACAGTATTTAGAAACATGTTTGTATAGCTTTCTATTCCACTCTATAATTCTAAGAAGGGGATTTTAAAAAGTAATGTAAATTAATAATAAATCAGGCATGTTAGACGTATATTATCTTCTTATATAATTGGCTTATTAATTCACAAAAGCATCACTAGGAAGGGAGAGTATGCAAAAATGGAAAATGCCACTGTTTATTTTGTTACTGACAGCCTTATTATACAGGGTGAGCCAGATAACAGAATAGGGTTTGAAAAGTCAATACCTTTTTTTATTAATGAAACAATTTCAATTACCGTATATACTCGAGTATAAGTCGAGTTTTTCAGCACATTTTTTGTGTGTGCTGTCAGTGTCTGTATTATGGCAATTTGCATTGCCATAATACAGACTTGGGCTGTGGGGGCTGCAGAGCGTTTACTTACCTCTCCTGCAGCTCCTGTCAGCTCTCTCCTCCTCCGCACCGGTCCGTACAGCACCTCGGTCAGCTCCCAGTGTAAGTCTCGCGAGAGCCGCGGGGTCATAGTGCGGCCGCGAGACTTACAGTGTGAGCTGACAGAGGGAGCTGCACAGACCGGCGCGGAGGAGGAGGGAGCTGACAGGAGCTGCAGGAGAGGTAAGTAAACTCTCTGCCAGCCCCCTCCCACCCCCACTGAACTGCCAATGCCACTGGACCACCAGGGAAGGAGAACCCCCCTCCCTGCCATGTATCAAGCAGGGAGGGGAGCGAACAAAAATTAAATAAAATAAAAAATTATAATACAAAATAATAAATAAAAAATAATCATAATAAAAAAATATTAAAATAATTTAAAAAATGGGTCGCAAGCGGGATGACGTAGGACGCGTGAACGCTACGTAAGGGGGCGGAGGGAGAGAAGCCCGCCGAGAGTGCTGTGGGAGCCGGATGGCGGATGGCGGAGTTGCAACTAGAAAGGGAAAGAAAATCTGACACAGAGAAGTAACGCGGCTGTGGCTCCTGATCCGAGTGGACCTTGCGAAAAAAACTAGTGGTGATCCATTGACACTGTTGCCGTGGCGGGGGCAGGCGAACTGAGACTACCTGACTTCCTACCTTCACTCACAAGGTTAAGGCGGCAGCTGCAACTCAAGGCTTAAGGCTGCAACTTAAGATTTTGGCTGGTGTATGCAGTTTAAGGAAGACGGGTGAGAATTATGTACTCTTGATATCCTGCACTGTATAAATAAATACAACACGCTGAATCTCTTTTCGTCCCCGCTGTATTAAAACCCCCTGGTGTTGCTAAACGTGGGGTGGTAAAATAATTTAATGGACAGCGAAAGAGAAGGAAAGGCAGAAGAGAGAGAGAGGTGAAAGTAATAACTGCCTCTCTTTATGTGCCTTTATAAACACGGAACGCCCTACTCTGAAAATGCACTCTTTAAAAAGAGATTATTTATGAGGCCGAAGTAGAGAGAAGAAAAACTATATCTATTGAATCAATCACCTAAGGGTGGAACGTGATACATAAATGTAGAAATACGCTTACACTGACTAATTAACTAATTGGCTTAGATAAGGAAACGAGCCGACAAATTCTTGATGACTTAAAGGTCTGGGAGGAACAATTAATAAAACAATGTCAACCAGAAGAAATCAGGAAAATAAAGTGAACCTTGGTAAAGATAAAGAACATAAAGAGAAGGTTGAAAGAAAAGATAATAAAACAGAAAAAAGACTCTCTAACTTTTTTACTCCCCAAACAGATAGATCATTGCCAGAGAGCTCTGGAAAAGAAACCATCTTGATAACAAGTGAGAAAAAAATCTCTCAATTAGAAACATCACAAATGGAAAACTCGACGGTATCCCCAGAACTTTTAAAAAACTGTTTAGACCAACAATTTTTTGCAATTAAGCAAGAAATTCTTAACAACAATGAGGACTTAAAAAAGGAAATTAAAGAGATAGGCCTGAGGATCAATCAAGTTGAAAGAAAAATGGATCTAATGGACTCATTAATTAAAGATCAACAGCAGCAACATGGAGAAATAAACCAGAAAATCCAACAGATACAATTAAAGATAAATGATCTTGAAGACAGATCAAGACAAAATAACTTGAGACTAAGGAATATCCCGGAAAGTATCACACAAGAAAAAATAAAAGCATTCTTGGATTCATATTTTTTGGAGTTAGGTATCCAGAAGGATGATAATTATAAATTTCTAGAGAGATATCATAGAATCCCAAAACCTAAAAATCTCACAACAGAAGCTCCCAGAGATATTATGGTTTGCTGCAACTCATACCTATTAAGGGAAGAAATAAGAAAAGCTTCTAAGCAAGGTAGTAAAAAAGAAGAATATGCAGGTATAAAGGTCCTTCCAGACTTATCATACGAAACAAGGAAGAAAAGGCGATTATTCGCCTCAGTTCTGGAGACATTAAGAAAAAATTATGTCAAACACTTTTGGGCTTTTCCAGCAAAACTAATCATCATTTATGAAGCAAAAACTCTGGTGTTTGTCAACTCGGACTTAGCCAGGAAATGGCTACAGGAGGTCCATATGTAAATACAACTGATAGGACTGGCCACCCCAGCAGGACGATTGAGGGATGGATTTTTTTTTTTTTTTGTAACTATAATAACTATAATAGCCAAATCTACTATATGGTAAATGGCTGGCACGATATTGTTCGGTCTAAATTTACCGCTTACAAAGATGTTTTTTTTTTATATATAACATAAAGTCGGTACATAGGAAATCGCAATATCTATATTGTAAACTCTCCATGCTATAGGGGAATAGGTTAATGTATATATAAAGGATACCTTTTTTTTTTTTTTTGAGTGTTGTTAATGGTAAAACTAGTTTTTTGGTCTTTACGATGTTGTTTAAAAGAGGAAGGAGGAAAAAAGGAGGGGGAGGGAGGGAGGAGGGAGAGGGGGAAAGGGAAGGGGATAAAAAAGAAGAAAAATAGAGATTCTAGATCACAATGAATGACTCTACTAATATAGAGAAGGCATATAAGAAATTGAAATAACCACATTTGATACCATCTCCCTCTAGAGGGGAATGGGAATCTGTATAAATATTGACACTTTTTGATGTAATTTGAATAACTGAATTGATAATAATGGAATGCACGATAGGATATTGGTTTAATATAATTTACAGAGTATAAGTATTGATATCACTAATATAATGTTGCTACTTGAGAAAGGGAATTAACTACACTATAAATTGTCTTCATTAACGGAGAATAGGAGATTGTAAAATATTTTTTTTTTTTTTTTTTTGTGTACCTCCGGGTGTAAGTCTAAGGGTTAAAATTAGCTAGAGGGTCCACACGAATATGTTTAGATAACATTTTAGATTGCAAAGATAGACTCTATCGATATAAAATTGTTATATAAGAAAATGAAATAATTACATTTAAGGTATCTTCTTCTAGAGGGAAATAGGATATTGCATATATAATAACACTTTTGGGCTAATTTGCATAGTAAAATGGTTTACCCGATATGCTATCGGTTTAGAATTACTCATAGATAAGGGGGATTGTCATATTAACACAGGATGTAATATAAGAAATCGAAATAGTGATATTGAAAATTGCTTCCACCCTGTGGACTATGACAATGTATATAAAAAGTGTACATTCTGGTATCATGGCTTTAGGAAAACTTATTGATTATAGGGATCGACTTTATTAGTGTAAGGCTGATATACAAGAAATTGAAATAATTATACTAATCTTGGCTAGCGAGGTTTAGGGAAATGTAAGTTTGAAGTTTTTTTTTTTTTTTTTTCTTCCCTCCCTTCTTCTCCCTGTTGGGTTGATATAGACCCCAGCAGCACTCTCGGGGAGGGTTTCCCTCAGGCTCCCCCAACTAACTCCATATTTTTCTGGAGTTTTGGATGTATCCCCAGGGTTTTGGGATGCATTTTCTGTCTTACACTAAATGGGAGTGGAGATGGAATTCCTTATTAAGAATGTGGGTATGGTTGGACTCATGTTTGATCCACATGAGCCCATATGAATGTAAATGTTATATGTTTTTTTTTCTTTTTCTTTTTCTTTTTTCCTTGCCGGGGGGTATGGTTCCGAGTATTAGATGGCGAGACTATGGTTAAGTTTATAACGGTGAATGTGCAGGGTCTGAATAACCCAACCAAAAGAGCCATGGTGTTCCAATATATTAAAAAGGAAGGTGCAAAAGTTATATTACTTCAAGAAACTCATTGGTTAAGGAAAGATATAAAACGTTTTGTCCCAAAAAAATTTAAAATCCAACTTTGCTCCTCACTGGAGGATAAAAAGAAATGTGGAGTAGCTCTATTAGCAACAGATGATTTAGATATTCAAGTTACATACCAGGATATAGATAAAAATGGAAGATTCATCTTAGCTATAAGTAGAATACAAGATGAAGAATTTACTATCGTAAACATCTATGCTCCTAATATTAACCCAGTTCAGTTTATACAAATGGTTTTGAGCAAATTGGAAAAAATTAAAAAGGGTAAGATTATTTTAGGAGGAGATTTCAATTGTATTTTGGACAGAACGTTGGATAGGAACTCATTGATAGGGGTAATGCAAGATAAAAGGGGAAAGAAATCCTCAATTCAATTTTCAACTTTGATAAATAAGCATGAATTATTAGATCTTTGGAGGATTAATCATCCATCAGAAAAAGATTATACTTGCTTTTCGAAAGCCCATTGTACCTATTCTAGATTAGATTTGTTTTTAGGTTCTTTAGAGGTTTCATATAAGATTAAAAAGGTTCTGATTCAAGAAGTGACCTGGTCAGATCATAACCCATTAATACTTGATATCATTATTTCACCAGATATTAAAATTAGGAACAGCTGGAGACTTAATGAATTTCTACTGAGGGAGCCTCAAGATATAAATATCATAAAAGACTTAACAAACCGTTTTTTCGAGGAGAATAAAAATAAAGGCACTTCAGACGCTATAGTTTGGTGTACATATAAGGCAGTGTTGAGAGGACACTTTATTAAACTAGGTACAATTAAGAAAAAACAAAAAGAAGCTTCCCTGACAGAATTATATGTGTCTCTGTATAAATTAACAAATCTTAATAAAAATAATCCAAATATAGAGATAAGCGAAAAAATAGGAATAATAAAAAATAAAATCAATAACATTCTTCTTTTACAAACCTCAAAAAAACTTGAATATTTAAAAATAAAATGGTATTATAAAGGAAACCGAGCAAATAAATTGCTCACAAACCGAGTCAAAGGTGCGAAATTGAATAAGTTAATACAAAAAATTATTACAGATGATGGTATTCAATTAACTCCTGAAAATATAGGTAAAGCATTCAACTCATTTTATCAAAAATTGTATAACTTACCTGGTTACCCCTACAATCCAGAAACATATTTTCAAAACAAAACCTTTAAAAAATTATCAAGGGAACAACTGAATTCTATTAATGAACCCTTTTCAAAAATTTAAATAATAAATGCAATTGAGTCCTTAAAAAAATAAAAAATAAAACACCGGGGCCGGACGGCTTCCCAAACATATTTTACCAACAATTCCAGGACGTACTGGTAATCCACCTTGAAGACCTGTTTAATAGTATAGTCAGAGAAAAAGATTTACCCAACGAATTATTATATGCTAATATAATTCCTATACAAAAGCCAGATAAATCCACGGAACTGGTAGGGAATTATCGTCCTATATCTCTATTAAATTCTGATATAAAAATGTATGCAAGTATTTTGGCAAAGAGACTACAAAGAGTCCTTCCGTCTATAATTCATGGAGACCAGGTTGGATTTATGAAGGATAGCCAATCAAACAATAGTGTAAGGACAATGATTGATATTTTGGACTACGCTCATGAGTCAGGCACTCCATTGCTGGCCCTGTCATTGGACGCGGAGAAGGCCTTTGACAGGGTCAGATGGGACTTCCTTTGGGAGGCCTTAAAGGCTTTTGGTTTTAAAGGTTGGATTCTGAGCGCTATTATGGCCTTGTATAGCTCCCCAATAGCAAGAACAATCGGCAGGGGTATAACTTCTGAGTGGTTTAACATAAGAAATGGGACAAGACAGGGATGTCCCCTGTCCCCATTGCTATATCTGATTTATATAGAACCCCGATCTGTAACATTAGATGTAATGAGAAAATAAAGGGAATAACAATAGGCCAAGAGGAATTTAAAACCTTACTTTATGCAGATGATGTTTTAATCACTATATCAGACCCTATAACATCAACAGATGAATTATTAAGGGTGATTTATGAATATGGGCATTATTCCAACTTTAAGTTAAATGTAGATAAGACAATTATTCTTGCTAAAAATATAAAAAAGGAAGATAAAATACACATTAAAGCGAAATATAGTTTCGAATGGGCAAAAAAAATTATTATCTACCTAGGCATAAAGATTTCTAGTAATCCTTTTAAGATTCTAGAATACAACGTTCTACCTCTAATGATGCAAATTAATAAACAACTGAAAGATTTGAGAACAGCAGAGATATCATGGACAGGCAGAATTAACATCGTAAAGTCCTACCTGATCCCTAGATGGAGTTATGTATTCCGTATGTTACCATTGAAGATGCCTAAGCCATGGCTCATGATGATTCAATCTGCTTTAGATAAATATATATGGCTGGGGAAAAAACCCAGGGTTAATAAAAATTTTTTGAATTTAAAGCCTAAGTTGGGAGGGATGGGAGTCCCTAATATCACGGACATATATGAAGCTTGTTCACTGGCGCATGTTATATCCTCTATGAAAGAGAGCTCTAGGGGTGAATCATGGGAAAAAATTGAGGCTAGAAAAGCGGCAGTTCTGGATTTAATGACTTTATTTTGGAGTATATACAAGTATGAGAGAGATGATATGGGTTTAATTCTAGCTAATTTATTGGGTCAATGGAGAATCTGGAAAAAAAGACTCAAAATTGAAGATAAAATTATTATTGATTTACCCCTGCATGTATTGTCCACTAATATTGAGGATTTCAATCTAGATCCATGGTTAAGCAAAGGTATTAATAGAATAGATCAGCTATTCCAACATCAACAAATTAGACCTTTTGAGGAGATCAAACAAGCTTTTTCGCCTTCCTATAGAGAAAGTTTTGCGTATTTAAGGATAAAACATTTCCTAATGAGACATAGAATAGCTGAGATTTCTGAGGAATTACAAACTTTCCTAAACTTGATAAACACCAGACATAATAAAAATTTAGTTTCCAAAAGCTCAAAAATTTGTAGTAAATATAAGTCAATCCCTGAATTCCCAGCCCTAAAAGCATGGGAAAGAGATTTACAAATTACTATTACGAGAAATGAATGGCTTAAGGCCAATAAAGCAGTAATGAAAGCTTCACACTGCCTAAACCTATCAGAAAGTCATTATAAAGTTATCAATAGATGGCATTACGTTCCAGCTAAATTAACAAAAATATATCCAGGATCTCAATATCTCTGCTGGCGATGCGCCTCATTGAGAGCAGATTATGTTCATATATGGTGGTCATGCCCGATTATATCTACATTATGGCAAAAGGTAGCGAAATTCTGCAGGGAAGCAATAGAGGTAGATCTTGATTATACTTGTAGTTCTATGATATTACATCTGGGTTGGCCTACAATTCCAAAGGATAAAAAAGAATTAATAATCCATATTCTCATAGAAACTAAAGCTACTCTTGCAAGATTCTGGAAAACTCCAGACTCCCCGACTTGGGAGCTGATAAAACAGCAGGTCTTGA
Source organism: Pelobates fuscus (assembly GCF_036172605.1). Classification (NCBI taxonomy): domain Eukaryota; kingdom Metazoa; phylum Chordata; class Amphibia; order Anura; family Pelobatidae; genus Pelobates; species Pelobates fuscus. Next base: position 410,187,836 of record NC_086318.1, read on the forward strand.
ATAATTGCAAAATGGAAATCGGGATTTTAAGACAAGAGCACTATTTTAATCCGCGAATTAAACAATAGCAGAAATGGATTATAAAACTAGGTAGTAGAAATGAGTCTTAATGTACATTAGGGTTTTCATGCAGCGGAATTGCGGTCGGGTGGCGAACCCTGCGCATTCGCTCTCAGGATACCCATGGTCATATGGAACCTGATTAACAGATAGAATGATTGATGAATGTTGCCTCTCAGGTCCTTAAGATTGACTCGGGACCAACCCTCGGCGAGAGTTTTCTTTTTTTTTTTTTCTTTTTTAGGTTTTGTTATTGGCTAGGGTAGGTTAAATTAATGACAATCCAGAAATCTATAAGGAAGGGACTTAAAACGAAGATAATGAGTAAGGGGGAATTGAGGGATGAAGGGTGAAGAAGAAGAAGGAGGGAAAGAGAAAAGAAAAGGAAAGGGCCCTTAGAATTTTCTACATACATTTAACCTCTTCCTCTTTGGTCTGAAAACTGCCAAATTATGATTGAACTGTAATAATTTTATACACACCCTATGCCATTTTATTCTTATTGTGTAAATGCCTAATGTTTAATCTATGTTTTCTTACCTGTTTGTAACAATGCATGTAAAAAAAAAGAAAACTTTTCAATAAAGATTATATACATAAAAAAAATAATTTAAAAAATAAAATAATAAAATTGCCCACCCCCCACCAAGGCTCAGCTATACACACACACACACACACACACACACACACTGCACTCATACACACACACACTGCACTCATACACACACACTGCACTCATACACACACACACTGCATTCATACACACACACTGCACTCATACACACACTGCACTCATACACACACTGCACTCATACACACACTGCACTCATATACACACACTGCATTCATACATACACATCACTCATACACACACTCTGCACTCATACACACATGCTGCACTCATACACACACACGCTGCACTCATACACACACACTGCATTCATTATATACACACACTGTAAATAAATATTCAATTAATATAAATTTTTTAGGATCTAATTTTATTTAGAAATTTACCAGTAGCTACTGCATTTCCCACCCTAGTCTTATACTCGAGTCAATACGTTTTCCCAGTTTTTTGGGGTAAAATTAGGGCCCTCGGCTTATATTCGGGTCGGCTTATACTCGAGTAACTACGGTATATTACATTACAATGGACGCTTAATATATGAAGATTTGTGTGACTAGATATGGAAGATTACATCCTTTAAATGAGCTCCATTTGCCACCTCGCAAAGTCAGCTTCTTTCAATTGCATTATTCATAAAAAAATGTAATGTTTGAGGTTCTAGCGCTCAAATTTCTCCACGGGTATTCTCCATGAGCTGCTTATGTGTATGCGGTTTGTTCATGTACACCCGCTCCTTCAGATATCCCCAAAGGAAGCAATCAGGAGCTGAAAGATCGGGCAAACTTGGTGGCCAATTAACAAATAAGTTATTAACATGTCTAACCTTACTCTGTATTTTGGCTCACCCTGTACATATACAATATTATTTGTGTGAAACAGGAATGATGAACAATTCAATGAAAGAGAAAACAAAACTAAATCTCAAGATAGTCTCTGTCTATGTGAGAGCAAACAATGTATATTAAGACTTAACTTTTATTAGTAAGTTAAAATAAGTGCAGTAATATATAACAAAAGTAGTAAAAACATATCATGAAAACAGATGTGCTTTCTCTGTTTATTTATATGTGCTTGGCAAAGGTTCCGGGTCTTTAATCTTAATAATTGGTTAATAGTATTAAGATTAGAATAGGGATAGCTGCAGTTTCTGTCACTGCTACTGTATGTGCGTTTAAGCTGGCACCTATTGTTACCTTAGTGTGCTACTGCAACCCCTATCTGCTTGCAAGAGAAATTTCATAAGTTTAGGTAAGGATAAAAAGTAAAAAGTAAATAGTGGCCTAATCTATATAGAAGTAGAGGTTAGTGTGCCTTCAAGGGCACCCCTTACCCAAAATTCTACTCTCACACTAAGCAGAAATCAATGCCCAAACCGCCCAAGAAAATAGAATGTAATTAATCTACTGTGATAAGTAGATGCAATGTCAGTAGCCGCGGCTAGATATACAATCGTTAAATACTGACATCTCTGGTAAGATAGTGTGCTATCCTGGCACCATAACCACTACCGTACTTAATCTATATATTTCCATACAAATTGTGAAAAGTTCTTCAATTTCATCTTAATAAAATCCAACTATAATCTCACAAATAGCGTAAAAGTCAAAACACAAATTGAATGCCATAGGCTGCTCTGTATACCAACCTTTACAATACAGAATGTTGGCTTATTGTAGTATTTCCAATATATTGTAAATTAAAAAAAAAAATACTAACTTTTTATCAGAGCAGCAAATAGAATCATGCTTTTTTCTTTTTCAGGAATCATACTCTTTTCTGGCCTGATTCAGAATGAGAAAAAGAAGGTGTTGGTAATTAGAAAAAATTGATCTTTCAGAAGGAAAGCTTAATAACACCTTTATTGTAATGATAGTCCTTCTGGGTTATCAAACACCTCTCTCAAGTAATTTTGCCAAAGATGTTTGTGACTAGCTAGGAATGTCTAAAATCAATACTTTGAGTCAAAAATCAATGGTCGGAAAACAATAGAAAATCTAGTACTGGTCTGCCTGCTGAAAAACTTGTAGAAGTTTATATAATTAATTTATAATACACATAAAATAAAGTAGGTTTAATCATTATTACTTATTATATGCGTCACATATATTTGGAAGATTTTTTTTATATGACATAATTTTAACATTGTAATATAAGGAATTCCAATAATTTATTATAGTTTAAAATCAACACAGACATAATACTGTAAAATGGAAGAAGAAATGTAAATACAAATATATTAAAATAAACACATTAGTATAGGAGTACATATTTTTATTACTAGCACAAAACTTCTCTCTGCGGTCCTCGCAGTTCTTTTGTTATTTAGATGGTATTTGGGAGGCTTATTGCACCTACGGCAGCTTAGCCCACTGGAGGTATGAAGAGCAGTTTGGGCAGTGTTTGTGGGTTAATACGGGTATGCGGTGGGACCAGATAGATATGCCACTCTGGATGAAGCTGATGATGGCACAGAAGGCTGCGCCCTTTCAAGTGGGACCTGCACTGAATCGATTGCCACCTAGTCAACTGTCTATAGAAAAGGATTTAGCTGGCTCTTTAATGAGGGCCAGTATAAATGGGGGGACTACTTGCAAGGTTAAGCATAAATGTTCGACTGCAGGTGAACTCATGGATACAACAAATGCTTTAAGTGAGGTAAAGTCTCATCCGCTGGTGGGGCAGTCAGTCCCGCAGCTGCATCTGCTTCTGCTTCTGCTGGGACTAATCCAAGTGAGTGTCAGTGCAATGTTGCCCTTGCTAAATGGTTTTGCTAACCTCAATAATACAGAATTGTTACATGATGGGAATTCACACTGTTTTTTTTATTCCTTTTCAGGATAGGGTGGTTATTCGGCACTGTCTCAATCTAAGGTCTGTTGAGGAGTAGCCAGGAGTAGTGCGGGATAAATTGTTCAAGGAAGTCCAACTATTAAATGAATAGACCATCATGGATCTCTGGATTTTGCTGCTGAGGGTGGTACCTAAGAAGGAAATGGGTAAGTTCCGTTGATCCATCATTTGTCATATCCCAATAGATCATCTGTAAATGATGACATTGATGCAAACCTGGGTTGAGTTAGTTTGGAGGACGGGCTATGGGGCCTTGATGACCAAGGCTAACGTGGAATAAATGTTTTGATTATTGCCAATCCACCTGGCCTGCCACCATTTAACCCCTTAAGGACCAAACTTCTGGAATAAAATGGAATCATGACATGTCACACATGTCATGTGTCCTTAAGGGGTTAATGGCATGTTTATTTGATAGACTTTTTTGTGGATCTCTGTTTGCTTTATCTCATGCACTAGCTTTGAAAAGTTTAGCACTTTTTAGAGTCAGTTGTGAAGATAGAAACTGGTGTGAGTACTGAATATTTCATTCCTTAAAGGGATACTCCAGGCACCCAGACCACTTCTGTCCATTGGAGTGGTCTGGGTGCCAAATCCCAGACAGCCACTAGAGGAGGACCTAACCCTGCAAGGTAAATATTGCAGTTTATGAAAACTGCAATAATTACACTTGCAGGGTTAAGTCCTCCTCTAGTGGCTGTCTATCAGACAGCCATTAGAGGGACTTCCGTGTTCTTAGAACACGAAAAGTGTTTTAAGCAACGCTGGACGTCCTCACGCTATATGCCATTGCCGCGCATGCACATTAGGTCTCCCCCGCCAGCTGACGTCTGTGGAGGAGGAGAGTAGGCGGAGAGTAGGCAGAGAGTAGGTGGAGAGTAGGCGGAGCCTGACCAGCGCCGAGGGACATCAGCGCTGGACTCCAGTAAGTCACTGAAGGTTTTAACCCCTTCAGCAACTTTGGATGGGGGGTGGGAGGGAGAGGGTCCTGCAGTGCCAGGAAAACTAATATGTTTTCCTTGCACTGGAGATTCCCTTTAAGTGTTCCTATTTTTTTGAAAGTGTGTTGTCCTTGCCTGGATATATGCATCTCCATATTGTGATTATCATATGCTTTTTTGAATTACTTAATATTCCTGCACTTATATTCAGCTTTTTGGAGTGCTGCCATGACTATTTTCAGCCATACATCGCTGCAATATTTGTATCAATAAAAAAAAAAAAATACAATACAATATATTTCTGTGTAGTTTTCTGTGGATCATAAGGGTTTACTCCTGAGTGTGGACTGCATTTTGTTTTGTGTTACTTGCTATATATGTGGGATAGCCCAGCACCGGAATTAACCCTATCAAGGCCTTGATCTCAGGATTATTTCACCCGACATTTAAGACATTTTACTTGGAGTTGCAGTATCGTCTGTGGGTGGGTTTCATACCACACCCACATATATTTTGTGTTATATTATGTCTCGGTATAATCCTGCAGTTTTGATCAATGGAAATGGTGCCTCTTGGCTGCATGTGTAACTTGTTATGTTTTATATTTTATTGTAATATTGTTATTATCTATGTTGGGGTATTTGTTGTGCAGGAAGATGGTGGTTTTATATGTTATAATTTAATAGAAATACAGCTGTGGACAAATTTTCCCAACAGTAAATTGGTGTCTGTGTATTATTGGGGGGATTTGGAGCTGAGGATGAGAAGCAGGCTATGCGCATGTCATGCTTCATTAAGCTAAAGTTGTTCCTATAGTGTCTCCTCAAAGTGACCAATCTACTTAACAGAATTTTATGCACTTATATATTTGAAATTTCTAGTACGGTTAGTCTTTATCGAAAATGAACTAAGAAAAAAAAAATCAAATGTGAAAAACACTGGAATGACTACTTTAAAAAGTAGGTACCGCAAAAGGTTAGAACTTAATGTTTTGTGTAGATTACCATGCATTTTCACCAATCATGTAAGGCAGTGCTTCCAATGAACCATGCTTAACAAACTACTTTTGACATTTAGCTGCTTTGTGATGTGCAGCATGTTTGATTGAAATCCCACTTCTGCTTTCCAATTCTGATCTAAAAAAAAATCCTAGTATTCAGCCTCAGTAGTCAGTACATGTGAGAATGGAATGTATAAGAAGAGATAAATGTGTATAATAGAATAGGAACTTAGATGTATCACTATTAGAGAAATATAAGACTTTTGGTATCTATCACAATTACAATCTAGCATTTCTAAGGAGGATATATGCGGTTGATCCTATTGGCATAAACTCAGTTAGCTATTATCGTGCAATGTGTGCTGAAAATACATAGATATAACACGTATGTTGAAAAACTGCAATAATAATCCAAACTTTGTTGAATTGAAAGGCTTGGTGTATAAAGTCGTCAGTAGCGGCCAGTATAAAATTGAATTATCTATCGTAAATTTTTCTTTATATTTAATTCATCATTTGATTTTGATTTTGATTAGCCAGCTATTTAAAATATCCTGTAAGACTCATGTAGGCAAATATAAAATAAACCGAGAAAAGTTTATAATAGAAAAGAAAAAAGGGACAACAATTATATGTTGTGAAAGGTTAGGTTGAGAATAATATACAGTAAAAATAGTTACCTGTGCTCTTCCCAAATCCCTTTGCATATTTAAACAAACGAAGGTTATTTAGTTACTCCAATGGCCATGAGAGGATAACATAATCTAAGCCCATTACCTGAGACTAATGCAATTTTTTTTAGTATTAATTAAGGGCATAATTATTATCAAAAGCCACCGGCCATATGTAACTTCTAAATACACACACACGTACAGCTGTAATTAAAATAGGGGCATGTATAAATAGGGGCATGAATTCTCGAGATGAAAATATAATTTTGCCTCTTTATAAATCGCTGGTAAGACCACACCTTGAATATGCTGTGCAATTTTGGGCACCTGTTCTAAAGAGGGATATCTTGGCAAAAATGCAGAGACGAGCTACAAAATTGATAAAAGGAATGGAGCATTTTAGTTACAAAGAAAGGATACAAAATTTAAATCTCTTTAGTTTGGAAAAACGGCACCTCAGTGGGGATATGATAACATTATACAAATATATTCAGGGCCAGTACAACCCATTATCTGGAAATCTATTCATAAACAGGACAATACATAGGACACAAGGTCACACATTTAGGCTGGAAGAAAGGAGATTTTATCTAAGGCAAATAAACTTTTTTTTTTTTACAGTAAGAGCAATAAGGATATGGAATTCTCTGCCTGAAGAGGTGGTTTTAGCAGAGTCCATACAGATGTTAAAACTGCAATTGGATAAATACTTGCAAAAACATAACATACAGGGATATAATTTCTAATATGTGGGGTAATAGCTGCTTGATCCAAGGAGACATCTGAATGCTATTTTGGGGTCAAGAAGGAATTTTTTCATAGTTTGTTGCAAAATTGGAAGCGCTTCAAACTGGGTTTTTTGCCTTCTTTTGGATCAACAGCAAAAACATATGTGAGGAAGGCTGAACTTGATGGATGCAAGTCTCTTTTCAACTATGTAACTATGTAACTATGTAACTATGTAACTATGTAAAATAGTTCAACCGCCATTGAAAATCAAGTTTATTGTCAATATTTACAGACTTTCAGCTGTTTGCAATACACAAATTAAACAAAAGCAATTGAAATAGCTCAACACAACAAATGCTTTAATTGGTTACCCAAATTCAACTGAAAATGCAGCTTATAATAACTTCTGCAGTCTCAAAATTATTCAATCCCCTGAATAGAATTCCTCACTTTGGAAAGGGTTCAGAGAAAGGTTACTAAACTGGTTCATGGATTGCAGGATAAAACTTACCAGGAAAGGTTAAAGGATCTTAACATGTATAGCTTGGAGGAAAGACGAGACGGGGGGGGGGATATTATAGAAACATTTAAATACATAAAGGGAATCAACACAGTAAAGGAGGAGACTATATTTAAAAGAAGAAAAACTACCACAACAAGAGGACATAGTCTTAAATTAGAGGGACAAAGGTTAAAACTAATATCAGAAAGTATTAATTTACTAAGAGGGTAGTGGGTGCATGGAATAGCCTTCCAGCTGAAGTGGTAGAGGTTAACACAGTGAGGGAGTTTAAGCATGCGTAGGATAGCCATAAGGCTATCCTAGACTTAAGATAAGGCCAGGAACTAATGAAAGTATTTTGAGTACATGGCTCGAATGGTTCACCTGCCACCACATTCAATGTTTCTATGTTTCTCTCAAAAGCACAAATATGCAAAACTTACCACATGCCTCATTAATGAGCACCAAAACAACTCTAGCTTAATTAAACAGTTTTGGTGTATAGATTTTGCCCTTCTAGTCTCACTGCTCAATTCTGTGCTATTTAGAAATTTGATTATTTTTGTTTATTTTTTTTATTCAGCCACATCTTATCTGGCTGTGATTCATAGAGCCAAAGTAGAGATTTCCTTTTCAATCTGGTCTTACAGCACAGTGTCTTACTTTAGAATTGGTTATATTCTAAAGTAGGCTTCTGTAGTCTCTAGAATGCAATTAACTGAGTAATAGATATGAAATTCTAAATTAAACACACTGAACAAAAATGGTTTTAAATTTTGATTTCTTTTGAACAGAGAGCATTTAGAAAGTCTGTGTAAGTCACATAGAGGAACGTGTGACTAGAGCTGTATAAACAAAGTGATTTTACTCCTAAATGGCAGAGACTAAAGCAAGGGTATGATGTATACACCAAAAACCACTCCAATAAGCTAAAGTTGTTCCTATAGTGTCCCTTTTTTTTTTTTTTTTAATTCTTTATTTTATTTGTGCGTAAAGGAACAACAAGCGTGCAGAGCCACAACAGCAGCTGCAAGCATTTTCATGTCACTACAAAGTGTGGCAAGTTAAAACAGCACATTTTTTGTTTAACATGAAAAGAACAAGTTATGAGGCATCAGTAGTGTGTAGTATACATGCTAAGTTAAAGATTCATATGATGATGTCAGTTACGTTTAAGCATCTGGTATGATAAGTAACATTACATTTGCAAGGGGGGAGATGAGTATACTTATGGCAATATTGCAACGTTATAGAGGATTGCAGTCTAAGTTAATGCTTGCTACCGAGGTGATGGGCTAGAGAGCCTAAGGTGCCTCTCTATGCGTGTTACATGTTGGGAATTAATAAAAATAAGAAAATAAAAATTAACGATTGTGATCTAAAGTTAAACCAGCGTAAGTCATATAACTATTGTTTGCTAAGCGAGGGGCGTTAGCTTTTAGACAGTGACATTTGGTGTGAAACAAAATAAGCTATTACAAAACATTGGTTAGATCTCTGAATGTCTAGTTAAGACTTTGAATGATAAAATAATAATCAAGAAACACCAGCTAGCCATGTGTGGTAGGTCTAAACTGAGAAACTAAACTGCTGAAACCTGGCTTTCACGAAAATTATTACAAGCTGATTTAAAGCAGTAAGTATGAAGTTACCTGCTGACCATAAACATGCTAAATAAAACAGTCGAGTGGCTAACAGTTGTAACTGTTCAGCAGGCCACCCCATGGTAACTGTGCTTTGAGTAGGCAAGGACAAAGTGAAAACATATATTAAAATAAACATTTTTAAAATAAACTCTGTTTGGAGATATAAAGATGACTTTGCTGTCCGTTTCTAATGGATGCCAGGAGGGGACAAAATAAGGGACAGTGAGTCCCAGTGAGTCCATTCACAGTTCCCACCCTAACCAATGCCTTCAGAGGGTAGGAAACAGTCCGGCATGTTGTGGGGATAGCGGGAGCTGCTTGGGTTCATTGCTGTCTCAATGTTGTCTTGCCGTCCCAGCCGGGGTGCTGTGTGCGGTCTTCTGTGTATGGGGTCCCCTCTCCTCTTCTCCCGAGGGGCATGTTGCTCAGCAGCCTTCGTGGCTAAGTCCCTCTGGGGCAAGGGATGGTTGGTGCTCCCTCTGTTTCATCGCCGCCGGCTGTGGTGGGTCCCCAGCCTCTGTGGTGTGTGTCTGGTTCGTAGCTTGGGGGCAGTTACTTTGCCTGGGGTGAAGGATCTCTTCCTACCACTCACAACTCCAGTCTTGCGCTTTGCCTGCCTGTGCGATGGTGCCTGTCTTCTTTCCCCATAGGGACGATTCAGCTTACTCGTTCTTGGGGATGTTTGCAATGTTGCTCGGGGTGCTTGCAGCCGTTCGTTTAGGTTGTGCCAGAAGCGGGTAAAGGCAGCTTCTATACGCCGCATAACATCGCTGTGGGTCTCCATTTCAGGATCGCAGCTCGGCTTGCTTGTCGCCGCCATTTTGGATGCGCCATGTGCTCGGCTGCCCGAGTGCTGCGGTGAGTCAAACTGTGGGTTCAGCCTGTGACTGCTCCTCCTGTCGTTTAGAGCGGACCGAGATGACCCCCATCAGTCCAGAGGGGGGGGGGGGTAGGAGGTGGTAACACCGAGGAATCTCTGTCCAGGTCAGTCAGCGCGGGGAGCGGCCGTCTCCCCGCTGCTCGATCTCCGGCAGGCCTCAGGGTATTTTGTCGGGTCCCCGGAGGGTTACAGGCTTGGGTTTGGTGTCGGGAGATTCCCCCGGGTGTCCCCGCCATTATAGCTGCCATTTAGTGCGCGTTTGTGCTGTTTTTTAGGGGAATTCACCTGAGAAAGTGTGGATTAGAGCGGGAGCTGAGGTTCAGCACAACCACTCAGTCCGGCTGCTAGGCTCCGCCCCCTATAGTGTCCCTTTTAAGTGAAAAAACTACTCACAGGAAGTGAGTAGGGAAGTTGAGTAAGTCACAGCCTGGGGTAGCATATGGCTAGGGCAGCATAAACAAAATAAAGTGATTTTACAGAGAGTACAGAGACTTGTCATTAATGGTAAATTTTCAAGCCAGACAAAAGTGGTAAGTGGTGTCCCTCAGGACTCTGTTATGGGACCGCTTCTATTTAACATATTATAAATGATCTTGAAATGGGCATTGAAAGCCATGTTCCAGTGTTTGCAATAAAATGTGAGCAGGATATTGCTTTGCTGCAGAGATATTTAGATAGATTGGGGTGCTGGACACTCAAATGGCAGATTAAATGTAATGAAAAAAATGCAAAATGATGCACTTTGGAGTAAAGAATGCACAAGCAACTTACACCCTAACTGGCTGTGAATTAGGGATAATCACACACGAGAAGGATTTGGGAATTGTTATAGACAACAAACTAGGCAACAATGTGCAATGTCAATAAGCAGTTGCTAAGGCATTAATTCTCAGGATGAAAATATAATTTTGCCTTTTTATAAATCCCTGCTAAGACTGTGCCTTGAATACAATGTGCGGTTTTGGGCACCTGTTAAATAGAAGGATATTATGACACTAGAAAAAATAATCCACGTTATGCACTTTATCTAATTCCATGAAGTTTATATTCAACATGTCACTTTATGAGTGACTTAGGCTAAAATCTCTGATTCCACTATTATATTTTAGATTATTTTGGTTATAAATTGCACTTTTACTTAAAAGACAGCCTTAACCTAATACCAATGTTTAGGTGATCTTCCCCTAATTGCTTTTTTTTCTCTCTGTATGAATTTAATTTATGGGTCTATTGTAGTCATAATACTAGATTGCAATATTAAATATGTTGTTATTGCTTATTGGTTAATGATTTGTTTGGCGATTATGCTCATTTGTATTGGTATCTATTTTTTTTTTTTTTATATTCTCTTTATGGTGTATGTTTTATCTTTATTTCTAATATACAGCCAGGTTATGACAATGATAAACTCCAGCCATCTAATGTAGAAAAATGATGAATGCTTTGTATCTAATTTTCTGTTAATAAGTGATAATGCTAAACCTTAGCCATCTAATATAAACAGTTATGATGTGTTTTGTTATATCTAATACATAGCCATTTGGTGACAATAATAAACTATAGCCATCCAATATAATGGCTACAAGAACAGGGGTCTGGCGGTTTGTTTCTATGTATGGTTAGTAATTCTATGCTTTCCTATGTGGAATTGAACAACGCTGGAGGTCCTCACACAGCGTGAGGATGTCCAGCGACGCTCTAATTTAGGTAAGTGTCTGAAGGGGTTGATGTGGAATGGGGGGTGGGAGGAAGGCACTCCAGGATTTTCTAATCTAGTGCCAGGAAAATGGGTTTGTTTTCCTGGCACTAGAGAATCCCTTTAAGTTTGAAAAAACAGCACCTCTGAGAGGATATGATATCATTATACAAATATATTCGGGGCCAATACAAACCATTGTCTGGAAACCTATCCATAAACAGAACTCTACATAAGACACAAGGTCAAACATTTACACTGGAAGAAAGGAGATTTAGTCTAAGGCAAAGGAAAGGGTTTATTACAGTAAGAACAATAGTGCAGAATTCTCTTCCTGAAGAGGTGGTTTTATTAGAGTCTATACAGATGCAATTGGATAAATACTTGCAAAAACATAATATTCAGGAATATTATTTTGAATTAGTGGGGTAATAGCTTCTTGATCCAAATAAATATCTGATTGCCATTCTAGGGTTCAGAAGGAATTTTTTTTCCTAGTTGTTTCTTGTTGCAAAATTGGAAGCTCTTCAGACTGGATGTTTTGCATTCTTTTGGTTCAGCAGCAAAAGCAAATGTGAGGAAGGCTGAACTTGCTGGACGCATGTCTCTTTTCAGCTATGTAACTATGTATTCTTAAATTGCAGAGAACTGAGCAGCGAGACTGCATGTGTATGATCTATTTCAATCTCATTAAGCTAAAGTAGTTTTGGTACTTAGGGTGTCCTTTTAATGTAGGCTTCATCAGCTAGCTTAAGGACACAACTTCTGGAATAAAAGGGAATCATGATGGAATATTTCCGTCATGTGTCCTTAAGGGGTTAATAGGCATAGTGATTGCACAGGATAGTAATTTCTTTCCTTGATGTATCTCCACACTGCTATTTCTATGTAGGCTAAATGGTGAGGATCGGGGAATAATACCTATCACTAAACTCAATGAGACCAGCATCTCGAGAGCTCTTCTAACAACTACCATATAAAGTACAGCAGTCATCACATAGAGTATAAGTAGCCTGACACAAAGTCGCTAATCAGGGCACCGTTCAATTGCATTTATTATTTGAGCAAAAGTACATTTTAAAAATACACTGTGTTATTTCCAACTATCCAGTAAAACTCAGTATACCCCGAAATTTAATAGATAGAATAATTACTTATTGCTATACCTAAAATACTAATTATCTTTTAGCTATGTGTACTTTTTATATGTTAATTATATTTTAATTATGAACATCTTACCAAATACATAGTATAAAATAAAAGTTAACCAATTACATTTTATTGACTTATAACTTTTTTTGATCTAAAGTTTTATGATGATATTAATATAAAGTTACTTCTCATTACCAGTACATTTAATGAAACCATTGCTATTTCTGGTGTATGTGTTGTTGAGTCAATTAAAATAACATTCATATAAAACCAACTATAAGATTGAAAACGCAGTCAATGTAAGTACACTCAAATACTTTAAAAATGAATGGGAGCACAGTAAGTCACGAAAGAAACATCAAAACGCAAAATACATGAAAATATGTCCGTTACAATAGCTAAATAACTTTTTTTTACATATGATCACATTCCCTAACATCTATCTCGGTTTCTGCTGCTGGGCAGGGTGAATCCAGCGTAGTGTCTACCAACCATTAAAGAACCATTAAAAACAAGGGGTCAAGTCCTAAAAAAGATTCCCTTGCTTCTCTTCCTCTTCATCTATGCTCTCCATAAATGCAGGGCCAGTTCTAAAACAACAAGGTTATATCAAGGCCATTCCTAACTAATGTTGGTTCTTGGCAAGTGCCTAGAGCCACTGAAATGTGTTGGGAAAACATTAAATAAATGAAACGTCTGGTGAACAGAATGACACAGTGAAGAGAAGCCAACTGGGGCTTTCTAAAGGCTTTGGCTCATGTGTTAATATTTTTAATTATATATTTTTGTGAGTCAGTATTCCAGTTTTGTTGGAGATGGTAAAATTATAAGGCTATATGCGCTACCCCAAAAACCTGTCTTGCTAGTGCTAGTAGGGAATCCAGAAAGTCTGAATCATAAAAGATACATTATCATGCATGTACCTGGCATCTTTTTGGCATGTATTAGATGTACCACTAGTGCAAGGATAGGCAACTTTCGGCACTGCAGATGTTTTGGACTACACCTTTTATGATGTTATGCCAGCATTATGGCTGTAATAGCATTGTGGGAGATGTAGGCCACAGCATCTGGAGTGCCGAAGGTTGCCTATCCCTGCTCTAGTGGTTAGAAATGCGTGCTCTGAGATATGTAGAAACCTCCTCCAACTGCTGCTGGACCATGAAATAAACTTTATTAATTCCCTCATGGTTGTAACCATGGATTGCTGATTGTGATTATAATTAATTGTGATTATAAAAGACAGACTTCCTAGTGGTATATATTATGATAATGTCACTATCACAGCAAATAGTGTAAGGGAATGGTGTTCCCATGCATTCCCAATTATTATTATTATTATTGGTATTTATATAGCGCAAGCTTATTCCGTAGTGCTTTACAATAAAAGGAGAATTTACCAAATGAGACAATAACAAAATGTAACAGTAACAATAGGTAGTTGAGGACCCTGCTCAAACGAGCTTACAGTCTGCTCCCTATCCATGATTAAGTGTCTTATTTTTAGCGTAAAAAAAAAAATATTTGTTAAGTCTGTTATATGCTTTGGCTATTTATATTTATATATATTTTTTTCAATTATACTGCAAGTTATTATTTTCCCATTGAGAATCTTCTTTTGTCTAATTGTGTAAAAATAATTATATTTAATGCATTGATTTATCTTTGCTATTTCTTTGTTTTCCTCAATTTTTTTATTTTTTTTTATTCTATTAACTTACAACTGTTAACATAGATAGAAACATAAAAATAGGCATTGGCAGTCATGAGTGTTTCCAGAAGGAATGGAATGTTGGAAAGAATGGTGTCAAATCTGAATATAGAAAATGTATTATTAATTAGATACGTTTTCTTAACATGGGTGCAAGCTTCATTGTCAGTGAAATATAGAACTCAGTGACTGAGTGGGTAGTTCAACAAATCTTTCTAGATTATTTCTCTGCAATGACAATTGTGACACTTTTGGCCCTGTTTGTATAAGGTCCAATATTTGATAGGCATGAAGACAATGTTAAAAATGCATGTGTCATGGCATGATAGATTTTAGTAAGAGTTCTCATCATAATTTGTTTAGAACAAGGATATTTCCATTATTCATGACCTATAGTGCTGCAGCCATCGGCAGTGCTGGCATAATAATTTTATTTCCTTTTCAAACCATTACATTTCAGGAAGAAGAAAACTTTAGACATACAACGCTAGCTCAGGTAGAAAAGAAAGACAAGGAACAATGAGACACTGAAACAATAGACTTACCAATGCATCATGCAAACCAGAAATCTGCAGAGTAGGAATGTTCAGCAACTCTTCAACAGGGACACGGGTGGCATAGCTGATTAGGGATATCAGTCAGTAGAAAGTATTGACAACCCAAAGTGATCTTTCAAATATCTGTGTCTGACGTTTGAGTGCATGAAGGCCAATGCAGATAATTACTACATTCGTTGGAAAAGTGTAAAAAAAAAAATTGAGAACAATTCTAAGCAGTCTTGAACAAAAATTAAATTTCAAGAAACATTGCTCGCTTGGACCAAACAATGGATTCCAAAAATAAGTATTTTGCTCAATACCTAGTTACATGCATTGTTTTATTAATATAGGTTTAACTAATGAGCTACCAGTAACAAGGAACTGGATGAGGTAAAGTCTTCATCATATATTGTATGTATGAGTATGGTATTGAAGAAGTAAAAAAATAAGAAATTATCCCAAGGCACAGCATGGTTTTGCACATAAAAATAGTTTTTTTTAATGCATAGGAAATACAACAAGATATCATTATAGCAGAGAGAAAGTGCATAGTATAGTGCTAAACCAGTATATAGTACCAAAACCACATTGTAAGTAAAGTGCTAAATGCAAAAACCCATTAAAAAAGGTATACTGACCAAGAGAAGGAGAAATGAAACTCCAACGTTTCGGCTGTGAAACCTTCCTCTGCGGGAAGGCTAAAAAGTTAAAGCCACAATTAGTACAACCAGATACAATTAGCAGCACCTTTTCATTTACAAAGTAAATACAAAGTACAAAGTATCTGAAGTTGTTATAGTCAAATGACTACAATGTATGCATTTTCACAGGCAGAGATTACTACTATAACCCTAAAACACAGATACATCTTATACAAACACCTGATAACTGTTAATCACAGGTAACAGGCAAACAAACTACTTACGGGCAGCTATAGATAATTCAAATCCTCTTCTTAGAAAAAACAAAAAACAAAAAAAAACACATTTATTTAAAATAAAAAATAACCGACTACATAAATATAAGTATACCTATGTACAGTTGATTGGCTCAAACTAGGCATTAAACAATATATACAAAAATCCATAAATCTATGTAAGAATACGCTAGATTTTACCTGCCATGTACAATGGACTGACACATGATGTGGGCCTATTCGAGTGGAGAGGAAGGTAATGGTAGATTTACAAGGTGAAGTGTACTTTATTTAGCATTTTAAAGTCAGCTTAATAAATTGGTTTCACACCATTAACCCCTTAAGACCGCAGCCAAATGTACAAGTTGTGATCCAAAAAAAATGTAAACAAACCACAGAATTTTACTATATGTCTGTTCAACAATAATTTACCTCTTTCATACTAAGTGCACCCACACTTATTATATATCATTTTGTTCAGGGGAAACAGGGCTTTCATTTAATATCAAACATTCATGTATGGAACTCCATTTTATATGAATAAAATCTAAAAAACTTGAAAAAATTATGAAATCTTGTTATTTTTCAAATTCAGCATGGCAATTTAACTGTTAATGTCAGAATACTATTCGTTTTTCCTGCAATAAAACATACATATTTGTATTCAGAAATGTCTCACGAGTAAAACAGTACCCCCCATGTATAAGTTTTATGGGGTTTTGGAAAGTTACAGGGTCAAATATACGACTTGTCCATTATTTTATTTTCTGCATAGAAATTTGACAGATTAGTTTGAGTGACCTAGGTTGCCTTTTAGACCGTATGGCAGCCCAGAAATGAAAATTACCCCCATCATGGCATACCATTTGAAAAAGTAGACATCCCAGGGTATTCAAAATGGGATATGGCCAGTCTTTTGTAGTAGCCACTTGGGCCCAAACCCTAGCCAAAGTTAGCGGGTTTTTTTGTGTTTTCTTTTTTTTACATAAAATCTGTACTTTCACTGATAATATTATTGTTAGTATATAGTTTACTGCCCTGAAACACTCCTAGTTCTGCTCAGTGATGTCTCACGAGCGCCATGGTACCCCCCATGTATAGGTTTTATGGGGTTTTGGAAAGTTTCAGGGTCATATATACGGCTTATCCATTTATGCTTTTTCACCTTGAAATTTGTCAGATTAGTTTGCAGTGTCCAGGCTGCCTTTGAGACCGTATGGCAGCCAAGAAATTAAAATAACCCCCATCATGGCATACCATTTGAAAAAGTAGACATCCCAGGGTATTCAAAATGGGGTATGCCCAGTCTTTTCTAGTAGCCACTTGGGCACAAACCCTAGCCAAATTTAGTGTTTGTTTTTTTTTTTTTTGCATTTTTCACATAAAATCTGTACTTTCACTGATAATATTATTGTTAGTATATAGTTTACTGCCCTGAAACACTCCTAGTTCTGCTCAGTGAGGTCTCACGAGCGCCATGGTACCCCCCATGTATAGGTTTTATGGGGTTTTGGAAAGTTTCAGGGTCATATATACGGCTTATCCATTTATGCTTTTTCCCCTTGAAATTTGTCAGATTAGTTTGCAGTGTCCAGGCTGCCTTTGAGACCGTATGGCAGCCAAGAAATGAAAATTATCCCCATCATGGCATACCATTTGAAAAAGTAGACATCCCAGGGTATTCAAAATGGGGTATGCCCAGTCTTTTGTAGTAGCCACTTGGGCACAAACCCTAGCCAAATTTAGTGTTTGTTTGTTTTTTTTGCATTTTTCACATAAAATCTGTACTTTCACTGATAATATTATTGTTAGTATATAGTTTACTGCCCTGAAACACTCCTAGTTCTGCTCAGTGAGGTCTCACGAGCGCCATGGTACCCCCCATGTATAGGTTTTATGGGGTTTTGGAAAGTTTCAGGGTCATATATACGGCTTATCCATTTATGCTTTTTCACCTTGAAATTTGTCAGATTAGTTTGCAGTGTCCAGGCTGCCTTTGAGACCGTATGGCAGCCAAGAAATGAAAATTACCCCCATCATGGCATACCATTTGAAAAAGTAGACATCCCAGGGTATTCAAAATGGGGTATGCCCAGTCTTTTGTAGTAGCCACTTGGGCACAAACCCTAGCCAAATTTAGTGTTTGTTTGTTTTTTTTGCATTTTTCACATAAAATCTGTACTTTCACTGATAATATTATTGTTAGTATATAGTTTACTGCCCTGAAACACTCCTAGTTCTGCTCAGTGAGGTCTCACGAGCGCCATGGTACCCCCCATGTATAGGTTTTATGGGGTTTTGGAAAGTTTCAGGGTCATATATACGGCTTATCCATTTATGCTTTTTCACCTTGAAATTTGTCAGATTAGTTTGCAGTGTCCAGGCTGCCTTTGAGACCATATGGCAGCCAAGAAATGAAAATTACCCCCATCATGGCATACCATTTGAAAAAGTAGACATCCCAGGGTATTCAAAATGGGGTATGCCCAGTCTTTTGTAGTAGCCACTTGGGCACAAACCCTAGCCAAATTTAGTGTTTGTTTGTTTTTTTTGCATTTTTCACATAAAATCTGTACTTTCACTGATAATATTATTGTTAGTATATAGTTTACTGCCCTGAAACACTCCTAGTTCTGCTCAGTGAGGTCTCACGAGCGCCATGGTACCCCCCATGTATAGGTTTTATGGGGTTTTGGAAAGTTTCAGGGTCATATATACGGCTTATCCATTTATGCTTTTTCACCTTGAAATTTGTCAGATTAGTTTGCAGTGTCCAGGCTGCATTTGAGACCGTATGGCAGCCAAGAAATGAAAATTACCCCCATCATGGCATACCATTTGAAAAAGTAGACATCCCAGGGTATTCAAAATGGGGTATGCCCAGTCTTTTGTAGTAGCCACTTGGGCACAAACCCTAGCCAAATTTAGTGTTTGTTTGTTTTTTTTGCATTTTTCACATAAAATCTGTACTTTCACTGATCATATTATTGTTAGTATATAGTTTACTGCCCTGAAACACTCCTAGTTCTGCTCAGTGAGGTCTCACGAGCGCCATGGTACCCCCCATGTATAGGTTTTATGGGGTTTTGGAAAGTTTCAGGGTCATATATACGGCTTATCCATTTATGCTTTTTCACCTTGAAATTTGTCAGATTAGTTTGCAGTGTCCAGGCTGCCTTTGAGACCGTATGGCAGCCAAGAAATGAAAATTACCCCCATCATGGCATACCATTTGAAAAAGTAGACATCCCAGGGTATTCAAAATGGGGTATGCCCAGTCTTTTGTAGTAGCCACTTGGGCACAAACCCTAACCAAATTTAGTGTTTGTTTGTTTTTTTTGCATTTTTCACATAAAATCTGTACTTTCACTGATAATATTATTGTTAGTATATAGTTTACTGCCCTGAAACACTCCTAGTTCTGCTCAGTGAGGTCTCACGAGCGCCATGGTACCCCCCATGTATAGGTTTTATGGTGTTTTGGAAAGTTACACGGTCATATATACGGCTTATCCATTTAGGCTTTATTACATTGAAATTTGGCAAAGTGATTTTCTGGGCCTATATCGCATTTGAGAGAGCATGGCAGCCTGGGTAATAACATTTCCACTATTATGGCATACCATTTTCAAAAGTAGGCAACCCAGAGTATAAGAAATGGTGCATTGCAAGATGTTTGGTTTAACCACTTTATCAGAAATGAAGGGCCCACATAGGGGTTATAGCTTTATTTGTGCTTTTTCACGCACATGAACTCCATTTTCACAGGACATTTCATATTCCTGATATGAGTTATTGCAACAAAGCCTCACTATTTGTATTTAACATTGTCTCCTGAATGTAACAGTACCCCCATGTACTAGATTCTCTGTTTTGGGGGGGAAGTCATGGGGACAAAAATATTAGATGTCCTTTTCAAAGTTGGCAATTTAACAAAGTGATTTTCTGGGTCTATCTCGCCTTTGAGAGAGCATGGCAGCCTGGGTAATAACATTTCCACTATTATGGCATACCATTTTCAAAAGAAGGCAACCCAGAGTATAACAAATGGCATAATTTGAGATGTTAGGTCTAGCCATTTTAACAGAAATGCTGGGCCCATGTAGCAATTTCTACTTTGATTTTTGTCTTTTTAATCAGATAAATAGCATTTTCACTGGAAATGTCATACTACAGATATTAGTTAGTGCACTAGAGACTTGGTATTTTGATTTAACACTGTCTTCTGAATATAACGGTACCCCCACATACTATTTTTTCAGATTTTACTGATAAGTCACAGGGCGAAATATATTAGATGCCCTTTCAGCTTGTAAGTTTGCCAATATTATTTTCTGGGCCTATGTAGCTTTTCAGAGAGTATGGCAGCCTGGGTAATAACATTCCCACCGTTATGGCAAACCATTTTCAAAAGTAGGCACCCCAGAGTATAACAAATGTCATAATTTGAGATGTTAGGTCTAGCCATTTTAACAGAAATGCTGGGCCCATGTAGCGATTTCTACTTTGATTTTTGTCTTTTTAATCAGATAAATAGCATTTTCACTGGAAATGTCATAATACAGATATTAGTTAGTGCACTAGAGACTTGGTATTTTGATTTAACACTGTCTTCTGAATATAACGGTACCCCCACGTACTATTATTTCAGATTTTACTGATAAGTCACAGGGCGAAATATATTAGATGCCCTTTCAGCTTGTAAGTTTGCCAATATTATTTTCTGGGCCTATGTAGCTTTTCAGAGAGTATGGCAGCCTGGGTAATAACATTCCCACCGTTATGGCAAACCATTTTCAAAAGTAGGCACCCCAGAGTATAACAAATGGCATAATTTGAGATGTTAGGTCTAGCCATTTTAACAGAAATGCTGGGCCCATGTAGCGATTTCTACTTTGATTTTTGTCTTTTTAATCAGATAAATAGCATTTTCACTGGAAATGTCATAATCCTGATATTAGTTAGTGCACTAGAGACTTAGTATTTTGATTTAACACTGTCTTTTGAATATAACAGTACCTACATGTACCATGTTTCCAGGTTTTTATTATATCACATGAATAGAACAGTACCCCACATACACTTTGATCTGAAGGCAGAGAGAGGCAGATAGATCTTTGATATCACATAGAGAGTCACTGTGCGAAAAGTTTGAGAATTAAAAAAAAAGAAAAAAAAACTATTTTTTGTAACCCTTTCAGTGCTAATCACAGCATTAACCCTGTGATCAGTTTTTTATTGGGAAGTCACATTTCAAGTACTACAAATGTAGTATTTTGAGTTGTTTGGTGTAGCCACTTTAGAATGGCTAGCGTAAACAGGGACAGGCCAAGGTCAGGGGAATCCAGAATTCAGAGTAGTCGGTAAAACAAGCCAATGGGTCGGTACAGGCAGCTAACAAAGCGTAGTCAGGACAAGCCGAGGTCAGAAATCCAGGTAAATCAAGCAAACAAACTGCCAAAGTCCCATACAGAGTGATTCAGACATTCAGCTCTGTATGGTAGACTTTGAAACAGTCTGTTATGCAGAGGGCGGGTAGAGATGGGCAGGTTGGACAATAAAAACTGGAGTCCTTTCGGACTCCTTTCTTGTAGCAAACACGGCACTTTTTTGGGGGAGCTTTTTTACTAGGGGTGGATGGGATTCGGGAAGGGAAGTGTTTGCCACAAAGTCTTTGGAGATCTCCTGATTCCAAAGTGGGATTGGGGGGCTGGGTAAATAACATACGGGACAAAATGCTTAATGTGAATTTGAGGAAAGGGCAGGGCCTACCTGTATAGAGGACATAGGCATTGAAAATTGCAATCTGGCTCACGTAGATTGCAATTTTCTTGTACCAGGTCCTAGTTTTTCGGTTCACCAGATAGGGCTGTATGCATTGGTCAGCCAAGTCTACTCCCCCCATAAACTTGCTGTAGTCTACAATGCACTTCGGCTTTTCCAGATGCTCAGTGCTACCTCTCACAGACACTGGCACTGTACTTTCGTCATGCATCGTAGACAGCATGTATACATCTTTCCTATCTCTGAAGCGAAGAGCAAGCAACTCATCCTGGCGGAGAGCTGAAGAGGAACCTCTACTGCTTCTGCCACTTGCCAGGGCTTGGGGGAAACCCCTGTGATTCTTCCTCACTGTGCCACAGGCTAGGGTTTCAAAACAATATAAATTTTTAAATAATTCTATACTGGTATAATAATTGTCAACCCATAGCCTATATCCCTTATTCAACAAGGGAAGGATTAGATCCCAAACAATCTTGCCACTTGTACCCACAGAATCAGGGCATCCTGGTGGGTCAAGATGGCTATCCTTCCCCTGGTAAATGCGAAACGCCCATGTGTAACCAGTACAGGATTCACATAATTTATAAAATTTAACGCCATATCGGGACCGCTTCGATGGAATATATTGCTTAAATAGCAGTCGACCTTTAAATTTCATAAGGGACTCGTCAATTGAAATATCTTTATCGGGGACATAATTTTCAGAAAATTTGTCTGACAGGAGTTGAATAAAGGGCCGAATTTTATATAGCCTGTCAAACAGTGGGTCGTTTCTAGGGGGACACAGCGAGTTATCATTAAAATGAAGGAATCGCAGCAGTTGCAGGTAGCGATCCCTCAACATAACCTCAGGGAAAAGAGGTGTAGCCAGGATACGTTGCTTGCTCCAGTAGGACCTGATACTGGGCTTTTTTACAATACCCATCATTAGGGTTAAAGCCCAAAACCGCTTCATCTCTGCGACATCCGTGGGTCTCCACATATTCCTGCGACCATGATGGGACCCCGGATGTGCAGAGAGATACTGCATAGCAAACAAATTCGTTTGCTGAGCCATGAGCTCAAATATATCGTCTGACATAAAGAGCACAAAAAAACGAATTGGCTCGCAGTCGTCCACTGTTACAGTGATGCCAGGTGTAACAGTGAACGGCGGTATTTCTGGGGCCATCATATTTGGAGGCACCCAGTCTCTGCCTGGCATTGGGCTTGCTGAGCGTCCTCTTGTGAGTGGTGGTGGGGCACCATCACTTGAGGTCTCACTCAGAGGCTCAATGTCAGAGGCAGTGATAGTGTCACTGTCTTGCAGAGTGTCACTATCACTGCCTGCCAGAATGGCATATGCCTCCTCGGCTGAGTAGCGACGTGCCATTCTAGGGGGACAAATTAATTAATTTATATACTAAAGTGGGTAATTAATTATCTACCTGCCTAACACCTACTACCCGCCCTCAAAAAATAATATAAATGTACTGATCACAGTATAGGCAGCTGCAATCAGTACACTGAAAGGGTTATTTTCAGATCTATAAAAATAACCCTAAAAAAAAGTCAGTCTGATCAGAGAGCCCTCTGATCACAGTGATCACTGATACAGTACTGTACAGCAGATAAACTGTACAGTTTAGTGATCACGGCAGCGGGGAAAGGGTTAAGGGAGATTTGGGTTGCTGCGACTGACACAAAGGGTCAAAAAAAATTAGAAATAATTTTTTTGACCCAAAAAAGTTTTTAAAACTGAAAGGGTTATTTTTTGATCTGTAAAAATAACCCTAAAAAAGGTCAGTCTGATCAGAGAGCCCTCTGATCACAGTGATCACTGATACAGTACTGTACAGCAGATATACTGTACAGTATAGTGATCACGGCAGCGGGGAAAGGGTAATGGAGATTTGGGTGCTGCGACTGACACAAAGGGTAAAAAAAAATTAGAAATAATTTTTTTGACCCAAAAAAGTTTTTAAAACTGAAAGGGTTATTTTTTGATATGTAAAAATAACCCTAAAAAAGGTCAGTCTGATCAGAGAGCCCTCTGATCACAGTGATCACTGATACAGTACTGTACAGCAGATATACTGTACAGTATAGTGATCACGGCAGCGGGGAAAGGGTAATGGAGATTTGGGTTGCTGCGACTGACACAAAGGATCAAAAAAAATGAGAAATAATTTTTTTTTGATCCAAAAAAAAATAATAAATAAATACCCTAATCAGGTTGATCACAGTAATATGCTGTGATCAGCACTGAAAGGGTTAAATAAAATATAAATTTTAAAACTTTAAAAAAAAAATTAAACTTTCTTTTTCCACAGGAGCTGCAAAAACCACGATCTCTCTGCCTCTCTCTCTCAGATCGAAGTGAGGTGAGGAGAGGGGCAGAGACAATGTGTCAGCCAGTGATCTGAGATCATTGGCTGACACATACTAACAGTGATCACAGTGACTGGCTGTCACTGTGATCACCTCCTACAGATCGCGGTAATTGGCCACAGGGGGATGCCTGGGAGGTACAGGCATGCCCCCCACCGCGATCTGTAGGGGGCTAATGGCTGCAGTTACATGTGTCAGCCAATGGGCTGACACATAGTAACACTGATCGCACTGACAGGCTATGGCAGCCTGTCAGTGTGATCAGACTGCAGCCTGACAGTTCAGATCGCGGTCACTGACCCCAGGGGGGCTGCCTGGGGGGCCAGGCATGTCCCCCGACCGCGATCTGCTGCAGAAGAATGCGGCCGGCTCCATGTGTCAGCCGATTTCAAATCGGCTGACACATGGTAAATACCGATCGCAGTGACAGCCTGTCACTGCGATCAGAAGCTGCAGACCGCGGTCCCCAGGCACAGGGGGGCTGCCTGGGGGGCCAGGCATGTCCCCCGACCGCGATCTGCAGCGGCCATGTTCCGCCGGCCACGTGGGGCTGAAGACCGCCCAGGACGTACTATGCCGTCCTGCGGCGTTTAGAGCCGCCCAAATAAGGACGGCATAGTACGTCCTGCGGTCTTAAGGGGTTAAAGCCTGCTTCAAGGACTCCAATACTTAAAGGACCACTCTAGGCACCCAGACCACTTCAGCTTAATTAAGTGGTCTGGGTGCCAGGTCCAGCTAGGGTTAACCCATTTATTTATAAACATAGCAGTTTCAGAGAAACTGCTATGTTTATTAACCCCTCAAGGACGCAGCTTCAGAAGCTGGACATACCCTTAAGGACTCAAGCTATTTTTGCATTTTCTGCTGTTTGTGTTCAACTGCAATTTGCATCGCTCTCATTTATTGAACCAACACATATTATATATCGTTTTTTAAAGGACAAGATGGGCTTTACTTTGATGTGACTTATACATATATAAAATCTAATTTATTATTAAAAAACATAAAAAAATGAAAAAAAATGAAAAAAATATATATATTTTTCACAGTTTTGGCAATAATAGTGTGTGTATAATATGTCCAGCTTAGGAAAAGTAATTAAAAATAAATTCATTTAGGTGTCTTGTTTTTCAAAGTGCATAATATGTAAAGGATTTCAGCTTATTTTAAAAGTTACAGGTCACAAAATACAAGGAGTAATATAAAATTTAAATGTGAAAATCTTTTAGAAGTTGGTATGTTTGACTTGTAAGTTTGACAGCTGTCACAGAAAACAAAATTGCTACACAAAAGTATATATTTATATAAAGAAGACATCACAGGCTATTTATTTAAGGGTATTTTGACACTTTTTACATAGCCATTTTCCCACCAATCTCTGCTATATATTGCAGTAAAATTGTGTTTTTTCTGTTTTTTGAAATACACACATATAACAAGGTTTTTTAAATGTGTATTTTGTAAAGCTGCTGTGTGCTATTCCTGGTCAAAATCCCATTTTGTGTTCAGCAACATCTGCTGAGTACAACAATACCCCCCTTGTATGCCTTTGCCACTATTTTGGGAAGCTATAATGAAATATAAGAGGCCAGACTATTTCAGTTTCTACAGTTAGAAAATTCAAAGATGGATTTAATGGACCTATGTCTTATTTTGGGGCATTATAGTAGTTTGGTTGTTCAAATGACGGCAAAAAGGCCTACCATTTGTGAAAGTAGACACTCCAGGGTATCTAATATGGCATATATTGTGCCTTAACATGTCGCCATTTTTTTGCCATTATATGTCAAAGTTTGTGGTAAAAAAATATTTTTCGCATTTTTTCCTTAAGCATTATATTTGTGCTGGGCATTTTGTATATTTGATATGTTCCACTATGATCAAACACCCCTTATTATGCTCAGCTAAGTCTTCTGAGTAAAACAATACCCCCAATGTATGTCTTTGACACTATTTGGTGACGTTACAGTGCCATAAAGGAGACCTGACCATTTCAGTTTTTAGAGTAGAATTTTGAGAGACGGATTTGCAGAGCTTATGTTTCAATTTGGGCCATTATAGCAGTTTGACTGTTTCAAAAACCGCAAAAAGGCCTACCATTTGTGAAAGTAGACACTCCAGGGTATCTCATATGGCATATATTGTGCCTTAAAATGTCGCCATTTTGTCGTCATTATATGTCAAAGTTTGTGGTAAAAAAATATTTTTCGCATTTTTTCCTTAAGCATTACATTTGTGCTGGGCATTTTGTATATTTGATATGTTCCACTATGATAAAACACCCCTTATTATGCTCAGCTAAGTCTTCTGAGTAAAACAATACCCCCAATGTATGTCTTTGACACTATTTGGTGACGTTACAGTGCCATAAAGGAGACCTGACCATTTCAGTTTTTAGAGTAGAATTTTGAGAGACGGATTTGCAGGGCTTATGTTTCAATTGGGGCCATTATAGCAGTTTGACTGTTTCAAAAACCGCAAAAAGGCCTACCATTTGTGAAAGTAGACACTCCAGGGTATCTCATATGGCAAATATTGTGCCTTAACATGTCGCCATTTTTTCGCCATTATATGTCAAAGTTTGTGGTAAACAAATATTTTTCACATTTTTTCCTTAAGCATTACATTTGTGCTGGGCATTTTGTATATTTGAGATGTTCCAATATGATCAAACAACCTAAATTATGCTGAGCTATCTCCTATGAGTAAAACGATACCCCCAATGTATGCTTTTAGTCGTAATACCTGACGCTACACTGCCATATAGGAGACCTGACCATTTCAGTTTTCACAGAATTTTATAGGTTTATGACTCATTTTGGGTTCTAATAGCAGGTTGCTTATTCAAACTTTCCCCACAAAGGCCTACCGTTTTTTAAAGTAGACACCCCAGGGTATTTCAAAAGGCCCATTTTGAACCTTAGGGTGGGATAATTTTTTCGCTAGTGAGTACCAAGTCTAGTAGTAGTAAGCATTTTCTCTGCCTTTTTGGCACACACTTTGAGATTTTAATGCATAGTTTACAATCCTTAGGTGTGCTACGGCAGTAAAACGCTTCATATGTCACTCAGCTATGTCGTCTGAGTACAGCAATACCCTCGTGTGTACCTTTCCCAGGTAGTATATGTGGATGTTGGAGGGGCAACTTTGAGACTCAGCAATTTGAGGTCTGTTTCAAACTTTGAATTTTTACGCTGGGTCCATGTCCCATTTTGGGCATTTAACAGGTTGAGAATTCAAACTTCCCCAACAAAGGCCTACCATTTTTTAAAGAAGACACCCCAGGGTATTTCAAAAGGCCCATTTTGAACCTTAGGGTGGGATAATTTTTTCGCTAGTGAGTACCAAGTCTAGTAGTAGTAAGCATTTTCTCTGCCTTTTTGGCACACACTTTGAGATTTTAATGCATAGTTTACAATCCTTAGGTGTGCTACGGCAGTATAATGCTTCATATGTCACTCAGCTATGTCGTCTGAGTACAGCAATACCCCTGTGTGTACCTTTCTCAGGTATATGTGGATGTTGAAGGGGCACATTTGAGACTCAGTCATTTCAGGTTTGTTTCAAACTTTGAATTTGCATGCTGGGTCCATGTCCCATTTTGGGTCAAACTCTGAGGCACTGTCTGTCACATCTCAATCCGCTGTCAGAATTCTCTAACTGTACTTCCTAAGCATTTTAAACTTTTTACAGAAGAACTTTAACAAAACAATGTTATAATAATGTTATTTTATTTTTTTGTTGTTTTTTTTTTTTGTACTTTTACCCCTAGCATACGCACTAAACTCCCCAATTTCCCAGGAACTATCATCCACCCCAATTAACTAAATAAAAGGTAAAAATAAAATAATATATATATAGTCAGTGGTTAAATAACAGAAGAACTACAACATACTATTGGCCCTGAGTATGAAATAATTTAAAACAGTTCCCAATACAAAGGCCAGGCTGAGAGGGACAATCAGGGCAGTAGAAACTGGTCTCCGTTCGAATGCCTCTCTGGTAACACAGCCTGCACCTTTTCTGGGGGGTCTTTTTTTGGGGGGTTGGTGGTATCCGAAAGCAGAAGTGACCTGTCTGAATATTTCTGCTGCTAGGCCCTGCTGATGGCTCCCCACTGTGGCACTCAGTGAGCAGCACCAAAATTAGCTGGAACTGAAATGTAAGAAAAGTTCATTTCAGCTGAGGATTTGCCTTTTTGAAAAGGATGAATGCGTTATGAGTAGCCATTTGCATTAAATAAATGCCCACTTTCTTATACCAGGCCCTGGTCTTTCTCATTATCAGATATGGCTGCAGCAGTTGATCAGACAGGTCAACTCCCCCCATGTGTTTGTTGTATTGCTTAATGCAGACAGGCAGCCGTCTTGTTTCCTGTCTGCCACGGACTGCGACCCTGCGTGTGTGTTCACTGTGCATGGTAGTCAGTATGAACACCTCCTTTTTGTCTCTGTATTTCAGAGCCAGCAGTTCGTCCTGGCATAGAGCAGCAGTTTCCCCCTTTTTAATTTTTTTCTCTGCCAGAGCCTTGGGGAAGCCAGTGCGTGTCTTGCGGATAGTGCCGCAGACCACAGTCTCAAAACAATATAGCATTTTTTGAAGGGTTATGCTATTGTAGTAATTATCAAGGTAGAGGTGGTACCCCTTGTTCAATAGCGGGTTCATTAGATCCCAAACTATTTTTCCGCTAGTCCCAACTACATCAGGGCAACCTGGGGGATCCCGGTGGCTATCTTTACCTTCATATACTCTGAAGGTATAAACATACCCACTGCTACTTTCACATAACTTGTATAGCTTGATGCCATACCGGGATCTTTTGGCTGGTATGTATTGCTTAAACCCCAGTCTACCCTTGTATTTCATTAGGGACTCGTCAATACATATATTCTTTTGGGGAGTATAAATTAGGCCAAATTCTTTATTAAAATGGTTAATTAGGGGGCGGATTTTATAGAGTTTGTCATACTGCGGATGATCTTTGGGGTGGCACTTCAAATTGTCATTGAAGTGCAGAAAGCGCAGTACTGATTCATATCTGGGCCTACTCATGGTCTGAGAGAAAATGGGAGTATTGCATACTGGGTTTTTGGACCAGTACATTCGGATGCTGGGCTTTTTTATAATTCCCATCAGCATGGTTAGTGCCCAGAACTGTTTTAACTCTGGCACACTAGTGGGGTACCAGCTCCCTTTTGTGGCAAGGTGATTTGTTGCATTTTGTGCCAGATACTGCGCTGCATAAATATTTGTTTGTATAACTATCTGCCCTAAAAAATCATCCCCAAGGAACAGCTCCATAAAATCCTGGGAGTTATAGCTGGTCACGTCTCCCTGAATACCAGGAGTCGCAGTGAACAGAGGGATGTCGGGGACAAAATTGTTAGGGGGCACCCAAATATCAGCGCCAGGAGCAGTGCCAGGGGTATCTTCACTCTCTTCATCTGTGTCTGGCACATAGTCACCCTCTACACTCTCTGAGGCAGTGTCGGTTGCCTCTGAGTCGGCTGCTAATATATTATATGCCTCCTCGGCACTAAACCTTCTAAGCATGGTCAAAGCTTAAAATTAACTTTAACTAAATAACGTATTTTTTTTTGTTTTTTTTTTACTTTTTTTATACTTTTTTTTAACTTTTTTAAAACTCTTAAAAACTTCTAAAAACTTAAAAAAAAATTAACCCCTGCGGGTAAAAACAGAAATCAGATCACCGCTAAACACAGTGCTTACACCTAGCAAAGCAGAAATGCTTTGACTTAAAATAAACTACTTTTTTTTCCTCTTTTTTCCTTTTTTCACTTTTTTTTATGATTTTACAAACTTTTACAAACTTTTACAAACTTTTAATAACTTTTAATAACTTTCTAAAACTTTTCAGCTTCCTAGCTACACTAATGCTAGATTCCCCAATTCCCCCTAGCTTCAATCCACCCCAGCTAACTAATTAACTGAAAATAATAGTAAAAAAAAAAATTAAATATATTTAACCCCTGAGGGTTTAAAATAAAATAAAGTTAACCCCTGAGGGTTACAAAAAAAAAACTGATCTCACTGCTGCCAGTGATCAAAGGGTTAAACCCTTGTTAATTTTTACAGGGAAAGGAAGTAAAGGGATTTTTTTAACTTTAAAATACTTTGTGTCTGTCAGGGACACAAAATTTCAACCGATCTGTCTCTCTCCACTTCTAAACACACACAGAGGTGGAGGGAGGAGGATCAGGAAATCCCAGCAGCACTGTGATCGCTGTGACTGGCTGTCACAGCGATCACATGTGCTGGGACAGCGCTATTGGCTGATGCTGGGCTTCCTCAAACGCCGAGGCACCCAGCAACAGCGTTAACCCCACGATCGCCGCGATCACTGCGATCTGGCGTTAACTTTAGTAAATGACAGAAATTTTCCGTCAAGCGTCCTTAAGGGTAGGTCTGCCTTGACGGAAAATTTCCGTCCAGCGTCGTTAAGGGGTTAATGGGTTAAGCCTTCCCCCAAATCCTCTAGTGGCTGTCTCATTGACAGCCGCTAGAGGCGCTTGCGTGATTCTCACTGTGAAAATCGACCGGCTGAATGCGCGCACAGCTCTTGCCGCGCGTGCGCATTCAGCCGACGGGGCGGAACGGAGGAGTATCGGAGGCAGAGATCTCCCCACCCAGCGCTGGAAAAAGGTAAGTTTTACCCCTTTTCCCCTTTCCAGAGCCGGGCAGGAGGGGGACACTGAGGGTGGGGGCACCCTCAGGGCACTCTAGTGCCAGGAAAACGAGTGTGTTTTCCTGGCACTAGAGTAGTCCTTTAAAATATGAAATAAAACTAATAAAAAAAACCATTCCATACTTTGAATCAACTTAATGTAAAAATTACCTGCTTGTACAGATCACGATAACTGGAGCTTATTACACTGAAGATAATTAAGGAGATAGACTTGTGTACATCAAAAAAAAAATCTGCTTGGCTGAATCATTTTAGATTAAACTTTTTCTTGAGTTCAGATGCTTCAAAGTTTGGCCACGCAGAGTTTTGGGTCGGATTATTTCAGCATGCAAAAGATTCAGAGAAATTATACAGATGAACCAAAAGAGCACAAAAATGGGCTAATCAGTGTACTTCAAAATATACATTATACATAATACAAATATTATGTATATGTTTTACAGTACACTGATATATGCATTTTCGCATTATATGGTTCACAGATCAACTGAGGAGAAGTAAACAATAGAGCAAAAAAGAAATATAAGTAAAATCTATAGTTATGTATTTATATATTATATTTGTATTAAGCATGTAATAACTATATAAACATAGATTTATTTATTTTTTTGTTCCTCCTTTTTCCCTTCTGTTGGTCAAGCTGTCAGGGCTCCGCGGGCGGCGGTGAGGGGAGGCTGCAATCCTCTCGCAGCACTCACCCTCGGTCCGTCGCCGCCCGCGGTCCCCTCTCCCCTTACCGATAAGCGAGCGGCGTCCTCTCCTCTTGACACGCCGCTCGCGTCCTCCTCTCCTCCTCCCAGCGGCAGCATGTCTAACGCTGCACGCTGGGAGCCGGCACTATTATCTAAGCGCCGGGGTCACTCACGTGACCCGGCGTTAAAGCTACAGTGCAACAAACACAGTGGGGGGTATAGATACCCCCCACGTGTGTTTGTTAATACTGATTGGTGGTTAGCCAATCAGGATTCAGGCTAGGATTTAAATACTTACCTTTCCTGTCTTTCTGTGCCCTGTTGTGGTCTTTGCTTTATGTATTGATACTGAACGTGTGCTTTCTGGTTACGTACTCTCTGGCTTGTTATACTGACTTTGTGACTTTCTCCTACCCTTTGACCTCGGCTTGTTTATCGTTATTCTGTTTTCTGGTTCCGCTTACTCGGCTTCTCTCCTGACTATTCTGTGTGTGCTTAGCCCGGCCACTCTAACGTCCGGTACTGCACACTTTCTGTGTGTGTGTCTGTGTGTGTTAGCGTGTTGGGTTCCCCGGAATCGTGACATTACAACAGGGCCATAATGGAACCTGCTGACATACCACAGCTCCTAGTTAATCAGGAGGCT
The DNA here is from genome assembly GCF_036172605.1 of Pelobates fuscus. Lineage (NCBI taxonomy): Eukaryota > Metazoa > Chordata > Amphibia > Anura > Pelobatidae > Pelobates > Pelobates fuscus. The sequence goes on from NC_086318.1 coordinate 410,219,958, forward strand.
AGAATGGATGACTTGGACCACCGTATGGATCAGATTGCTCAGGCTTTGCAGACCATACTGGCTCGCACTGCACACCTGCAGCCTGCCGTCCAGGAGGCGGTTGCTGCTGTGCCCGAACCCATTGCCACTCCAGTACCCGTTCCTGCTCATGTAGTCCATATGACACCGCCACAGCGCTATAGTGGTGACCCAGCTTTGTGTCGTGGTTTCCTCAATCAAATTGACATCCATTTGGTGATGAATCCACGTTCCTATCCCACCGACAGGTCCAAAATTGCCTTTTTGATAAACCACCTGTCTGGGAGAGCTTTAGCATGGGCAAACCCCATGTGGGAAAATATGTCTCCTATGTCCTTTGCAGATTTTTTGTCAGCATTCAAACGCACGTTTGATCAACCCGGTAGGGTTGCCTCTGCTGGCAAAATCCTGCTTAGGGTTCGACAGGGTAACAGATCTGTAGCGGATTATACTATCGAATTCCGCACTCTAGCAGCTGAAGTGGTTTGGAATAACGACGCCCTCGTAACAGCCTTTCAGGAGGGTTTGGCCGCTTACATACTGGATGAAATAGCATCCAGGGAACTGCCTGTTCTTCTGGATGATGTTATAGACTATGTAATCCTTATTGATAACCGTATTAGAGAGAGGCGTACTCAAAGACGGCTGGATACACGGGTGTTACCTACCCAGTACTGCATTACTAGCATTACCCGCTCCTAGACAATCATCCCCCGAACCCATGCAATTGGGTGCTACAGGGTTAACTGAGGCTGAAAGAACGTATCGTAGAAGGGAGGGGTTATGTCTTTATTGTGGTAAGAGGGGGCACCACTGTAATACCTGCCCTAAGTTACAGGGAAACTACAGCACCTAAGGCCCAGAGAGGGGTCGGCCTCGGGTGTTATGACCTTGTCCCCTCATGTGTCCATCTCCAGACCGTTTATTACAGTTTCTCTTTTGGTCAATAAAACCACTATAACAACCAAAGCCTTGATCGATTCAGGTGCGGCAGACAACCTTATGGATGAGAACTTTGCCAAAACCGCAGCCCTGACTTTGATCCGAAAGGCCACACCCTTGGCCGTTGAGGCCATAGATGGTAGACCACTTGAGAAACCTCTGGTGACCCATGAAACCCAAGATATAGTTATGTCTGTGGGTGCTTTACACAAGGAACGACTAACCTTCCAAATAATTGACTCCCCTACTGCTACCATCGTTCTGGGTTTTCCCTGGTTAGTTAAACACAACCCAGTACTTGATTGGGGTTGTTTAGATATACTCTCCTGGGGGGAATCTTGTCAATGAGACTGTATGGCCCAGGTACGTCCCGTTTGTTTACTCAACGTGCCCACAGCTAAACCACTTTCTGTTTCTGTCCCTTCTGTATATGCAGACCTTGCATTGGTTTTCGAAAAAAGGGAGGCAGATAAGTTACCTCCACACCGTGAGTATGACTGTGCCATTAACCTATTACCGGGTACTATGCCTCCTAGGGGTAAGGTCTACCCTCTTTCTGAGAAAGAGAACCAGGTCATGGAGGAGTACATACGGGAGGCCTTAACTAAAGGTTTTATTAGAAGGTCCTCCTCTCCGGCTGGTGCTGGATTATTTTTTGTGGCGAAAAAGGAGGGCGATTTGAGACCGTGTATAGATTACAGAGCACTAAACAATATAACGATTAAAAATGCCTATCCGATCCCTCTCATTACGGAGTTGTTTGATCGTGTCAAAGGTTCTAAATATTTTACAAAACTAGACCTCAGGGGGGCTTATAACTTGTTCGTATCAAAGAGAACGATGAATGGAAAACGGCGTTCAATACACGCAGTGGGCATTACGAGTATCTAGTCATGCCTTTTGGATTGTGTAATGCTCCTGCCGTATTTCAGGATCTCATAAACGATGTCCTTAGAGACCTACTGCATGTCTGTGCCGTAGTCTACCTTGATGACATACTGGTATATTCTCCAGATTTGGAGACACATCATACTCATGTTAGGATGGTGCTTAAAAGGTTGTTGCAGAACGGTCTTTATTGTAAATTAGAGAAATGCTTATTCGACCAAACTTCTGTACAATTCCTGGGTTATGTTATTTCTGAACAAGGATTCAGCATGGATCCTTCAAAATTGGAAGCTATACTGTCCTGGCCCCTTCCCCAAGGACTTAAGGCAATACAGCGATTTATAGGGTTTGCCAATTATTATAGAAAGTTTGTTAAAAACTTCTCATCCATTATTTCCCCTATCACTAAACTGACAAAAAAGGGTTTACACCCCAGGGTTTGGAATCCTAATGCTATTGTGGCCTTCGAAACTCTAAAAAAGGCATTTGCCACTGCCCCTGTGTTACACCATCCTGATCCTTCCCTTCCCTTTGTACTGGAAGTAGACGCCTCTGAATCAGGTATAGGAGCAGTGTTGTTACAAAGACAATCGTATGACGAACCCCTCCTTCCCTGTGGTTACTTTTCAAAACGTTTGTCAGAGTCTGAAAAGAATTACGACGTTGGGAACAGGGAATTATTAGCTATAGTGATGGCATTTAAAGAATGGAGGTACTTGTTAGAGGGAGCTAGACACAAGATTCTGGTTATAACCGATCATAAAAATCTATCCTATATCGCAGATGCTAAGAGGTTATCCTCTCGTCAGGCTAGATGGTCTTTATTTCTCTCACGTTTTCAGTACATAATCACATACAGGCCTGGTTATCGAAATGTCAAGGCTGATGCCATCTCCCGCCAGTACGAACCTGTAGATTCTATTACCTCCACTCCTGAGCCCATCGTACCCACAACTAATATAATAGCTACTACCCGTTTGGTTATCTCGTCTCTTTTTCTTGATGGTATCAAGTCATACCAATCCCAAGCACCCTCTGAGACTCCTACTGGTAAACTGTACGTGAAAGTAAAAGACAGAAAGAAGTTGTTAACTTTATTTCACACAGCCAAAACGGCTGGTCATCCAGGGGTTACCAAGACTTACAAGGGTCTTTTCCAACAGTTTTGGTGGCCCTCACTCAAAAAAGACGTGGTAGATTACGTGCAGGCTTGCCGTGTCTGTACACAGTGTAAGTCCCCTAATGTTAAACCCCTGGGACTCCTTATGCCCCTATCTGTACCCAAGAAACCGTGGACACACTTATCCATGGACTTTATTGTGGATCTTCCTTCATCTGATGGGCAGACAGTAATTTTGACTGTAACGGATAGGTTCTCCAAAATGGCGCACTTCATTCCGCTTAAGAAGCTACCTTCTGCGGTTCAGTTGGCTCAGGTGTTTGCCAAAGAAGTGTTCCGCTTGCATGGTATACCACAAGATATCGTATCTGACAGGGGCCCTCAGTTTGTCTCTCGGTTTTGGAGAGGCTTTTGTGCTGAGATGGGGGTCTCCTTATCATTTACTTCCTCCTATCATCCGCAATCAAATGGAGCTGCCGAACGAGCAAATCAGTCTGTGGAGTTGTATTTACGCTGTTTCACGAATGCACACCAGGACAACTGGTCCCATCTCCTTCCCTGGGCTGAGTTTGCCAGAAACACTGTGTCTCATTCTTCTACTGGCGTAAGTCCTTTTATGGTGGCTTATGGGTTCCAACCCGCTGTCCTTCCCGGTGTGTTCTCCGACAAGGGAATGCCCGCTTTGGACGAGCACCTCTCCTCCTTACGGAAGATGTGGGATCAGGTCCATGCTGCTCTTTGTCGTGCTGCTGCTACTCAAAAGAGATTTGCTGATCGTCGCAGATGTGTGGCTCCTTCTTATGCTCCGGGTGATAGGGTTTGGTCCTCTAGGAATCTCCGCCTTAGGGTTCCCTCGATAAAGTTCGCGCCCAAGTTCCTTGGTCCCTATAAGGTGTTGCGTAGGGTGAATCCTGTCTCCTACTCCCTGGCCTTACCCCCTTCCATGCGCATACCTAACACCTTTCACACCTCCCTTTTGAAGCCCTTGCTCTGTAATCGGTTCTCTGGGTCTCTCAGGCGTTCCGATACCCTTCGCGCAGTCTCTAGTGACGTATATGAGGTGGCTGCTCTCCTTGATTCTCGTTTCTCTCGAGGTCGGTTGCAGTATCTGGTTGATTGGAAGGGTTACGGCCCGGAGGAGCGGTCATGGGTTTCTGTCTCTGACTTGAACCCCCCCTCCTTGATCCGCTCCTTTCATGCGCGGTTTCCTTTGAAGCCTTCGGCTTCCCGCCCTCTGGGCGGTCTTCGAGGGGGGGGTTATGTCAGGGCTCCGCGGGCAGCGGTGAGGGGAGGCTGCGGTCCCCTCTCCCCTTACCGCTAAGCTCGCGGCGTCCTCTCCTCTTGACACGCCGCTCGCGTCCTCCTCTCCTCCTCCCAGCGGCAGCATGTCTAACGCTGCACGCTGGGAGCCGGCACTATTATCTAAGCGCCGGGGTCACTCACGTGACCCGGCGTTAAAGCTACAGTGCAACAAACACAGTGGGGGGTATAGATATCCCCCACGTGTGTTTGTTAATACTGATTGGTGGTTAGCCAATCGGGATTCAGGCTAGGATTTAAATACTTACCTTTCCTGTCTTTCTGTGCCCTGTTGTGGTCTTTGCTTTATGTATTGATACTGAACGTGTGCTTTCTGGTTACGTACTTTCTGGCTTGTTATACTGACTTTGTGACTTTCTCCTACCCTTTGACCTCGGCTTGTTTATCGTTATTCTGTTTTCTGGTTCCGCTTACTCGGCTTCTCTCCTGACTATTCTGTGTGTGCTTAGCCCGGCCACTCTAAGGTCCGGTACTGCACACTTTCTGTGTGTGTGTCTGTGTGTGTTAGCGTGTTGGGTTCCCCGGAATCATGACACAAGCGTCACTTGATCTGTGAATAAAATTAAAAAATTATTGGCCGTCCCCAAAATCAGTCATTTTTTTCCCCACAAATAATCTTTTTATTTTTAGGCACCATGGATGAAACTCTGAATCACAAAACAAATGAAAGCATTCGTCCATTGTCTGTTCCATTTTGTTTGTAATTCGTCTTATGGAGATTCAGAGTTACAGAATTTGGATGACCTGCATGTTGCCAAAAATTCAGACAAATCGCAATTAATTTGAAACCAAAAACACAAGTCAACTTGAGATAAGAAGTGAGGGTTCGGTTAATTATATAAAGTATATATATCTATAGATATATATATATATATATATATATCTATATATATATATGCACATATATATCTATATCTATATCTATATGGTAAGGCGGAGCAGGGAGTTGTGGGAGGGGATGATCCGGCCTATTTAAACTCAGACTTACCTCCATACCAGGCCGATGACGATTGGTCACTTCCACTTCCGGTTTCCTAAGGACAGTCTCCCTCGTGGTCTACTTCCCTCGGTCTTACCGGGATTCTTACTAGGCTTCCAGCGCTTCCTCGACCCAGTCAAAATGCTTCCGCCAGTCCGCAACCGCTCGTGCACCCTCACCGCCGCATTCCTGGTACTTCTGCTGCACTTCCGGGTCAGCTGTCAAGCACAACAGTGAGTAAAAACTACACGAAACATGTTCTAACTCACAAACTGCATCAACTCATACGAACACCTCTACTTACACTTGTGGCTATACTCACATGAACGATCAAACTACACGAACGGGAAAACTGCACAAAATACTTTATCACATGAAATGGCTTATACTCCACGAAACAACTAACTATTACACGAACGGCTATTACACAAATGGTTGTTCAGAACGTCCCAGCACATATTATTAAAATGGAGGGGTAGGTGGAATATCAGTACTTGCAATTGTAGTATGTGGCTGCTGAAACTTCCCAAAAACCAGAGTCTCTTATTTTCTGGTGGTACGATGGATGTAGGTAGTAGGATCAGGGAGCAGCACCTGTGAAGGAATTCCCACGCTCAGAGCGATATGGAGGAGGGAAGGAAAAAGACACGGATATAGTGTAGTATATTGAGATCTTAAGTAATGGTAAATGAAGGGAAAGGAATTGCACTTACAATTTTCTGGATCCTATACTCAGCTCCAGAAATGTGCGCCTGGACAGTACAATCCCCGCCTATGGATATGTAGATGGCCCTTGGCTGTCCTAAAAAGGGGATCTCCACTGATGGTAGGGTATATCTCCTTTCCAATGGCAGTAGGCCGGTATTCAAATAATTGGTGATATATAAAAACACAAAATAGTGCTCTCTGGATAATACAAAATAAAATGATTTAAAAAAATGGAGGTATACTCACAAGTGCATAGCAAATAGGATACTGCTCAATATATGTAAGCTTAGGCGGTATGATCCCCACCAAGGATATCACTCCTCGAGTCATCCAGTGGGGGTGTTGGAGAGAGTAAAAGGAATTATGTTATAAAATAAAATAAAATAAAAAGGATAGGCTTGGATGCTCAAATAGCATAAATGAGCTATCTCTATTGGAGATAAAAAAAAAATAGTAACATAAAACAGCTTTAAAAAACACGTTTCTCCTGCAAAGAGGCTTTATTAAAGTGTTCATTATTATTATTAAAAACCAAGGACGTTGGAAATCGCCTGCTTTCAACCGGTACATTCCTCAACCAGAGAAAGGAATGAGGAAAGCATTTAAGGATTTAACTAAGTAGATATGCGTGTCAAACTCTAATCTGGTATCATACTGTTACGTATTAAAGATGTTTTGCCCATAACTTTTTGCCCTCTTTATTTTACAGGCCTGCCCGTACATTCGGTTTCGACACACCACAACCGAATTTAGCTAATAACACAATCTACACTTACTCAGCTAATTTCCCTGACCACAAATATATATATATATATATAAATGCACACAAACATATATATATACACACACACATATATTTAATTAATATAATAAATTAATTGATAGGGACTAAAATTAAGTCAGAGAAGTTGACAAAATAAGAACTTATGTACCTTAAGTACTGATTCTTATATTCTCATTAATCAAATATAATTTTGATATTAATGGGTATAGTGAACTCTCTCTCGTCTCCTATTGATACAGTAAGGGGATAATTATTCAGCAGTTTGGATTGGCTGTCACATGCATGTCTAATTAAATAAGATTCTCCTAATTAAATATTAGTTAAACAAATCAGTTGATATAAATTCAAGCTGTGTGCTTGTAGACAACCTTTTAATTTATAAAGCATCAAATTAAAAGAAACAACAACATCTTTCTAACTGTCCTTTAAATGCATTTATGAAAAATAATGAAAACCAGCTTAAAGCAAAATTGTTATGTGTCCAGCCTTCTCCACCTCCGTGCTACCATTTAAGTAGATCTTGGATGAGATGATGTCAGCTGACATTACAAGACATAGCAGTATGATATTCGATCACATAAGGATATGATCCTGATTAAGATTTCTTTAAATGGCAGAATGTAAGTGAAGATGGGTTGGGGGACTGAAATAGTTCCTTAAAGGGACACTATAGTCTCCAGAACAACCACAGCTTATTGTATTTGTTCTAGTGAGCATAATAATTCCCTGCAGGCTTCTTGCAGTAAACACTGTCTTTTCAGATAAAATGCAGTGTTTACATTACAGCCTAGGGATACATCCGCTGGCCACTTCAAAGAAGGCTACTAGAGGTGCTTCCTGGGGCAGTACTGACATTCAGTTCTCCACCATCTGCATGGAGACTTTGAACTTTCCTTATACAGTTGCATTGATTCAATGCATCTTTATGAGGAGATGCTGATTGGTCAGGGCTGTGTTTGGCTTGTGCTGGCTCTGTCTCCTTAACAATCTCAGAGTGTTTTCCTATGGGAAAGCATTGCGATTGGCTCATATCATAACTTCTGATGATGTCAGCCAAGCAGGCATATCGGGGCAGAGCCAGCCGCATCAGACTGGAATAAAAGTAAGATTTTACTATATTTAGGGGGCAGATAGGGACAGTGGGTGCTAGATGGTGTTTTTAACACTATTGGGTCATGAATAAGTTTGTGTTCCTGACCCTATAGTTTTCCTTTAAATGCACAATTAATTTACATCACATCACTTATATGTATAAGATATTTAAGGTAATGTAGTTTTTTAGGTAAGTTGTATATGTATATCATTTTACATTTAATTTGAAATGTTATGAATTATGTCATTTTTTTTTTTTTGTCACCTTGTAATTCAGAAGCCTTGGTGGCAAATTTTCCAGTGATACAGGATTCCCAGTTATGCATGTTCAATATGTATTAAAATATGTGCGTGTATCTGTGTGCTTTTGTTTGAATGTGTTTATCATAACTTTTATGTCTTTTTATCAGGTTTGCTAATTATTACTCTAGTGATGACCTACATGAACCACAATTTTTCTTGATAAAATTAAAGGTTTTGATTAATCCAATATATTATCGCTTTTGGCAGCTAATCTTTAGGGATGTTCTCCAGTGGTCACAGTTACTGTTTTATTTTCCTAATTGACAATTACGAGTATAAATAATCTCCTTTAAAACCTAATAAGAATTCCTATAGTGATAGTGTATGTACTTCTGAAGAAAAGTGAAAAGGACACTAACAATGTGAAAAGGAGAGAAAATAACCTTCCATGAGTGATCTTGTAAGAAATGTTACACAGAAAGTTTTGCTCTCTAGGGCCAACAGCAGCTGTACACATGCAGATGAATAATGATTACTGTCATTAGAGACATGTACATGATTACTGCTTACCATGCATTCACTTCACTAGACCGTACCCACACCACTGTCCAATGTTTATCAGAATAACATTCAAATTCATGGATAGTTATTGGGGGTCACATATATAAGAATGTGATTTTTTTTGTTTCTTTTGTAATTAAATTATTTTGTTTTTACTTAAGTTGTTCTTTAAAATATTATTTTCTCCAAAAATATTAATAATTTGAAAAGCTTATAAAAAAATATTCTATTGAGGCCTTGGTCCTTTCATTTCTCAAACACCAAGAATCCTAAGAATGGGGTACACCGCAGAAATATTTAAACTAAGTAAGAATTATCTAGGTAAGAATATAACAAAATATATCACTAATAAAACATACCAAAGCAATGTTATTCGAAGTGATTAAAACATAACACTAAGACAAGTACCATATATATATTTAGCAACCAGCTATTCTATTTGAGCATATACAGCAGCAAAATTAAAAGCAATTATGTTTTCTTTACAAAACAAACATTTACCGTATGCATGTTATCCGATATCTGTTTTTCTAAACCCCATTCAGAAAAAGGCCTATATTGTGTATGGAATTCCATAAAATTGCAAAAGGAAAGTTAGCATTAAGTTTGCATTAACCTAGTCAGTCCTCAGCATAGTTCACAACAGTCCCTTTACAAAGACAAATACAGGGTTATATACTAAAGTGAGAATTACAGGTCAATTCAAAGTGAATTTCAAATGTAAGGCCAAAGTAGTTGAACTGGGAAAATTATCTAAGTCACCTGTGCTTTGCAATCCGCTACTCTTGCCTTAAATTTGAAATTCAATTTCAATTCACTTTGAATTCTCACTTTAGTGAATAGATCTGTTTATGACTCTGTGCTCAAGACTGGAATCTAGCAGCTGGGGATCTGCGAGATAGAGAGCGCTTTGGGAATACTACAGGACCTTTTATAGCATAGATCAGGCATAAGCAACCTTTGGCACTGCAGATGTTTTAGACTACACCTCCCCTGATGCTTTGCCAGCATTATGTGTGTTAGAGCATTATGGGGGGATGTAGTCCACAACATCTGGAGTGCCGAAGGTTGCCTATCCCTGCTATAGAATACTAGTATATAACAACAAAAATGGGTATGTTTTGTATTTAACCTATACAAACTCTAGGAGGCAATTAGAATTTGTCTGAAACTTAACAAGATAACAATACCATATAATTACTGATACATTCTGTCCTTCCAATATTCCCATAAAGAATAATTAAGTACATTAAAAATCTATTGTCTAAATCTACATAGATTGTCTAAATCTACATAACACTCATTTTTAAATTTCTCTGAACAACAAAGTGTTTACTAAATTGCTGGTCATCTGTTCCCTTACATTCATAATATGATTTTAAATGCATCTAAACTGAAAGTGATCAACAAAACTAAACTATAATCAGAACTACATTGCTGAGCTATGGCAGCTGGAGTGTAACACCTATTAATAGAGCAATGACATTTTCTGTTAATTACATACGTTGAGGTTTATGGGCCTTATATTTACTGTAAATACATGATACACATCTGATCTCAAGACGAAATAGAAACAAACAATATCTTGCTATATGACTTCAAAAAGACTGTAACCCACGTACACTTCATCAATAAAATTACCCACGGTGAAAGTACATGTCAAGCTCAGTAAATAAGAAAAATATATTTTTGTTCACCATTGTAACAAGAAATCCAAGCATATCAAGAGAACAGAAGAAAACACTGATGCATCATTCAGAATGACCCCAATATCACCTCATCACTCAAACATCTACCAATGATGGCCTCTAAACACAGTAATAGAGTAGGGGATTTACCTATTTAACCTGACACCAAGCATGGCTACACAACACTGTTCTTTTATTGATGGAGAAAAAGATGAAAAAAGTGTTACGACTATGAAAACTGTTTTGCTTTTAAAAAAAAAAAGCAGTTGTGTAATATATTGCATATGTAGTAAACAATTCATATGTACGTTGTGTAATGTGTAGTATGTATGTGATACATTTCTATGTATGTGTGCATACATAATATATAAAAGTGCTGTGTCAATGGGACTTGGTACTCAGGATTCTATATGCACAAACCATTTTCACCTCTGTACATCGTCCCTTTGATGCGGTACATAAGAGAAGATAGACCAACATCCAGGGGTTGTTACTATTACCAAATTTAATGGTACTCATTTCATCTAACTCAGAAGGAAGACCTGCTGGTATTTGAACCTGTGACCCAAGGGTTAAACAGATTCTGCTGATGATGCATTAACCCACTGAGCTATTTCACCGGCCCTCTCTCTGTATATACACCTTAACTCCACCTCTAGACTAGGTGTGATAATCCACAAGGTATATATCCAATGATACTAAAATGTCTTAGTAATTGCTAATTCTAAGTGAGTTGCCATCTTTCCTACCAGAGACCCCCTGGGCAGAAGTATTTACTTTGAAGAGCTGAGTAAATGATTAGGACTTTTCTGTTATTTTATCCCTTTTGTTTGTATCTGTTGTTGGTGTAAATAATTTGCTTGTCATCTATATTTTTGTATGCACTGTGACTATATTTTGCTCATAATAAATATTCCTTTATTAAGTTCTACCTTTGTCTGATAAAGCATCACGTTACCTGAAGAGACTAATAAGTATTTTTGCAATTCCTTAAATATTGTGCTAAGTTGTATTTGGTGGGTTTTTATTATTGATTTACCTGGGGGACCAAGGAACCCCATTTATAAATTGTCTTGGTGGTGGCAGCGTTAAAATAGTAATAGTTATATTATTATGTTTAAGTGTGGGTGGTGTTAAGCGGGATTTTGTCATTATTTCCTGTGGCGGACCGCCTGGCACCCCGACCGGGTGCCTCCGCCAATCGCTGCTTCCTAGTGCTCACCGAGTACTCAAAGCACTCCACCAGCACTGTAGTCCTCACTTCCATCGTTACAGGTTGGTTGGGGTCTCACTGTCCTCCACCTACCCTGTACCCAAGACCAGGATCCAGCTTCCAGTGGGTAGACCTCCAAGAGAGTGTAGCAATATACTCTTAAAAGAGCAAGTGATTATAAGCCAAGTGGAGTATAGTGATATAGCAATCCCCAGAGTGAATATAGCTGTCCCCTACACACGAGGCTCCTGGCCAAAAGAGTTCCATGAATTCAGTCTCTTTCATGAATACTTAATTCAGTCAAAATACCATTTGTAGCGGTTCGTGGGTAGGTTTAGTCTATGTCCCTGGTTCGGGAGCTTGCTCCTACCTAACGCTGCTCTTCCCATACGAATTCAGCCGAACATATGTAGAGATGGAAGTCCCAGCGGTGTTCGCGCCGTCGAGTGTCCGATTATAGTTCCATGCACTTGACAACCCAACACTGCTGTATGTATTTGCAGCTAAAGATGGCAACCGCCATTTGTTCGCACATACGAATGACGGCCACCCAGCTAACCACTTAGAATGTTGCGGTTAAACATAAGTCAGGGAGGATAAAGGACTGCACACTCCATTTCTGGGTGGTCCAACTGTTCGGTAACCAAACAGAATAAGTACAATCCATTCAGTAAGCCCTATTTACCCAACCATAACAGGGAAAAGGCACGAACAAAACCTTTCCACAGTCCTGAACCAAGGTTTAATACATGGGCCATAGTCCTGGGGAAAGAGGCTGGCAAGCAGGCCCCTCCAAGAACCAGTGGCGAGGTTACTTTCGCCACATTTCCGATCTAGTGCAGACAAATAATGAACTTTAACCCTTTCACCACCACAACTACGTCACGCACACTCTTTAGGTATGGTGCGTTCATGACACTCTCCCCTTAGCAGAAAAACACCCCCACAAGCATAATGTTTCCATGTTTGACAGTGGGGATGGTGTTCTTGGGGTCATAGGCAGCATTCCTCCTCCTCCAAACATGGTGAGTTGAGTTGATGACAAAGAGCTAGATTTTGGGCTCATCTGACCACAACACTTTCATCCAGTTCTCCTCTGAATCATTCAGATGTTCATTGGCAAACTTCAGATGGGCCTGTACATGTGCTTTCTTGAGCAAGGGGACCTTGCAGGCGCTGCAGGATTTCAGTCCTTCACGGCATAGTGTGTTACCAATTGTTTTCTTGGTGACTTTGGTCCCAGCTGCCTTGAGATCATTAACAAGATCCTCCCATGTAGTTCTGGGCTGATTCCTCACCATTCTCATGATCAATGAAACTCCACGAGCTGAGATCTTTCATGGAGCACCAGACCGAGGGAGACTGACAGATATTTTGTGTTTCTTCCATTTGCAAATAATCGCACCAACTGTTGTCACCTTCTCACAAAGCTGTTTGGCGATGGTCTTGTAGCCCATTCCAGCCTTGTGTAGGTCTACAATCTTGTTCCTGACATCCTTGGACAGCTCTTTGGTCTGTGCCATGGTGGAGAGTTTGGAATCTGATTGATTGATTGCTTCTGTGGACAGGTGTCTTTTATGCACATAATGAGCTAAGATTAGGAGCACTTACTTTAACCCCTTAAGGACCAAACTTCTGGAATAAAAGGGAATCATGACGTGTCACACACGTCGTGTGTCCTTAAGGGGTTAAGAGAGTGCTCCTAATCTCAGGTTGTTACCTGTATAAAAGACATCTGGGAGCCAGAAATATTGCGTATTGCTAAAACTGAAATTTTTACATTGCAGGGCTAATGGGACAGGGACAATGCACCCAGACAACTTCAATGGGATGAAGTAATCTGGTTGCCTAAAATGTCCACTTAAATGTTCTCCATCAGTTAGGTTGACCATTCATTTAGATTGATAAAAATGTAACCATATATGAGCAACAATATATAAATATATGCTGTGTTAAACAAAGATATTTTTGTATTTTCTTTTTCAAATAAATTATTTTCTAGTATCTTAATGAAAACGTTCTCAAGACTTTGCGATTTAGAGATGTCCTTGTAGGAGTAATATGTGGTTCTTATAGTGGCAAAAGGAGAATTTGATGACTAAACCACAGATTGATTCATCTGTACTCATTTGAGGATACAGTAAAATAAGATATTGCTAAAGGTCCCGAAGAGCAACTTTGAAGCTTCAAAGGCTATACTTGACAGAGAGCATCCTATTGATGAACAAGAATCTTCACAGATATCTTCCTTTGTGCAAAAAAAACAGTGAATACCTCCTTAACTTAACAAGAACATTTCATATTTTTTCTTAGATAAACCCGTCTTTTTGTCTTAACCAGTTCTCCATCTTTATCAAGTAATGCTTAAAGAACACTGAACAAATTCTTAATATTCATTTACTCAGAGATTAACAAAATTGTAATAATTCCATCTGTGAAATTGCATTTCATGGGGTTTTTTTTACACACAAATTCAGATTTTAAAATAGTTTTGGGTACATCTGAAATACTTATTTTGAGCAAAAAATAAAAATCACACTGTTGGATAGTTTTCAGTCATTTTTAAACGAATTACAATGCAGAATTATCTTTGAGATGTTGCAAAATGCTCACTAATGTTTTGTTTTTTTCTTACTGCTACTTACTGTTACAAAAGAAGATTTGGAAAATTGTTTAGTTATTAGAGATGTCGCGAACATAAAATTTTCCGTTCGCGAACGGCGAACGCGAAGTTCCGCAAATGTTCGCGAATGGGCGAACCGGGCGAACCACCATAGACTTCAATAGGCAGGCGAATTTTAAAACCCACAGGGACTCTTTCTGGCCACAATAGTGATGGAAAATTTGTTTCAAGGGGACTAACACCTGGACTGTGGCATGCTGGAGGGGTATACATGGCAAAACTTCCATGGAAATTTACATAGTTGATGCAGAGTCTGGTTTTAATCCATAAAGGGCATAAATCACCTAACATTCCTAAATTGTTTGGAATAACGTGCTTTAAAACATCAGGTATGATGTTGTATCGATCAGGTAGTGTAAGGGTTACGCCCGCTTCACAGTGACAGACCAAACTCCCCGTTTAACACACCGCAAACAACCACAAACAGTCCATTTGTACAACTGCAAACTCCCCATTTGCACAAGGTTGGATACCAAGCTAGCCATGTCCCGTTCCTTGTCCTCACTGATGTCATTGAAGGTCTCTTCCTCCACCCAGCCACGTACAACACCAAGGGTCCCCGAAAGGTGACAACAAGCCCCCTGGGACGCCTGCTGTGTTTGGTCTTCCACCTCCTCAAAGCCACCTTCCTCCTCTGACTCCTCTTCTTCAGACTCCTCTCTCTGCCTTGCCTTTCTCTGCGTTATTATAAGGTGTGTTAAGTAGTACTATTCCTATCAGTTTAATCCCTGTTACGTCCCCTATCAGGGGACGTGTATATGGCATCGATTTTAGGAACATGGGAAATGGAAAAAGATGCTTGGTCGGTCCTCCTACTTCAAATTTGGGGCACTGCACGTGCAATCTAATGTGCCACCAGATAGGAGTGGTGTGTTAAGTAGTACTATTCTTATCAGTTTAATCCCTGTTACGTCCCCCTCATCAGGCCTTTTTTAGCCAAATGTATCGCCCACTGTCAGTCCCTTCGGGTTCCATCCCTCATTCATCTTAATAAAGGTGAGGTAATCTAGACTTTTTTGACTTAGGCGACTTCTCTTCTCAGTGACAATACCTCCTGCTGCACTGAAGGTCCTTTCTGACAGGACACTTGAAGCGGGGCAGGCCAGAAGTTCTATCGCAAATTGGGATAGCTCAGGCCACAGGTCAAGCCTGCACACCCAGTAGTCAAGGGGTTAATCGCTCCTCAGAGTGTCGATATCTGCAGTTAAGGCGAGGTAGTCTGCTACCTGTCGGTTGAGTCGTTCTCTGAGGGTGGACCCCAAAGGGCTGTGGCGATGCGTAGGACTTAAAAAGCTCTGCATGTCCTCCATCAACAACATGTCTGTAAAGCGTCCTGTCCTTGCCGGCGTGGTCGTGGGAGGAGGAGGATTACTTTCACCTCTTCCCCTGTTAGATTCCCGTTGTGCTGTGACATCACCCTTATATGCTGTGTAAAGCATACTTTTTAATTGATTTTGGAACTGCTGCATCCTTTCCGACTTGCGGTAATTCGGTAACATTTCACTCACTTTCTGCTTTTACCGGGGGTCTAGTAGCGTGGACACCCAGTACAGGTCATTCTCCTTCAGCCTTTTTATACGAGGGTCCCTAAACAGGCACGACAGCATGAAAGACCCCGTTTGCACAAGGTTGGATGCCGAGCTACTCATGTCCCGTTCCTCATTCTCAGTGATCTCACTGAAGGTATGTTCTTCCCCCCAGCCACGCACAACACCACGGGTACCAGATAGGTGACAATAAGCACCCTGGGCTGCCTGTTGTGGTTGGTCTTCCTCCTCCTCCTCAAAGCCACATTCCTCCTCTGACTCCTCTTCCTCACAATCCTCTTCCAGCGTTGCCGCAGGTCCAGCAAGCGATGCTGATAAGGCTGTTTCTTGTGGTGATGGTGACCACAACTCTTCCTCTTCACGCTCATCTATGGCCTGATCCAGCACTCTTCGCAGGGCACGCTCCAGGAAGAAAACAAATGGTATGATGTCGCTGATGGTGCCTTCGGTGCGACTGACTAGGTTTGTCACCTCCTCAAAAGGACGCATGAGCCTACAGGCATTGCGCATGAGCGTTCAGTAACGTGGCAAAAAAATTCCCAGCTCCACAGAGGCTGTCCAAGCACCCCGGTCATACAAATAGTCGTTAACGGCTTTTTCTTGTTGGAGCAGGCGGTCGAACATTAGGAGTGTTGAATTCCAACGTGTCGGGCTTTCGCAAATCAAGCGCCTCACTGGCATGTTGTTTTTGCTGCTGGATATCTGAAAAGTGCACCATGGCCGTGTAGAAACGCCTGAAATGGCCACACACCTTCCTGGCCTGCTTCAGGACATCCTGTAAGCCTGTGTTCTTATGCACAAAGCGTTGTACGATCAGATTACACACATGTGCCATGCACGGCACATGTGTCAACTTGCCCAAATTCAATGCCGCCAACAAATTTCTTCCATTGTCACAAACCACTTTGCCTATCTCCAGTTGGTGCGGAGTCAGCCACTGATCCACCTGTGCGTTCAGGGCGGGCAGGAGTGCTGGTCCGATGTGACTCTCTGCTTTCAGGCAAGTCAACCCCAAGATGGCGTGACACTGTCGTATCCGGGATGTGGAATAGTACCTGGGGAGCTGGGGGGGTGCCGTTGATGTGGAGCAAGATGCAGCAGCAGAATAGGACTCAGCCGAGGAGGTTATGGAAGAGGATGAAGTAGGAGGAGTAGAGAAGGTGGCAGCAGGCCTGCCTGCAAGTCGTGGTGGTGTCACCAACTCCTCTGCAGAGCCACGCATTCCATGCTTGGCAGCCGTCAGCAGGTTTACCCAATACGCAGTGTAGGTGATATACCTTCCCTGACCATGCTTTGCAGACCAGGTATCAGTGGTCAGATGGACCCTTGACCCAACACTGTGTGCCATACATGCCATGACTTCCTTTTGCACAATCAAGTACAGGTTGGGGATTGCCTTTTGTGCAAAGAAATTTAGGCCGGGTACCTTCCACTGCGGTGCCCCAATAGCTAAAAATGTTTTGAACGCCTCAGACTCCACCAGCTTGTATGGTAAAAGCTGGTGAGCTAAGAGTTCAGACAAGTCAGCTGTCAGATGCAGGGCAAGGGGGTGACTTTGTGACATTGGCTTCTTACGCTCAAACATGTACTTGACAGACACCTGACTGTGGGCAGATGAGCAGGAACTGCTCAAGGCGAGAGATGGAGTGGCGGATGGTTGAGAGGGGGCAAGGAGGACGGCAGTGGTTGACGTGGCTGAAGATGCTGGACCAGGAGGAGGATGGCGGCTTTGAGTTTGTGTGCTGCTTGTACTCATGTGTTGATCCCATAGGTGTTTGTGATGTGTGATCATGTGCCTTCGCAAATCAGTTGTACCTAGGTGGGTGTTGGACTTCCCACGACTCAGTTTGTTTTGGCACAGTTTGCAAATGACATTGCTGTTGTCAGAGGCAGACACACAAAAAAAATGCCACACTACTGAGCTCTGCAATGACGGCATTCTGGTGGTGGCAACAGCATGCGTTGATTGGTGTGCTGTCTGGCTGACCCCGGGTGCCGATGCATGCTGTCTGACTGTGTCACTAGCTCCTTGCGACGACCTCCCCCTGCTTCCAACTCGTCTCCTCCTCCTCTCTGTCTCCCCATCTGAACTTTCCCCCTGTTCTTCTTCTCTTCTAGCAGGCACCCACGTGACATCCACGGACTGATCATCATCATCATCAACCACTTCACTTGTATCTGACAAATCAGCAAAGGAAGCAGCAGCGGGTACAACATCATCATCATCACACCGTACGTCCATGTGTGTAATGCTGCCTGACTGAGACATATCCCTGTTATCTACATCCTCTGGCAATAATGGTTGCGCATCACTCATTTCTTCCAACTGATGTATAAATAACTCCTTTGACAGATCAAGTGAAGCGGCTGTGGTGCTAGTGTTGGTGGTGGCGGCAGGCGGGCAAGTGGTAACTTGAGAGGTGCCCGAAGCTAAGCTGGAGGAGGATGGTGTGTCAAGGTTCCGAGCGGAAGCTGTAGAAGATTGGGTGTCCTGTGTTAGCCAGTCATCTATGTCCTCAGAACTTTTCGAGTTCAGGGTACATGGTGTAGCGGTACTTACCTTATCCGGGGGCCGGACGCGGTCCTCTCTTCAAGCCGCGCGCGGTCCTGCGGCTGCACGAGCCGCGCGCGGCTCGTCCGACTGTTCAGACAGGAAGGCGGGCAGTGACCGCGAGAAGCGGTCACGTGTCCCGCCTGCAGCTAAGAGCGCGCCGCGAATCTCGGGCGCGCTCTTAAAGAGACAGTGGGAGCCTAAATTGCAAAAAGGCTCCCATTGGCTCCTGTCATGCCAATCACCCCATACACTTACCTGTTGGGGGAGTGGAAGTGACAGGAGCCAATCACATTAGTTTGAAGGCTACTTATACTTACCCTTTTCCCTTAGTTCGTTGCCCTATCGTGGTTTCTGCTACAGTTCCCTTTAGTGCTTGTTGTGTTCAGTTGTGTTTCTCCGTATTTGACCTTGGCTTTGTATTCTGACTTCGTTTTCGCTTTATCCTATTCTGTACTGTTTGCCGGCTTGCTGATTCCTGTGTACCAGTCCCCGGCTAGTTTTCGTTTATGCTGTCTCTTTGTGCCCTTGACCTCGGATCGTTCCTGACTCTGTTTTATCCTATTACGTCGAGTCCGGCCACTCTAAGGTCCGGTAGACGTATCTCTCCTCTGTACTGTCTTCTGTTAGGCTGGATCCTGCGTGTAGGGGTATATACTCGTTACATTATGATAGGGCCATGGACCCCGCAGATTTAGCTCAACAGATGGCGACCCATGAGGCTAGATTTGTAGAGCAGGATCACTGTATGGATCAAATAGCTCAGGCTCTCCAGACGCTCTTAGCTAGAACCATTCCAGCAACCGCACCTAACCCTCCTGCACCCCTGCTTCCTGAAGCATCGACTATGCCTAACGCTACAGCACATTTAACGCCTCCTCCTAGGTATGGAGGGGATTCTAAGACATGCAGAGGGTTCATTAACCAAATAGAGTTTCATTTTGAAATGTATCCACGTTCATTTCCCACAGAGAGGTCTAAAGTTGGGTTCTTTATGCACCAACTTACCGACAAAGCACTTGAATGGGCAAACCCTATTTGGGAGGCTAATGGACCTATGGTGCATAACTTTCACAGTTTCCTAACAGCTTTTCGCAGAACTTTTGATACTATGAAAAGGTCTAAGAATGCCGCTAGAGCATTAATGAGGGTTAAACAGGGTTCTAGGTCTGTGGCTGATTACACTATACAGTTTCGTACCCTTGCCTCCCAGGTCGATTGGACCAATAATGGGTTAACTACGGCCTTCATGGAAGGTTTATCAGACTCTATATTGGATGAGGTAGCAGCTAAGGAGCTTCCTATTGCCTTAGAGGACCTTATTGACTACCTCATCGATATAGATAATAGGATTCGTGACAGGCTCTATACTAAGAACAGGAATAGACGTTTTGTTACACCTATTCAACCCAGAGTTAATATACCGGAGAGTGTTAAAGTATCTGAAGAGGAACCTATGCAATTAGGGGTTGCCAAACTCTCAGATACTGAGAAATTACATAGGAGAAGGGAGGGACTCTGCCTATATTGTGGTAAGAGAGACCATATGGTAAAGGAGTGTCCTCTGCTCCCGGAAAACTCTCGCACCTAAGACCTTATAGGGGACTGGCCTTGGGTGTGATTTCTAAGTCTCCTACATTGCCTCCTAACCGACTGCTTCTCCCTGTTTCTTTACATATGGGAGAGAGTTGTATAGTTGAAAACATAGACGCCCTGGTTGATTCTGGGGCAGCCGAGAACTTTATAGACTCTGGTTTTGTAAAGAGAAACAATATTCCCATCAGAGAGAAGGAGATACCCTTGGCCGTTGAGGCCATAGATGGTAGACCATTGATATCTCCTGTTGTTACTCACGAGACTGCACCGCTACACATGTACACAGGGGTTCTACACTATGAAACCATTCGGTTCCAGGTCATCACCTCTCCCTCTTCACAGTTGGTGTTAGGGTATCCATGGTTACGTGCCCACAATCCCATTTTTGACTGGGAGACAGGGCAGATAAAATCATGGAGTGAAGCCTGCCATGAGTCATGTACTATTGAAGTCACGCCTGTGAATTCTATTAACGTTCCTACTGTTCCTCCTTTATCTACGACAATACCCTCTCAGTATTTAACTTTAAAGACTGTCTTTGATAAAAGAGAGGCTGACAAATTACCGCCTCACAGACCCTACGATTGTGCTATTGATTTGTTGCCTGGTACTATACCTCCTAAGGGCAGGGTGTACCCCCTATCGGTTCAAGAAAACCGTGTCATGGAGGAGTACATTAAAGAGTCATTAGACAAGGGATTTATTAGAAGATCCTCTTCTCCGGCTGGAGCGGGGTTCTTCTTTGTATCAAAGAAAGAAGGTGATTTAAGACCTTGCATTGATTATAGAGGTCTTAACAAGATCACCATCAAAAATGCTTACCCTATACCTCTAATAACAGAATTGTTTGACAGGCTCAAACATGCTACGGTATTCACCAAATTAGATCTTAGAGGAGCATACAATTTGATACGTATTAAAAAGGACCACGAATGGAAGACAGCCTTTAACACTCGGTCAGGTCATTATGAGTATACCGTCATGCCATTTGGGCTTTGCAATGCCCCAGCAGTGTTCCAAGAATTTATTAATGATGTCTTAAGGGACTTTATTCACTCATTTGTTATTGTGTACTTGGATGACATTTTAATATATTCTACTGACATTCACGCTCATCACAGACATGTTACAACAGTTCTGAAGACCCTTCTTGCTAATGGTCTTTATTGCAAATTAGAAAAATGTCTATTCGACCAGTCCGAGGTCCAGTTTTTAGGGTATTTGATTTCCGCCGAGGGTTTTCGGATGGATCCCCAGAAGCTCGCTGCAGTCATAGAATGGCCTCTGCCGCAAGGTCTGAAAGCCATCCAGCGTTTTCTGGGTTTCTCTAATTATTATAGACGTTTTATCAAAGGTTTTTCGTCTATAGTAGCGCCTATTACTCGTATGACTAAAAAGGATGGCAATACACGTGTCTGGTCTACTGAGGCACTTCAGGCTTTTGACTTTCTTAAAACTACGTTCGCCTCTGCCCCTATTTTACAGCATCCTGTCCCCTCATTGCCATATATACTTGAGGTTGATGCTTCCGATATAGGGGTAGGTGCTGTCTTATCCCAAAGAGAGTCTCCTGACAAGCCATTGCATCCTTGTGGCTTCTTTTCTAAACAAATGTCCAAGGCAGAGAGGAATTATGATGTGGGTAATCGCGAACTCCTTGCTATCATTTTAGCACTCAAAGAATGGAGACATTTGCTAGAAGGAACTAAGGATCCTATTCTCATATTTACAGATCATAAGAACCTATCCTACCTTAGCGAAGCTAAAAGATTGTCTTTAAGGCAGGCTAGGTGGTCACTGTTCTTGTCTCATTTTAATTATATAATCACCTATAGGCCAGGTGACCGGAACACCAAAGCGGACGCTCTGTCCAGACAATTCGAGACTATTGACAAACAGGAGATTGATGTCACTCCTGTCATTCCCCCAGACAGGATAATAGCAACTACTATATTGTCTATTTCCTTGTCCCTCTTGCAGGCCATACAAGCGAAACAAGGCATGGCACCCAGCGAGAGGCCTAATGATAAATTGTTCGTTGACATTCCCGAGAGACGGGATATTCTGTCACTTTATCACGATACTAAGACTGCTGGACATCCTGGTATTTCCAAAACAGTGAAAAAGAAACAAAGATATAATTCCTGGTAAACCAGGAAAAATAAATGGGTGGATTGGCGCTTGTTCCAAGAGGATGCAGCTACTCCCAAGTGCTACAGAATCACCAAAAAAACACAATAGATGTACATAGAAAATAGCAAATTGGATTTTGGGAGGTGCAACAGAAAATAGATAATAAACAGATTATACTTATATTCAATGAATCCTGATTTGAACCTAGAATTCAAGAAAAAAACATAGTATAATACTGTTACACTTTTTAAGCAGAGTGAAAACAAAGGTAATGGGTCACTCACGATCTGCAGAGCCTTAGGAAGCAGGCTCTGGCTGTAAAGAGTGCCTTTACTCTTATTAACTTTTAAACCAGTAAAACCTTTTTTACTTCACTTTACTCTGCTGTTGTCCTTTGTGGGGGAGAAAAGGTGCCTTATCACCAGGAACCAGTGGAGATAGCTTGAATAAGCTTATTATTCACATGCCTTTACAGCCAGAGCCTGCTTCCTAAGGCTCTGCAGATCGTGAGTGACCCATTACCTTTGTTTTCACTCTGCTTAAAAAGTGTAACAGTATTATACTATGTTTTTTTCTTGAATTCTAGGTTCAAATCAGGATTCATTGAATATAAGTATAATCTGTTTATTATCTATTTTCTGTTGCACCTCCCAAAATCCAATTTGCTATTTTCTATTTCCAAAACAGTGTCAGCCGTTTCTCGGTATTTCTGGTGGGATACCTTACGTAAGGATGTTACTGACTATATAAGTGCTTGTACTACTTGTGCATGTATGAAAACCTCTCGTAGAGTTCCTTGTGGGCTGTTGCATCCATTGCCCGTTCCCGAGAGACCTTGGTCTAATCTATCAATGGATTTTATTGTTGAATTACCCCCTTTGAATGGTAACACAGTCATCCTAATGATAGTAGATCGGTTTTCCAAAATGGCTCACTTTGTGTCTCTTCGCAAGTTGCCCACTTCCAAGGAATTGGCTCTTATCTTCGCTAGAGAAGTGTTTCGATTACATGGTATTCCCTTATCTATTGTATCCGATAGGGGTAGCCAATTTATTTCCAGGTTCTGGAAAGCCTTTTGTTCGGAGATGGGTATTTCCCTCTCATTTTCTTCCGCTTACCATCCCCAGTCTAATGGAGCTGCTGAACGTGCCAACCAGTCTCTTGAGCAGTACCTCCGTTGTTTTGTGTCTCACCATCAGGACAATTGGTCTGACCTGCTTCCTTGGGCTGAATTTGCTCGGAATAATGCCACTCATGATTCTTCCGGCAAAAGCCCTTTTTACGTTGTCTATGGCCAGCATCCCGTTGTTCTTCCGGCTGCATTCTTCTCTCAGGGCATGCCAGTTCTGGATGAGCATTTGGCTGGTTTGCGTAATACTTGGGAGCAGGTTCAGCGTTCTTTGGTGGACTCTGCTGCCCGCCAGAAGGCTCAGGCTGACAAGCATCGCAGAGCGGCTCCTTCCTATGTTGTGGGGGACAGGGTTTTGCTTTCCACACGGAATATTCGCCTCCGGGTGCCTTCTATGAAATTGGCTCCCCGCTTCATTGGTCCTTATCGCATTATACATAAGGTTAATCCCGTTTCTTATGCCTTGGGTCTGCCTAAGAATCTGCGTATACCCAATGTATTTCACACCTCTTTGTTGAAGCCTTACGTACGCAACCGCTATACCCGGCATACTCCCCCTCCCCCTCCTGTCTCTGTGGAGGGTCATGAGGAGTTCGAAGTATCTGCTGTTATTGACTCTCGTTTTCTTAGGGGTCGGCTTCAGTACTTGGTACATTGGAAGGGTTATGGGCCTGAGGAGCGCAGTTGGATTTCTGCGGATGCTGTTCATGCTCCCCGCCTTGTACGTTCTTTCCATTCGCGTTTTCCTGCCAGGCCTGGTCCTGCCCGCCCGGAGGGCGTGTCCTCAGGGGGGGGTACTGTAGCGGTACTTACCTTATCCGGGGGCCGGACGCGGTCCTCTCTTCAAGCCGCGCGCGGTCCTGCGGCTGCACGAGCCGCGCGCGGCTCGTCCGACTGTTCAGACAGGAAGGCGGGCAGTGACCGCGAGAAGCGGTCACGTGTCCCGCCTGCAGCTAAGAGCGCGCCGCGAATCTCGGGCGCGCTCTTAAAGAGACAGTGGGAGCCTAAATTGCAAAAAGGCTCCCATTGGCTCCTGTCATGCCAATCACCCCATACACTTACCTGTTGGGGGAGTGGAAGTGACAGGAGCCAATCACATTAGTTTGAAGGCTACTTATACTTACCCTTTTCCCTTAGTTCGTTGCCCTATCGTGGTTTCTGCTACAGTTCCCTTTAGTGCTTGTTGTGTTCAGTTGTGTTTCTCCGTATTTGACCTTGGCTTTGTATTCTGACTTCGTTTTCGCTTTATCCTATTCTGTACTGTTTGCCGGCTTGCTGATTCCTGTGTACCAGTCCCCGGCTAGTTTTCATTTACGCTGTCTCTTTGTGCCCTTGACCTCGGATCGTTCCTGACTCTGTCTTATCCTATTACGTCGAGTCCGGCCACTCTAAGGTCCGGTAGACGTATCTCTCCTCTGTACTGTCTTCTGTTAGGCTGGATCCTGCGTGTAGGGGTATATACTCGTTACACATGGCCTCTGAACACTGGGCATTATTCTAGGGCCAAAGGGAATCACAGCACCACGACCACAACGGCCCCTGCGGGGTGGCCTGCCTCTGCCTGTGTTTTTTATTTTCGATTAGTGGTACTATGCGTGCAAGCTACTGTGACAACAGATATGAGTAGCACTGTGCACTGGCAGAAGTTGGCAGAGTAGACGCTGTAGGCCTGACACACACGCTTTCAGACAACTAACTGCTATTCAATCTATTACAGTCAAAAAATTTTTTTTTTTAAATGTACAATACTGTTACACCAGATATCAGTTGCACTCACTTTAAGCAGCTATCAACAAACGGATTTCACCCCAGAAGGGGATGACCCGACATGCTTAATAGCGGTCAGCAACTCGACAGAGTCTTACTTACCTCCGCGTGGCAAGTGTGGCCTGGTGCTCACCGGGCAGGAGAGGCGGCCGATCTCCCGATCCTGGGATGCCCAGGAGCAGCTACTTCCCGGTAGGAGCTCCGTTACCCCCCCTCGGACCGGTGGGGGTTATCCCGGTCCACCCCTGAGAGGCTGTCTGGAGCTAATGGACGCACAGAGCACAGCCGCCCAGGCTGACATACTCATCTGCGACTCTCCCAATATGGCGGCAGCCGCTTGTCCTCCTGTTACCAGCAAAGCATGGCAGGATATTGAGTCTAAGCTGGACAGACTCTTTAATCAATTTTGGAAGCAAATAACAAGCAGGAAGCCCAAACAAGCTCCACCACAGCCCCAACAAGCTCCACCACAGCTAAGCGAAGCAGTCCCCATTAAAATCCACCAATGCAAAAGGCGTCGAAGACGGGACCGGAGGCACAAACAGAAATGCAGAGCCTGACCCACGTAAAGCACTCGCCTCCACCTTAAGCCACCACAATCCCGCACAGGACGTGAAGCACCACCGGGACAGATCCGACCACCCGACAAAACAAGCTTCCACCACCTCAAGCCATGAACTCGGCACTCAGCCAGAGACTTGCCTTTGTTGTTCCAGGTATCAGGGACTTCCAGGGTCTGCACCTGGCTCCCAGAAGGGATCGGAGGAGCACAAGCAGTAAACAGCAGCCTGCCAAGCATGTCCCACTATAGCCGATCCTCCACACCATGCCTTTGATCACATGAACTGCTCTCTGCACATTAACTAATCGTAAAGTAGCAAGCGTTTAAACATGTCATTATTTCACCTCCTAAAGAGTTTATTGTCGTAGTTCCTTACATGCCTTTACCTTAACCGTTCATGTATTATGTTATTCACTAGTCACATCTCATGGGGCGACTCACACTTGATTTATAACTAGTGGTGGAGCTGCTGATATAAATACACAGTTGATAACGTGCAAGCTACACCCTAAACATGACAGCCATCTTTCATAACAATGTACTGCTATATACTCATACCCTCAGTGCAACTAGCCATAATATACGCACGTTCAGCATAGCATGCTCAAATATAACACACTTCTGTCTAAAAAAAAAAAATCAAAGAATGCAGCTTCCGAATGAATCTCTAAAATGGATGCTGTCCAGGAGGTGGGAGGGTCTGGGAGGGAGGGTCTGCTTCTGATTGGCTGGAATGTGTCTGCTGACTGTGAGGTACAGGGTCAAAGTTTACTCAATGATGACGAATAGGGGGCGGACCGAACATCGCATATGTTCGCCCGCCGCGGCAAACGCGCACAAGCTATGTTCGCCAGGAACTATTCGCCAGTGAACTATTCGGGACATCTCTATTAGTTATGAATTAGATCTGGTGATCGTACGAATTCCCGAATCCCGAACTGAAATGTAGCCAAATCATGAATCAAGCATATCACACAATTTAATTCGAAATTCCTCCCCTGGCAACTATTAATTTGAAAAAAAAAGATAATTGATGGCTTGGATACAGTCACTAAATGTTGATTTTTATTCTCAGATCAATGAGAAGTAATCAATAAAGGGACAAAATGGAGGAGTGGTAAAAATCAATATTTATATATTATATATTTAAGAAATGTATAATTTAAAAATATTGATTTTTATTGCTTCTCCTTTGTTCCTTCTATTGGTTATTATTTTTGCACTTGATTTATGTACCAGATGGTGGGAGATTACACCTATCAGCGTACTACAAAATATATACATAAAATGTATATTAACATGTGAAACTAAGAGGGCTGCACTCACCTGGACATGCATACGTTATAAGGGTGCTGCTGGGGCCAATTAGTACAACATGGAAGATCCAAAACACTTACTTATTAAATACAAACTTCAAAGCTCACAGATTTTTTTTTATTTTTTTTTAACAACTGAAAAATAGTGGGGATTTAGGTACAGTATACATTGTATAAGCCCACAAAAAGGGGTTGGCATTGTGGCAGTGTATGATCATATACTGTAACTGAATCCCCATTATTTTTGACTTGGTCAGGTATTTTTTTGTTTTGTTTTTAACTATTACATTCTGTGAGCTTTGAAGTTTTTGTGAGTGAGTGGGCTGGATTTTGTATATAATATTTCAGTTATGTATATATTTAGCAGTAAGACAAAACAAAACAGAACATGCATGTTCGCCACAAGGGAACATACAATGCTTCCTGGAGATATAGATACTAGTATTGCTAAATATAAATATAATAAGTAATTAACCTGTAGATGTAAATGTCCTCTGAAACAAAAAGGGTCCCTGGCAAAGGTGCATGAAGTTCTGCACCGAAACGCGTCGGACGTTCTTGCTTTTTGTTTTATCACTTGGCACTTTATTTTTCACTAATGGTTAGCATGTTGCTTTGATGGTTCACTTACTTTGATTTGTATTTCTGATCTTTCCTCCTATGTCTGTCTAGCAAGCTTAACAGGGAGAGAGGCTTTGATAGTTTAACTTTTTGCCAGTCTTTTACTGGTAATAGCATTTTTCATCTTTCTCTAATCGGCTATATTGTATATACCTATTTGGCCACCTGGCCACCCAACAGGCTTTATTTGACTCATTTAAATAGCCCATCATGCATCATACAGGCTGACATTACATTGACTCTTAGGTCCATTTGGTGCTATGTATACTGATGACTGCATAGCCTCTCTTTCCTTGCAGCAATCAATTGTTCTCACAGGGGCTGACGTGTGTTTGTATGTAGAGCCATATTTAATAAAGCTCCTTTTTACTGTGATACCAGCCTTATGAGACTTTGTACAATACTTATTTTGAGATAGGAGGTTTACCTTACAAGGTGTTTATTGTAGTGTATTGTATTGTATTTGTTTTTTCTTTTAATACTGTACTGCAGAATCTCAGAGGACAATTACTTCGCTACAGGTTAATGACTTAATATTTATATTTAGCAATACTGCTATCTATATCTCCAGGAAGTATTGTATGTTCCGTTTTGGTGAACCTGCATGCTCTGTTTTGTTTTGTCTTTCTTGATTATTTAGGGACCCCTGGAGTCTCTCTTTGGTGCTTGGGAGCATTGGGAACACTCTGGCACATTTCACTTAGAATTTTGTCTATAGTTGTTCCCCTTTGATATCCTATACTTTTTATATTGAGCAGTACACTGATTGGCTCATTTTGGCATCTTTTGATTAATCTGATTTATTTTCAAGAATTTTTTTTGCGAACGAAATTCGGATTGGCCAAGCCTCCATATAGCCAAAATTCAGCCATACCAAAACTTTGTTTATTTTCAGGCGAAGTGGTTTGGCTGAAACAATCTTTTTTTGCAGTGCACAATTATATTACAAACGGTTTGCCATGCACAAGTCTATTACAAACTGTTTTAATTTAACTGATTTTTATTAGAAAGACACTGACCACTCTTCCTACCTAACCACAGGGACCTGGTCTCAAGGAGTTTAGTGACTCAAATACCTTACTAAAATTATTATTATGTCTATTGTTTTAATCATCTTTTAATAGAATAAAAAGAATATCATAAGTAAAAGATATTACACAACTGAAACCATGCTCCAGATGTATGTATCTATTATCTACATTCTTCCTATTAGCAATGTTACCATCATCTTGACAAATTCAACATCCCCTCTTGTGTATTTTGTTGACAGACCTGCAGGAAAGATTGCTAAGTAGAGAGTCATTGTTTGTTTTACACTAGATTTGATGGTTCTGCATTATAGCCTGCAACAAAGTGAATTTCGAAGATATTCATATTCTGATGATTAATTAGTTCTGTGCAAAGAGAATTGCAAAAATTCTCCCCTAGAGTTGAAACCTGTTGTTTCAAACTAATATACAACAGGTATTGTATCAGAATAGGAGCTACCTCTGGTTTCACTGTGGGATAAAGAACTATCGAGCTAGTAGCTCAGACATGGGATTCAAACCCCACTCTCTCTCTTACTGGGTGGTGTGTCATAAGAATCGGCATAGGAAGCAAAAAAATAGCAATAATTGAGATTCAATGAGTCTAGACACATTTGAACAACCTCATTAAATAGATAAATAAATAGTGCACACCATCTGCAGTCTACAGACATATGCCTACAATATACAAATAAATGTCATATTTTTCCTATTAGGCATTGGAGAAACAAAAATGGATGTTGGGGGGGGGAGGGGAGGGTTACGTGCTTAGCTTATCTCATAATATACAGTCTGTACTAATGAAATAAGGTATTCGCTTTATTAAAGTCTAACCAGTTGGAAAAATCCTCTTGTTTTCAATTAAATCCCTTGCAATAAAAAAGCAATTAGCTTCCCCGCGCCGTAATAAATGCTATGTGTTCTGCCATTTAAAAGCAAATTGTTTGAAATTATTGTTTTTGAATGTAAAAACAATGCGGTCAAAAATCTTCACTGTAACTTTACCATAACTACAATTAGAGAGCAAATTAATAAATAAGAACTCCAGCCACGATTTGTTTCTTTTACAATTAAACAGTAATTATTCGCCTAAATAAACGTTGTGACATTTATATTTATTTACCTCAAAAATGAAACTGCGCACCTTAAGAGGTAAGCACATCTTGTCCCTTTCGTAATGGAGATTAACATGATAATTTTACGAATGCTAGCATTACTCGTGCAGCCTTAGCAGAAAGATCAAAATAAATGGCTGTAGCACAGAAATTGAAACAGTGACATTATTAAAACCGTAGGGGCCAGCCATCTTGGGCACCGCAGGAAAATCCAGTTTTACACAGTTAGTACTTTGAAACACATATTTGACATAATGAGTGTGATAGAATAAGTTTCTTAGAGTCATTAATCTCTTTTATAATGCTGATGTTTATCAACCTGGTATTCAAACTTGTAGAACTGCCCCTTAATTTGCAAGTTATGCAATTAGACCCAAGTGATTAGAAAAAGTAACTAAAAACACACAGTATTAAGCCCTGTGCTCAAACTCCCACTACTCATGGGTGACAGCAATGGTATTAGCATTCATCAGCCCAAATACACAGAACAAAAGCAAAAAAAATAAATAAATAGAAAAAGGTTAATTGCAAGCTATTCTAAATCCATGAACACATTTAAATAAAAGGAGCTTTAGTACCACTACAATGGCCGTTAAAGTGTAGCTCATCTGGAATGTTATGGCAAATTGCTTAGGTGAGTCTTAAGAAAAGAGTTACTTGCACACTATCCCTATGCATATTTAATATTTGGCATCACTCCAATGGCCATTAGGTGTAAGCCCACCTGCCACGTCAAGGCAAACTTCTTAGGTGGGTCCTACACTAACAATTCACCTTGCTTCCTTCAGCTTCAGGTAAAAAAAATCTCTGAGACAGAGAGGGGTATTTTTCTAAACCCCTACATATTTATTAACCCTTGACAGGGAACACATGGGGGTGGGCGGCAGCATTGTAACATGACTCTAAGATACAAAAGTAAATACACAAAAATAAGTTGTGTGCTCAGACTCCCACTACTCCTGGGCAGCATCAATGACTGCTAGTGAGGAATTTTCTCTGTCAGGAATTTTCCCTTGCCATGGTCTTTTGTATCAATTTGCAACTCTCTGTATTTCTCCTTGTCCCCAAACCAGCTGGCGTCTAGCCCCAATGAACAATACAAGACAAGGTTCAAAGTGACTTCTCACATTTAATGAGCTGTGTAACAGGTTTTGTACAGCAGGAAACAGAGGTGGTCGTTAGTGATGTACCGAACTGTCCGCCGGCGAACAGTTCCCGGCGAACATAGCGTGTTCGCGGCGGTGGGCGGACACATGCGCAGTTCGATCCGCCCCCTATTCGTCATCATTGGGCAAACTTTGACCCTGTGCCTCTCGGTCAGCAGACACATTCCAGCCAATCAGCAGCACTCCCGCCCTTCCACACCCTCCAACCTCCCTCCCAGCATCCATTTTCGATTCATTCTGAAGCTGCATGCTTAGTGAGAGGAGGGAAAGTTTAGCTGCTGCTGATTAGACAGGGAAATTGATAGTTAGGCTAGGGTATTCAGTGTCCACTACAATCCTGAAGGACTCATCTGATCTCTGCTGTAAGGACAGCACCCCAAAAAGCCCTTTTTAGGGCTATAACATCAGGCTGCTTTTTTTTTTTTTCCTGTGTAATGTAATTGCAGGTGCCTGCCTGCCAGCTTCTGTGTGAGGTTCACATTGGATACTGTGCCTACTTGCCCAGTGCCACCACTCATATCTGTTTTAACAATAGGTTAAGCTTTACATTTAAAATAATTTTTTTTTCACTGTAATAGAAGAGCAGTTGCCTGCCTGCCAGCTTCTGTGTGAGGTTCACATTGGATACTGTGCCCACTTGCCCAGTGCCACCACTCATATCTGTTTTAACAATAGGTTAAGCTTTACATTTAAAATATTTTTTTTTTCACTGTAATAGAAGAGCAGTTGCCTGCCTGCCAGCTTCTGTGTGAGGTTCACATTGGATACTGTGCCCACTTGCCCAGTGCCACCACTCATATCTGTTTTAACAATTGGTTAAGCTTTAGATTTTAAAGAAATCATTTTTTTCACTGTAATAGAAGAGCAGTTGCCTGCCTGCCAGCTTTTGTGTCAGGTTGGATGCCTTGCCCATTTGCACAGTCAGTGCCACCACTCATATCTGTTTTAACAATAGCTTAAGCATTAGATTTTAAAGAAATCATTTTTTTTCACTGTAATAGAAGAGCAGTTGCCTGCCTGCCAGCTTCTGTGTGAGGTTCACATTGGATACTGTGCCCACTTGCCCAGTGCCACCACTCATATCTGTTTTAACAATTGGTTAAGCTTTAGATTTAAAATAAATAATTTGTTTTCACTGTAATAGAAGAGCAGTTGCCTGCCTGCCAGCTTCTGTGTGAGGGTCACATTGGATACTGTGCCTACTTGCCCAGTGCCACCACTCATATCTGTTTTAACAATTGGTTAAGCTTTAGATTTTAAAGAAATAATTTTTTTCACTGTAATAGAAGAGCAGTTGCCTGCCTGCCAGCTTTTGTGTCAGGTTGGATGCCTTGCCCATTTGCACAGTCAGTGCCACCACTCATATCTGTTTTAACAATAGCTTAAGCATTAGATTTTAAAGAAATCATTTTTTTTCACTGTAATAGAAGAGCAGTTGCCTGCCTGCCAGCTTCTGTGTCAGGTTGGATGCCTTGCCCATTTGCACAGTCAGTGCCACCACTCATATCTGTTTTAACAATAGCTTAAGCTTTAGATTTTAAAGAAATCATTTTTTTCACTGTAATAGAAGATCAGTTAGTTGTCTGCAAGCGTCTGGGTGTCAGGCCTACTTCAGCGTGTGCTCTGCAGACCTGTGCCAGCGTGCTTTGACAGTTGCCAATCATATCTGGTGTCTCTTTAGCGTGCTTTTACAAAGAAAAAAGGTTTCCAGTGTAAGCTAATAGCAGCCAGTCAGTGTCCTTCAAGTGGCTCTGTCAGGCCTTCCTTCAGCGTGTGCCCTGCACAACCCTGCCAGCGTACTTTGACAGTTGCCACTCATATCTGGTGTCTCTATAGCGTGCTTTTACAACCAAAATTTTGTTTCCACTGTAATAGAAGAGCAGTTGCCTGCCTGCCAGCTTCTGTGTGAGGTTCACATTGGATACTGTGCCTACTTGCCCAGTGCCACCACTCATATCTGTTTTAACAATTGGTTAAGCTTTAGATTTAAAATAAATAATTTGTTTTCACTGTAATAGAAGAGCAGTTGCCTGCCTGCCAGCTTCTGTGTGAGGTTCACATTGGATACTGTGCCTACTTGCCCAGTGCCACCACTCATATCTGTTTTAACAATAGCTTAAGCTTTAGATTTTAAAGAAATCATTTTTTTTAACTGTAATAGAAGAGCAGTTGCCTGCCTGCCAGCTTCTGTGTCAGGTTGGATGCCTTGCCCATTTGCACAGTCAGTGCCACCACTCATATCTGTTTTAACAATAGCTTAAGCTTTAGATTTTAAAGAAATCATTTTTTTTCACTGTAATAGAAGAGCAGTTGCCTGCCTGCCAGCTTCTGTGTCAGGTTGGATGCCTTGCCCATTTGCACGGTCAGTGCCACCACTCATATCTGTTTTAACAATAGCTTAAGCTTTAGATTTTAAAGAAATCATTTTTTTTCACTGTAATAGAAGATCAGTTAGTTGTCTGCAAGCGTCTGGGTGTCAGGCCTACTTCAGCGTGTGCTCTGCAGACCTGTGCCAGCGTGCTTTGACAGTTGCCAATCATATCTGGTGTCTCTTTAGCATGCTTTTACAAAGAAAAAAGGTTTCCAGTGTAAGCTAATAGCAGCCAGTCAGTGTCCTTCAAGCGGCTCTGTCAGGCCTTCCTTCAGCGTGTGCCCTGCACAACCCTGCATGCGTACTTTGACAGTTGCCACTCATATCTGGTGTCTCTATAGCGTGCTTTTACAACCAAAATTATGTTTCCACTGTAATAGAAGAGCAGTTGCCTGCCTGCCAGCTTCTGTGTGAGGTTCACAGTGGATACTGTGCCCTCTTGCCCAGTGCCACCACTCATATCTGTTTTTACAATAGCTTAAGCTTTAGATTTAAAAGAAATATTTTTTTTTCACTGTAATAGAAGAGCAGTTAGTTGTCTGCAAGCCTCTGGGTGTCAGGCCTACTTCAGCGTGTGCTCTGTAGACCTGTTCCAGCGTGCTTTGACAGTTGCCAATCATATTTGGTGTCTCTTTAGCGTGCTTTTAAAACCAAAATTTATTTTTCACTGTTATAGATTGAATAGCAGTTACTTGTCTTCAAGCGGGTGTGTCAGTCCTTCCTTCAGCGTGTGCTCTGCAGAACTGTTCCAGTGCACATTGCCAATCATATCTGATGTCTCTATAGCGTGCTTTTAAAACCAAAATTTATTTTTCACTGTTATAGATTGAATAGCAGTTACTTGTCTTCAAGCGGGTGTGTCAGTCCTTCCTTCAGCGTGTGCTCTGCAGAACTGTTCCAGTGCACATTGCCAATCATATCTGGTGTCTCTATAGCGTGCTTTTAAAACCAAAATTTATTTTTCACTGTTATAGATTGAATAGCAGTTACTTGTCTTCAAGCGGTGATGCGCAACCATTATTGCTAGAGGATGTAGATAACAGGGATATGTCTCAGGCAGGCAGCATTAAACACATGGAGGTACGGTGTGATGATGATGATGTTGTACCCGCTGCTGCTTCCTTTTGTGAGTTGTCTGATACAAGCGAAGCGGTTGATGATGACGATGCGTCCATGGATGTCACGTGGGTGACCGCTCGGCAAGAAGAAGAACAGGGCGAAAGTTCAGATGGGGAGACAGAGAGGAGGAGGAGACGAGTTGGAAGCAGGGGGGGGTCGTCGCAATTAGCTAGTGGCACAGTCAGACAGCATGCATTGGCACCCGGGGTCAGCCCGACAGCACGCCAATCAACGCATGCTGTGTCCACCACCAGAATTCCGTCATTGCAGAGCTCAGCAGTGTGGCATTTTTTTTGTGTGTCTGCCTCGGACAACAGCGATGCCATTTGCAACCTGTGCCAAAGGAAACTGAGTCGTGGGAGGTCCAACACCCACCTAGGTACAACTGCTTTGCGTAGGCACATGATCTCACATCACAAACGCCTATGGGATCAACACATGAGTACAAGCAGCACGCCTACTCTAAGTCGCCATCCTCCTCCTGGTCTAGCATCTTCAGCCACGTCAACCACTGCTGTCCTTCTTGCCCCCTCTCAACCATCCGCCACTCCGTCTCCCGCCTTGAGCAGTTCCCGCTCATCTGCCCACAGTCATGTGTCTGTCAAGGACATGTTTGAGCGTAAGAAGCCAATGTCACCAAGTCACCCCCTTGCCCAGCGTCTGACAGCTGGCTTGTCCGAACTATTAGCCCGCCAGCTTTTACCATACAATCTGGTTGAGTCTGAGGCGTTCAAAAAATTTGTAGCTATTGGGACACCGCAGTGGAAGGTACCCGGCCGGAATTTCTTTTCACAAAAGGCAATCCCCAACTTGTACTCGATTGTGCAAAAGGAAGTCATGGCATGTCTGGCACACAGTGTTGGGGCAAGGGTCCATCTGACCACTGATACCTGGTCTGCAAAGCATGGTCAGGGCAGGTATATCACCTACACTGCGCATTGGGTAAACCTGCTGACGGCTGACAAGCAAGGAATGCGTGGCATTGCAGAGGAGTTGGTGACACCGCCACGAATTGCAGGCAGTCCTGCTGCCACCTCCTCTACTCCTCCTACTCCATCCTCTTCCATAACCTCCTCGGCTGAGTCCTCTTGTGCTGCTGCGTCTTGCTCCACATCAACGGCACCCAGCTCCCCAGGTACATTTCCACATCCCGGATACGGCAGTGTCACGCCGTCTTGGGTTTGACTTGCTTGAAAGCAGAGAGTCACACCGGACAAGCACTCCTGTCCGCCCTGAACGCACAGGTGGAAAAGTGGCTGACTCCGCAGCAACTGGATATCGGCAAAGTGGTGTGTGACAACGGAAAAAATTTGATAGCGGCATTGAAGTTGGGCAAGTTGACACATGTGCCGTGCATGGCACATGTGTGTAATCTGATCGTACAACGCTTTGTGCATAAGTACACAGGCTTACAGGACGTCCTGAAGCAGGCCAGGAAGGTGTGTGGCCATTTCAGGCGTTCCTACACGGCCATGGCTCACTTTGCCGATATCCAGCGGCGAAACAACATGCCAGTGAGGCGCTTGATTTGCGACAGCCCTACACGTTGGAATTCAACACTCCTAATGTTCGACCGCCTGCTCCAACAAGAAAAAGCTGTTAATGAATATTTGTATGACCGGGGTGCTAGGACAGCCTCTGTGGAGCTGGGAATTTTTTTGCCACGTTACTGGACTCTCATGCGCAATGCCTGTAGGCTCATGCGTCCTTTTTTTTTTTTTTTCAACGTATATTAAAATTTTTAGTATACGAATGTAAAAACATATCCCATGCTTTACCCATTTTACAGTACAACTGTACACATGCAACAGAAAAGAAATCACTGAAATTCAACAACACAAAGCTTACATGGGCTTTGAGGTGTTTGCCAAAATGCATGTATTTGTAGCCCAGATATAACAGTGGCTATAATTAACCTATGTAAACTTGTCACATCTGGCACACTTATACATTACTAAACACAGAATAGTAGTGAACTAAAAAACAAATTAAAAAATTCTGGTATTTGAAGAATATATTCAAATCATTCGTTTTCTGCCTACATTTTGTCATTCAGTTTTCAATTCAGTACAAATAGATGTTCAGTGAATAAACAGCTTAATATGGGGTTGTTGCTTGCTAAAAACAGACAGTTATGCTTTCTTCAGAAAACAATTATTGAACATTTGAAACTCCCATAGAAAGTATGGCTTTCAACTTACTGAGACAAATTAAAATTTCAGCTTTGATGTTCAGCACATTACATGTATTTTTTTCAATATTTCGCTAAAACATAACAGTTAAAAAAAAAAAAAAAACGTAAATATAACAAAACTACAACATTTATGCAAAAGGTTGAGGTCCTGCAGTAAAATGTTGATCAGATAAGAAGTTAGGTGGTATTATTTGTGAAAGCGGGTAAGAGAAGAGATTGGCTGGGTCAATGGACAATGGATTTACTGCATGAGTAGGGGGCAACATACCATGCCAGCCAGGGTAGGCTGCTTCTGGATACAATGGAAAAGATGGATATGGGAGACCTGCTGGAACAGTATTTGGCACATGGAGAGGTGGCATAATATTAGCACCCTGACTCTCTCCTATAATTACAGAGAATTCTCCTGGGAACTGAAGGCCATTGCTCAAATTTTGGAGCATATTCATGATCTCAGGCATGCCAACTTCCTCTCCTGTATCCTCAGAATTCTGATTCCACTGCTCAAAATTTGGGAAACCTGGAGGAGGGAGCCCTTGCTCGGCCATTTGTCTCTCCTCTCGTTTAACATCTGCTAATATGTCAGAGAAAATATCATCTGGGATATCCAAACCTTCTTTATGTTTCTTGGAAGATTTTTTGGGATAAGCTGTCCAGGAAGGATGGCTTGGAAGAAGCAAGATCAGAAGCAGAATAGGATGGTTGTCTTCCAAACCTGGACCTCCCAAAGGACGCAATCTTTGAGGGATGGGTTGGCCGGCAGGTAGAGGCACTAGGAACGCCTCCATGCCATGATTTCTGATGATTGCATATCTCAGCTTCCGATTAAGATAAGAATACAGCCGAGCATATGAAACTGCATCACTTGACGTTCTTTGATTCAGTCGGATCACACACATGTCCTTGGTGCACTCTGGCCAGATACGATCCACATATTCCCAAACAGACTCTTGCAAAATGCATCCTTCGGATGTTAGCACTTTTGGTAAATCCTGGCAAAGATGACAGCTATAACCGGACTCTGGCGTGGCTGTAACTTTAAAATGCTTTATAGAGAACATGTGAAGGAATCCCTTCCACACACTTGAGTCTGCTGGATCTGTGAGTCTAGTATCTGGATCATACAATTTCTTGTTCTTCTTTTCAATGCATGAAGAATGTTGATTGCCATTAGTTATATGGTGTTTCCATATTTTCTCTGGTTTCTTGGTAATTACCCATTGGCTTAAGTCAGCATCACCTGGGGGGTTTATCAGCCCTTTGCATATAAGGCAGTCCTGATCTAAAAGGTGGCTCTTGTGTTGGGATGTTGTGTCCCTTTTCTCTGAGATGCAATCCTGCTGAGAATCCTGAGGCTGCCACACAGAATCAGACAGATCCTCTAGGGTCAAGTTCTGATCGGGCACGGTATCAATTTCAATTAACCCCTTGTGTGTCAGCTTTGTCATCTGAATCTGGTATGGCTGTCTTTCCTCTTTCTCGATTAGTTCCAGTGCATGTTTTCTCTTTTGAATTCTCCTGTTGGCCAGCTCCTGTGCAGCCATTTACGTTGCACTCATTAGAACCAAACACTGTGGGGTGATTTCACCAAGGACCACACAACGGAACAGGATCTGATTTTTAGGGTCCTTCAAATTGAAAAGGAGGATCCGGTATTTATTCTTATATCTGCTGTCAGTACACAGGAAAAGTTTAAATATTTCTTGTTCTACGTTCTCTGCAACTCCACGCACCGACTCATCCAATACGTGAAGATCTGGGGTTTCTCTGACTCTCCTCAGTAGTGTATCAAACAGAGTCTGCACTGTGGTAACACGGACATCTTCAAGACATAACTCAACT
Source organism: Pelobates fuscus (assembly GCF_036172605.1). Lineage (NCBI taxonomy): Eukaryota > Metazoa > Chordata > Amphibia > Anura > Pelobatidae > Pelobates > Pelobates fuscus. The sequence goes on from NC_086318.1 coordinate 410,258,254, forward strand.
ATTTGCAGATAGGCAGTCTGCAGCTTCTCTTTTTCACCTGTTCTCTTCTTTCTCTTATGCGTAATCTTGTCTATATGCAGGTGGTCTCTTGCCTTTCTTTAAACACAATGCCTGAATATAACTCCAGACTACAGGGCGCCACAACCACTAGAGTATATATAAATGCCAAACAATGGAGAAATAACAATGGGTGGAAATCCAAACAATCCACTTTATTTTGGAACAATAAATAAAATAGTAAAATGTAGTAAAATATAACCTGCGCAATATATGCAGGAAAAAAACAATATAAAATATTAACCGCCAAATTGGCCAAGAACCCCTAAGGACAGCAGCTATAAACTCACAGAAGCCTTTAAGTGTAATAAGGTGCCAAGTGCTAAAGTGCAAACAATGCAAAGTGCTTGATGTAACTTCAAAGAATGGACACCAATACTGAACAATAAAGTGCTTACAGGAGACAGAAAAAACTGCTGTGCCGAAAATGCAGGGATCTTGTGGGTGCTCAACGCGTTTCGTCGATCTCGACTTCCTCAGGAGCTTGCTGGGTGTGCACTGGTCCTCTTCTTCTTTTAAATCTGCCGGTCCGACCGCCATTCCCCGGTTGCGCATGCGCAGATCGCGCCGTACGTGCCATCATACGTAATGACGCACGGCCGGTCGATGTGCGCATGCGCAAACCAAGCTGGAACGCAAAAACAACTTTATGTATACTTTACACAGCCGCATGACGAGCAGCCCGAATTAATCGAGCGCTCGATGTGGATGCGGTCTGAATTTACAGACCTGCCTATCATGCAATCCTTAAAAAATACACAAGATTGGCAAATTAGAGCATGCAAATAGGACCATGGGCACTGGGATTTGGCTAATGGGGCAAAAATGAAATTAAATTGATATGCAGGCGCTCTGCAAATGTATATAAAAGGAGGATCTAAACTTAAAAAAGAAAAAAATAGTGAGTACTAAAAAAGGGACATATAAAAAGGACAATCGGGTTCATTTGCATTGCTAGAAACGCAATATACAGATTACATATGTATATGAATAAGGCTAACAGAGGAATCTAATATTAACCAGATGTAACTGACACTGAGATACTTCAATATGTCAGTATGGTGTGACAAAGATACGGAGGATTTCAAAAGAGATACAAACTGTTCTAAACAAAGTTTTTTGGCATAATACATACATACATAAAACGGTAAAAGATGAACACTGGGGCATCTCTTAAAAAATAATAATGATAATAACGATTATTACATTAAAACATGTAAGTATTTGGAGACAACATATTTAGTATTCCAAACTTTGAACCATAAAATTTAAGGATTCTAAAGCATTTCAGAAATTCCAAAAAGGAGGGAGAGATATAGATAAGGTGCACAATACATCGAGAAATAATAAAAATTGATAAAAAATGATGAAAAATGATAAATGATAAAATGACCCATATATACTGGAAAGAGAGAACAGGTAGACGATGATCTTATAGAGTCCCAAAGGTTTCCCAAGCTTGATTAACATCTCGTCCTTCACTTCGACAACCGGGACCAAATGGAGAAACAGAACACAGTGGGTTAATATAAACATAAACAACATGCCAATTTAATCAATAAAGACAAGTATATCGAGATCAGTGTTAAGGCCAGAGGGAACTGATGACTTCATTTTATAAATCCACTCGGTTTCCCTCATGGCTAGCATCTTCTCAGTATTTCCCCCTCTCCAATGTGGTATAACCAAATCGATCCCGATACATATAAAATCTTCCAAATTAAAAACTTCACAAGTGGTACAGTGTTTCGGGACACTATGTTTCATATTCTTATTGTTAATTCCATAAAAATGTTCCCGTATTCTGACATGTAGTGCCCTGATGGTCCGTCCTATGTACTGAATACCACATTTGCATTGCAATAAATATACAACATTCTTACTTTGGCAATTGATAAAATGTTTGATCTTAAAAACCTCTTTTGTAACTGAGCTTCTAAATTCCGTGGTTTTACTTGTCTGAAATTTACAGGTGCTACACCTTCCACATTTAAAAAAGCCTTTAGGTTTTTTGGATAAAAAATGGTCGTTCCCTTTCCCCTCTTTAGGTAATATGCTAGGTGCTAAAATGTTTTTCAAACTATTATTTTTCTTGTACAGCACTTTTGGTCTTGATGGTAAAACCTTTTTTAAAAACTGATCTTGTAATAGGATGGGCCAATTTTTCCTGATGGAACGTTCTATTAGATTTGCCCTACCATTATATTTAGTAAGGAAGGCGAATTCGAAATCATTCTTGTGACCTCTACTAGTCATATTTCTTTTCCCATTTCCATTTCTATTTTCATTTCTATCCTTATCTCGCAGGAGGTTATTTCTTTGGAGTCCTTCTACTTCCTGTTGTGTTCTAGATAAAAGGTCATCAGGATAATTTCTATCATAAAATTTCTTATTTAAAATCTGTACTTGTTGTTTAAAATCGTTTTGATCAGTACAGTTTTTAAAAATCCTCATGTGTTGTCCTTTTGGAATGTTCGTTAACCAGTTACGGTTGTGACAACTAGAGAATTCAATGAACCCATTCCCATCAGTGGGTTTAAAATAAGTCTTACTTTTGACTTTCCCGTCTTTCACAAATAGAGTAAGATCTAAAAAATTAATATGAGTATCATGGATCTCTTCAGTGAATTTCAACCCATATTCATTAGAATTGATAAAAGATTAAAATTCATCTAAAACACCTCTCTCTCCTTTCCAAATAATTAAAACATCGTCAATATATCGTCTCCAATGTACCAGGTTCGCACCGAATGGATTGTTCTGCCAAATATTCTGGAGTTCCCAGTCTGCCACAAAAATATTGGCATAACTCGGTGCGAACCTGGTACCCATCGCTGTTCCACACGTTTGAAGGTAATAAGTCCCTTCAAACCAGAAAAAGTTGTGGAACAGGATGAATCGTATAAGGTCTAGAATAAAAACAGTTTGATCGGTGTTCATCTCAGGGTCTTTCATTAAAATTCTATGAATGGCATCTATACCCTTTTCATGATCTATAACTGTGTATAAGGATGCTACATCCACAGTCACCCAGAGATATTCATCATGCCACTTAAAATCCTCAAATTCTCTTATGATCTGTGTGGAATCTTTAACGTACGATTTTGTCTGTGTCACATATTTTTGGAGAAAAAAATCAATGTATTGAGAGACATTACTTGTCATTGAACCAATCCCACTGATGATGGGCCTCCCTGGTGGGGATATTTGGCATTTATGTACCTTTGGCAGGTAATAAAAAACGGCTGTTTTGGGGGATGAGATGTACAGGTAATCAAATTCACCCTTGTCAATAATCCCTATATCATGACCCTTATATAAAATGTCGTGCAGTTTCTTTTTAAAAACACATGTAGGGTTACTCTTCAGGACTTTATAGGTATTGGTGTCTCCCAATATTCTCTGGGACTCCTTCATGTAATCGTCCCTGTTTAAAACTACAATACTCCCCCCTTTGTCCGCCTGTCTAATAACTAACTCTCGATTCTCTTTTAGTTGTTTCAGTGCCGATTTCTCCTTTCTTGTCATATTCTCTTTTTTCTTTTTCGCCGAGATTTTCTCAAAATCTCGCATGATCATCTCGCTAAACACCGGGATATGATCCCCCTTCTCCCAAGTTGGAAAAAACTTTGATTTATGTTTAAGACCTGAATGAATGGTTTCTGGTATTATGTGTTCCGTGTCTGCCAATGTTACATCCGTATTAGAATTATCTACAGTGATCCCAGGAATTGGTTCAGTTCCCTTCTTTTTTTCAAAAAATCTCTTAATTGTTAATTTCCTCAAAATTTTTTGAGTATCAATGAACAATTCAAAAAGGTTTGGTTCAACTTGTGGGGCAAATTTCAACCCTTTGTTTAAGACACTTAATTGTTCTGAACTTAGAGTCATTTTCGATAGGTTCAGGATGCCCTCGCCACTAGGTATTTGGGTTAATCGGTCATTTCCCCCTCCTCTACATCCCCTAATCCTCCTGTGGCCCCCAATAGTTTCCTTTTCTTTGGGGGTGTCTGGATGGTCTGAAGGGGGGAAAACCTGTTTCTGTGGGACCAGGCATTCTGATTCCTTAAATAATGGTCTCTTGGTCGGTTTTCTAAAAAAACATCCTGTTGACTAGACCTGTCCCTTATTCTTTTATTGGTGGTATTATCTTGTGTTACTTTTCTTCTTACTACCCTATCTGGATCCTCAAAGTTCCTACCTATCTTTGGTTTCATAGACATATTGTGTGTGTCATACCCTTTTCGTGCCACTGTGGGTTTTCCAGGGGTAATGTATGTTTCATACCTTTTCTTAACTCCCTGATTAAACTGCTGGGATCTATTTTCCCTTAGATTCCTACCATTGGGACCCATAAACCTGTTATTTTTTCTCCCCGTCCTTTGTATGCCTTTCTTGTAATCCTCCTTATCCTGACTCAATTTATTTTCTTTAGTATTTAAAATCCTCTCCTCTAGTTTCTCTACATTCTTATTTAGCAATTTGCTGTTATCCCTAATAGTCTCTTCATCAAATGCTTTATTGATCTCGGATTCTACCAAATGGATTTCCTCCTCAATCGTTTTCAAACAGTCCTCCTGGTATTCCACCAGTATTCCCATTAGTTGATTTGAACATTTATCTAAGGCGTTATTCCATTTTTCCATAAAACTTGGGCTATCATGACCAAAGGCCGGTTCTTTTTCAATTCTCAGTCCTCTTGGTATAATCCCCAGTTTTAGATATTGCTGGAGATATTTAATCTCCCACCATTTTTTGACCTCTTTCTCTGCCAGTCTCTCTAATTTCTGAAATGAAAAATTATTCACAGCCTGGCTCATAGTAGTTTCCTTTCTTGAGAAAAGGCTTTCAACACGCTTGTTCCTAGCATTTCCTAGCAGTTATATTCAGGCATTGTGTTTATTATGTTTAGAGGTTGAGAGTGACCTCGTGACAGTGGCCTGCCTACACTAGCTTTGTGACTTATCATCACCTCCACCACCCACCCTTTTACTGTCTTGCCTTTCTTTTAACCAATTCGTTCCTTCCATATGGTTTCAAAAGATCTCTGGCATCATTACTTTCAACGCAAATAACGTCATCATAGTTAGTCTCCTCATTATTCACCGGGAAGAGAGTGTTTGCACTGACTACCCACAGCATGCTCTTGCCATTGCCTACTCCACCTTCAACGACAGGGTGCAAGTCCCAAGGAGAAGGATCATTCACTTTATTATCTGTCTTTATTTCACAAGTAGTGCCTGGAACATCCTCATGGGTCACTAGATGTAAATCTGGACTAATGTCAACCCCAGGGTCTGGAAAATCATCAATTTGAATTTTTTCGAATAATCCCAGTGGGCTGCCACATTCTTCCTCCTCTGATGGTATTAAAGTTTGCAGAGATTCACTATGGGGTGGTGTCAAGCATTTTGGAGAACAATTAAGCATCTCCATCCCAATACGTTTCAGATGTCCTATCAGCTCTTCCACCCTATGCGATACTATGGGCAGGCTACCCGTGACGTCATTACTCACGGCCCTATTTCACGCGGACACTCTGTGTCAGTGTGTATCATGGTCTCTGTGGACAGGGAACAGTCTCTATTCTGCTCTGTGTCAGTGTGTATCAGGGGTTTTGAGGACAGGTGTCAATCCATATCTGCCAAGTGACCCTATGTAGGGGGAACAGTCCCTATTCTGCTCTGTGTCAGTGTGTATCATGGTCTCTGTGGACGGAGAACAGTCTCTATTCTGCTCTGTGTCAGTGTGTATCATGGTCTCTGTGGACAGGGAACAGTCTCTATTCTGCTCTGTGTCAGTGTGTATCAGGGGTTTTGAGGACAGGTGTCAATCCATATCTGCCAAGTGACCCTATGTAGGGGGAACAGTCCCTATTCTGCTCTGTGTCAGTGTGTATCATGGTCTCTGTGGACGGTGAACAGTCTCTATTCTGCTCTGTGTCAGTGTGTATCATGGTCTCTGTGGACAGGGAACAGTCTCTATTCTGCTCTGTGTCAGTGTGTATCAGGGGATTTGAGGACAGGTGTCAATCCATATCTGCCAAGTGACCCTATGTAGGGGGAACATTCCCTATTCTGCTCTGTGTCAGTGTGTATCATGGTCTCTGTGGACAGGGAACAGTCTCTATTCTGCTCTGTGTCAGTGTGTATCAGGGGTTTTGAGGACAGGTGTCAATCCATATCTGCCAAGTGACCCTATGTAGGGGGAGCATTCCCTATTCTGCTCTGTGTCAGTGTGTATCATGGTCTCTGTGGACAGGGAACAGTCTCTATTCTGCTCTGTGTCAGTGTGTATCAGGGGTTTTGAGGACAGGTGTCAATCCATATCTGCCAAGTGACCCTATGTAGGGGGAACAGTCCCTATTCTGCTCTGTGTCAGTGTGTATCAGGGGTTTTGAGGACAGGTGTCAATCCATATCTGCCAAGTGACCCTATGTAGGGGGAACAGTCCCTATTCTGCTCTGTGTCAGTGTGTATCATGGTCTCTGTGGACGGTGAAAAGTCTCTATTCTGCTCTGTGTCAGTGTGTATCATGGTCTCTGTGGACAGGGAACAGTCTCTATTCTGCTCTGTGTCAGTGTGTATCAGGGGTTTTGAGGACAGGTGTCAATCCATATCTGCCAAGTGACCCTATGTAGGGGGAACAGTCCCTATTCTGCTCTGTGTCAGTGTGTATCAGGGGTTTTGAGGACAGGTGTCAATCCATATCTGCCAAGTGACCCTATGTAGGGGGAACAGTCCCTATTCTGCTCTGTGTCAGTGTGTATCATGGTCTCTGTGGACGGTGAACAGTCTCTATTCTGCTCTGTGTCAGTGTGTATCATGGTCTCTGTGGACAGGGAACAGTCTCTATTCTGCTCTGTGTCAGTGTGTATCAGGGGTTTTGAGGACAGGTGTCAATCCATATCTGCCAAGTGACCCTATGTAGGGGGAACAGTCCCTATTCTGCTCTGTGTCAGTGTGTATCATGGTCTCTGTGGACGGTGAACAGTCTCTATTCTGCTCTGTGTCAGTGTGTATCATGGTCTCTGTGGACAGGGAACAGTCTCTATTCTGCTCTGTGTCAGTGTGTATCAGGGGTTTTGAGGACAGGTGTCAATCCATATCTGCCAAGTGACCCTATGTAGGGGGAACAGTCCCTATTCTGCTCTGTGTCAGTGTGTATCAGGGGTTTTGAGGACAGGTGTCAATCCATATCTTCCAAGTGACCCTATGTAGGGGGAACAGTCCCTATTCTGCTCTGTGTCAGTGTGTATCATGGTCTCTGTGGACGGTGAACAGTCTCTATTCTGCTCTGTGTCAGTGTGTATCATGGTCTCTGTGGACAGGGAACAGTCTCTATTCTGCTCTGTGTCAGTGTGTATCAGGGGTTTTGAGGACAGGTGTCAATCCATATCTGCCAAGTGACCCTATGTAGGGGGAACAGTCCCTATTCTGCTCTGTGTCAGTGTGTATCATGGTCTCTGTGGACGGTGAACAGTCTCTATTCTGCTCTGTGTCAGTGTGTATCATGGTCTCTGTGGACAGGGAACAGTCTCTATTCTGCTCTGTGTCAGTGTGTATCAGGGGTTTTGAGGACAGGTGTCAATCCATATCTGCCAAGTGACCCTATGTAGGGGGAACAGTCCCTATTCTGCTCTGTGTCAGTGTGTATCATGGTCTCTGTGGACGGTGAACAGTCTCTATTCTGCTCTGTGTCAGTGTGTATCATGGTCTCTGTGGACAGGGAACAGTCTCTATTCTGCTCTGTGTCAGTGTGTATCAGGGGTTTTGAGGACAGGTGTCAATCCATATCTGCCAAGTGACCCTATGTAGGGGGAACATTCCCTATTCTGCTCTGTGTCAGTGTGTATCATGGTCTCTGTGGACAGGGAACAGTCTCTATTCTGCTCTGTGTCAGTGTGTATCAGGGGTTTTGAGGACAGGTGTCAATCCATATCTGCCAAGTGACCCTATGTAGGGGGAACAGTCCCTATTCTGCTCTGTGTCAGTGTGTATCAGGGGTTTTGAGGACAGGTGTCAATCCATATCTGCCAAGTGACCCTATGTAGGGGGAACAGTCCCTATTCTGCTCTGTGTCAGTGTGTATCATGGTCTCTGTGGACGGTGAACAGTCTCTATTCTGCTCTGTGTCAGTGTGTATCATGGTCTCTGTGGACAGGGAACAGTCTCTATTCTGCTCTGTGTCAGTGTGTATCAGGGGTTTTGAGGACAGGTGTCAATCCATATCTGCCAAGTGACCCTATGTAGGGGGAACAGTCCCTATTCTGCTCTGTGTCAGTGTGTATCATGGTCTCTGTGGACAGGGAACAGTCTCTATTCTGCTCTGTGTCAGTGTGTATCAGGGGTTTTGAGGACAGGTGTCAATCCATATCTGCCAAGTGACCCTATGTAGGGGGAACAGTCCCTATTCTGCTCTGTGTCAGTGTGTATCATGGTCTCTGTGGACGGTGAACAGTCTCTATTCTGCTTTGTGTCAGTGTGTATCATGGTCTCTGTGGACAGGAAACAGTCTCTATTCTGCTCTGTGTCAGTGTGTATCAGGGGTTTTGAGGACAGGTGTCAATCCATATCTGCCAAGTGACCCTATGTAGGGGGAACAGTCCCTATTCTGCTTTGTGTCAGTGTGTATCAGGGGTTTTGAAGACAGGTGTCAATCCATATCTGCCAAGTGACCCTATGTAGGGGGAACAGTCCCTATTCTGCTCTGTGTCAGTGTGTATCAGGGGTTTTGAGGACAGGTGTCAATCCATATCTGCCAAGTGACCCTATGTAGGGGGAACAGTCCCTATTCTGCTCTGTGTCAGTGTGTATCATGGTCTCTGTGGACGGTGAACAGTCTCTATTCTGCTCTGTGTCAGTGTGTATCATGGTCTCTGTGGACAGGGAACAGTCTCTATTCTGCTCTGTGTCAGTGTGTATCAGGGGTTTTGAGGACAGGTGTCAATCCATATCTGCCAAGTGACCCTATGTAGGGGGAACAGTCCCTATTCTGCTCTGTGTCAGTGTGTATCATGGTCTCTGTGGACGGTGAACAGTCTCTATTCTGCTCTGTGTCAGTGTGTATCATGGTCTCTGTGGACAGGGAACAGTCTCTATTCTGCTCTGTGTCAGTGTGTATCAGGGGTTTTGAGGACAGGTGTCAATCCATATCTGCCAAGTGACCCTATGTAGGGGGAACAGTCCCTATTCTGCTCTGTGTCAGTGTGTATCATGGTCTCTGTGGACGGTGAACAGTCTCTATTCTGCTTTGTGTCAGTGTGTATCATGGTCTCTGTGGACAGGAAACAGTCTCTATTCTGCTCTGTGTCAGTGTGTATCAGGGGTTTTGAGGACAGGTGTCAATCCATATCTGCCAAGTGACCCTATGTAGGGGGAACAGTCCCTATTCTGCTTTGTGTCAGTGTGTATCAGGGGTTTTGAAGACAGGTGACAATCCATATCTGCCAAGTGACCCTATGTAGGGGGAACAGTCCCTATTCTGCTCTGTGTCAGTGTGTATCAGGGGTTTTGAGGACAGGTGTCAATCCATATCTGCCAAGTGACCCTATGTAGGGGGAACAGTCCCTATTCTGCTCTGTGTCAGTGTGTATCATGGTCTCTGTGGACGGTGAACAGTCTCTATTCTGCTCTGTGTCAGTGTGTATCATGGTCTCTGTGGACAGGGAACAGTCTCTATTCTGCTCTGTGTCAGTGTGTATCAGGGGTTTTGAGGACAGGTGTCAATCCATATCTGCCAAGTGACCCTATGTAGGGGGAACAGTCCCTATTCTGCTCTGTGTCAGTGTGTATCATGGTCTCTGTGGACGGTGAACAGTCTCTATTCTGCTCTGTGTCAGTGTGTATCATGGTCTCTGTGGACAGGGAACAGTCTCTATTCTGCTCTGTGTCAGTGTGTATTAGGGGTTTTGAGGACAGGTGTCAATCCATATCTGCCAAGTGACCCTATGTAGGGGGAACAGTCCCTATTCTGCTCTGTGTCAGTGTGTATCATGGTCTCTGTGGACGGTGAACAGTCTCTATTCTGCTCTGTGTCAGTGTGTATCATGGTCTCTGTGGACAGGGAACAGTCTCTATTCTGCTCTGTGTCAGTGTGTATCAGGGGTTTTGAGGACAGGTGTCAATCCATATCTGCCAAGTGACCCTATGTAGGGGGAACATTCCCTATTCTGCTCTGTGTCAGTGTGTATCATGGTCTCTGTGGACAGGGAACAGTCTCTATTCTGCTCTGTGTCAGTGTGTATCAGGGGTTTTGAGGACAGGTGTCAATCCATATCTGCCAAGTGACCCTATGTAGGGGGAACAGTCCCTATTCTGCTCTGTGTCAGTGTGTATCAGGGGTTTTGAGGACAGGTGTCAATCCATATCTGCCAAGTGACCCTATGTAGGGGGAACAGTCCCTATTCTGCTCTGTGTCAGTGTGTATCATGGTCTCTGTGGACGGTGAACAGTCTCTTTTCTGCTCTGTGTCAGTGTGTATCATGGTCTCTGTGGACAGGGAACAGTCTCTATTCTGCTCTGTGTCAGTGTGTATCAGGGGTTTTGAGGACAGGTGTCAATCCATATCTGCCAAGTGACCCTATGTAGGGGGAACAGTCCCTATTCTGCTCTGTGTCAGTGTGTATCATGGTCTCTGTGGACGGTGAACAGTCTCTATTCTGCTTTGTGTCAGTGTGTATCATGGTCTCTGTGGACAGGAAACAGTCTCTATTCTGCTCTGTGTCAGTGTGTATCAGGGGTTTTGAGGACAGGTGTCAATCCATATCTGCCAAGTGACCCTATCTAGGGGGAACAGTCCCTATTCTGCTTTGTGTCAGTGTGTATCAGGGGTTTTGAAGACAGGTGTCAATCCATATCTGCCAAGTGACCCTATGTAGGGGGAACAGTCCCTATTCTGCTCTGTGTCAGTGTGTATCAGGGGTTTTGAGGACAGGTGTCAATCCATATCTGCCAAGTGACCCTATGTAGGGGGAACAGTCCCTATTCTGCTCTGTGTCAGTGTGTATCATGGTCTCTGTGGACGTTGAACAGTCTCTATTCTGCTCTGTGTCAGTGTGTATCAGGGCAGGGCTTTGAGGACAGGTGTCAATGTTAGGTGATTTCTGCCCTTCATGGATTAAAAGCAGACTCTGCATCAACTGTGCAATTTTCCATGGGAGTTTTGCCATGGATCCCCCTCCGGCATGCCACAGTCCAGGTGTTAGTCCCCTTGAAACAACTTTTCCATCACTTTTGTGGCCAGAAAGAGTCCCTGTTGGTTTTAAAATTTGCCTGCCCATTGAAGTCAATGGCGGTTCGCGCGGTTCCCCGGTTCGCGAACATTTGCGGAAGTTCGCGTTCGCCGTTCGCGAACCGAAAATTTTGGGTTTGCGACAACACTAGTGGTCGTTACAAGCATTATCCAATCCTAACAAAATCATCTTTCTTATCTTAACAGCTTAACCTATAGCAAGCTTGCAGGTGTATCTTCCTTGCACAAAGCTAAGTTTCACTATAACCATGCTCTCCAAAGTAATATGCATGCACACTACGAATTAAAGATATTTACTACTAAGTTCTAAATTGCACATTACTATGTAGTTATGATCAAAGGGAGAAAAACAGGAAATAAAGCAGACAGAAGAAGCTCTTAACACCTAGTACTCGTTACATGATATTATACAGCTCTTTATTGTCTAGGGGTACATTCACTAAGCATTGCATATAGATAAAATACATTATTGCAAATAGATGACATGTTTTAAATAGATGACAATTTTAAACAGACTGGCCAGCCGGCCATCTGTATATTAAGCCCTGGGTAAATATAGGCAAAGTGTATTATTCCCAACAATGACAATAGCATAAATCAGCCCCTCAGCACACATTGGGTGAGTCTTACACTATGTATAGTGATTTGAGAAAGTGCCCAAGTACCTATTTTTATTTTTGCTTTTGTTCTGATGTATGTATTTGGACTGACGAATACACTTGATGCCCTTTTAAAAAGCTATTAAGGGAGAGCACAGCAGAGTCTACTAAGTGGAGTCAACAGAGCCACTCTTTAGTGTGGACTTAGTGCAGAGTACTAAATGAATATTCTTGATGTCTGGTGTTGGTGGCCGTGATGAAGCCGTAATAAGAATTCTGTTTCCCCCACCACTGCAGACATAGCACTTTTAACTCTGGCCTTACTCAGATATGAGTATGATGAGCCAGAGGAATTAAAAGAGGTGAGTGTGGACAGGACAGGCAGAAACCCAGTATTTTCTCGGTCTGCTAGTGTGCACTCGCCTTCTGCATCTTGTCCACCATCTCCATCGGTTTCTCTGTATCTGCTTTAGAATCACCAACATAAGCACTTGTGACATCACCTGATGTCACAGGCACTAATAGCTCACCCACTGTCAATCTTACCATGGCCACCAACACCACCACCATCAGCATTACTTGTACTGGCACCTTTAACATTTCTATCAGCATTAATCAACCAAGTGCTAGTGTACAGGCTAGTTATTTTGCACCAAAAGGAAAATAATGCTTTGCAAGAATTATAAACCTTAAATAAACATTTTATTTATTTAATTAATATCATATAAAACGTGTATTGCATTTAGATATTAAAATATTCAATTAAACATGTGTTTACATTTAAATGAATACTATAAGATATATTGTGTCCTCATTAAGACGTGTTTTAAGAAGAAAATGCAAGTTTGAATTATTTTTAATGCAAAACAAATAATGGCACAATTGAGGGGAACTGTGTGACTATGAACATGTATATTAATTACATTGGAGGTTTACCAGTTACTTCAAGGCAATACTTATTTTAATTTTGTTATCCTATTCAATAATCATGCGAGAATGAACTAACACCTCCCCTTCACAGCAATAGAACAGAAAATAAAACTCAGATTTTAGCACAAACTGGAGGGTCACTCCCTCACAAGCAGCCTATTTAACTACCTCTTAACTCCCCTACCAAAAATAAATAAATAATGGGACTATCATGCTGCCATTGTCAATGAACAAGAAAAAAGAATGTACTTACACAAACAAGTTTAGTTAATTCTAATGAAACCATGTCAGTACTCACTAATGGGTGACATACAAGCTTGAAGAACCACTATAGCGCCAGGAAAACATACTCGTTTTCCTGGCACTCTAGTGCCCTGAGGGTAACCCCACCCTCAGGGTCCCCCCCCCCCCCCCCACCAGGCTCTAGGGGGTGGAAGGGGTAAACTTACCTCTTTCTTCAGCGCCGTGCGGGGGACTCTCTGAAACTGCTATGTTTATAGAAAAAAGGGTTAAACCTAGCTGGACCTGGCACCCAGACCACTTCATTAAGCTGAAGTGGTCTGGGTGCCTATAGTGGTCCTTTAACATCCAATTGGAGAAACAGATACAAACACCACCACTCCCAGCATATGACTTGCTTCAGTAGGTAAAAGTTATATACAGGGAGTGCAGAATTATTAGGCAAATGAGTATTTTGACCACATCATCATCTTTATGCATGTTGTCTTACTCCAAGCTGTATAGGCGCGAAAGCCTACTACCAATTAAGCATATTAGGTGATGTGCATCTCTGTAATGAGAAGGGGTGTGGTCTAATGACATCAACACCCTATATCAGGTGTGCATAATTATTAGGCAACTTCCTTTCCTTTGGCAAAATGGGTCAAAAGAAGGACTTGACAGGCTCAGAAAAGTCAAAAATAGTGAGATATCTTGCAGAGGGATGCAGCACTCTTAAAATTGCAAAGCTTCTGAAGCGTGATCATCGAACAATCAAGCGTTTCATTCAAAATAGTCAACAGGGTCGCAAGAAGCGTGTGGAGAAACCAAGGCGCAAAATAACTGCCCATGAACTGAGAAAAGTCAAGCGTGCAGCTGCCAAGATGCCACTTGCCACCAGTTTGGCCATATTTCAGAGCTGCAACATCACTGGAGTGCCCAAAAGCACAAGGTGTGCAATACTCAGAGACATGGCCAAGGTAAGAAAGGCTGAAAGACGACCACCACTGAACAAGACACACAAGCTGAAACGTCAAGACTGGGCCAAGAAATATCTCAAGACTGATTTTTCTAAGGTTTTATGGACTGATGAAATGAGAGTGAGTCTTGATGGGCCAGATGGATGGGCCCGTGGCTGGATTGGTAAAGGGCAGAGAGCTCCAGTCCGACTCAGACGCCAGCAAGGTGGAGGTGGAGTACTGGTTTGGGCTGGTATCATCAAAGATGAGCTTGTGGGGCCTTTTCGGGTTGAGGATGGAGTCAAGCTCAACTCCCAGTCCTACTGTCAGTTTCTGGAAGACACCTTCTTCAAGCAGTGGTACAGGAAGAAGTCTGCATCCTTCAAGAAAAACATGATTTTCATGCAGGACAATGCTCCATCACACGCGTCCAAGTAAAATCTAATGACATGGCCTCCTTGTTCACCTGATCTGAACCCCATTGAGAACCTGTGGTCCATCATCAAATGTGAGATTTACAAGGAGGGAAAACAGTACACCTCTCTGAACAGTGTCTGGGAGGCTGTGGTTGCTTCTGCATGCAATGTTGATGGTGAACAGATCAAAACACTGACAGAATCCATGGATGGCAGGCTTTTGAGTGTCCTTGCAAAGAAAGGTGGCTATATTGGTCACTGATTTGTTTTTGGTATGTTTTTGAATGTCAGAAATGTATATTTGTGAATGTTGAGAAGTTATATTGGTTTCACTGGTAAAAATAAATAATTGAAATGGGTATATATTTGTTTTTTGTTAAGTTGCCTAATAATTATGCACAGTAATAGTCACCTGCACACACAGATATCCCCCTAAATAGCTATAACTAAAAACAAACTAAAAACTACTTCCAAAAATATTCAGCTTTGATATTAATGAGTTTTTTGGGTTCATTGAGAACATGGTTGTTGTTCAATAATAAAATTAATCCTCAAAAATACAACTTGCCTAATAATTCTGCACTCCCTGTATAGTCTTGTGTATGGTGAGAAAATTCTCTTCCACTGAACCACAGAGTCGCTTGATTTTTGGCCCCAATTTCGGGCATGAAAATGGACCAATCAGTGAACTGCACAATATATGTATAATATTAAAGGGAAACTATAGTGCCAGGAAAACAAAGTTGCCTAATTATCTGGATGTCCCTCGAGTGACTGTCTGGTAGACAGCCTCTAGAGGTAGAGTTAACCCTCAAAGTTAATTATTGCAGTTTATTAAAAACTGCGATATCTTTTAGGTGAAGACACCATGCTAATGAGATAAATATTTAATCAGATCTAGGTGTAGTTGGTTGACTGTTTGGTGGCATGCTAGAGTGGCATCTATCCACTGCTGGGTAGAGAACCATGTTGTAGTCTCCCCTCATCACTAGATGATGTGATGCAAATAAAGTTAGATATGTGTGCAGCGTCTTTCAAAATTGTGGGTCCAGGGTGTTGGGAGCACAGCTGCAGGACATTTTATACTCTTACAATTAATACCCTTTTATTCACTCTGACTTTTGGTTTGTCCCTAGAAGCAGTAATAAGTGAGGCCAACAATTTCTATTAATTAATATTTCTAAAAGACACTTTTATTGTGAATTATTTTAAGAAATATATGCAATTTATCATTACAATTATAAGTGAAAACATATCAGTTTATACATTTAGCTTGCTACTATGATACAATTATCTTTCACCACTAATGGTTCCCAAATTCCAACCCATTGGTTAAGGCACGTGGATACATGATGTTCACTTTTTTGGGCTGCTGGCATGCCTTGAAGACTGCACCAAAATATGTTAATATAACCTCACAGTTTGTCACCCATTCTATAAGGCTTGTTAAGATGAATGTCTTAGAGTTAGCCCTGCAACTACAGATGTCACAGCTGAGCTATAAGCAATCCAGGCAGTGAATTTCTAAAATGCTTTCATAGACCCATTCATTAAAATCAAATTGATCTATACTTCTCTATTGACAAAACCCTTTTGGCTGTATTGATAAGAAAACAAACTCCTTCCCCCCACCAAAGATCTGGACCATTGCAATAACCAAAAGGTCATTTGTCACCTGTTAGTTTTCCTTTATTCTGTTCAGTGAGGGGTAAGTGATGTTCTCTGTACATTTGACCAAAATGTATAATGATGACATGAAGGGAAAGGCTTATTAAGTGTTTTCTAAATCGTCACACACATTCCATTATTAATCGTTGGAAGTAGAAAACAGATTTTAATATTTTTTAGTTGTCATTAATCTTCATAAAATAATACCATGAAGGAGAAAAATCATCACTTTTGCATAATAAATTATCAACTTTAATATTATAGAATATTTATTCATATGAAATCAACTAAATCAATGGGAATTTGCTTTAAGAATAAGGAGCACAATTTTAGACCAACAAATTATCATTCAGCATTTAAGAGGTCATTTGTTGTTATCTAACTCTGTAAATGGCATATGTGGGTTATTCGCCCATAATTCGCCCATAACACTGGAATCTAGATATATCCTGCTTATATACTCCTTTCTATTGAAATAGAAAGGTTATAAACTCAGCAATTATGGAATTTCAACATAGTGATGGGATGCTCAGAATATGATCAGTGCATGTATTAAAGTTTCATCCCTATATTTTATGTTAACAGGTACGTTTATATAGTTGTTATAAATGCATTGTTGACTTAGTATATTCCATATACAATTTTGGTCTTTTGTTAAAAAAACAAAAAACAAAATGATAATATTTATATTAATGGTTGTGATTCTTTTTCTAATCTTTATTTCTTACAGGAGACTGTGTGGATTCCTAAAGGATACTACATAGTATAGGGAAAATATAATAAACATTGTAAATATAAATATAGAATAAATATAGAATTTTACATGACTTTGGACATATATTTTTTCCTGATCAAACCATGTCAACATTTACCCCTTTACCAAGAAAGGATATATACAATTACTGTTCTACTAACTTGCGTGCATCTCAGCACATTGTGAAACCTGGAAGTGGGGCTACTCTTTTTTTATTTATTTTTCTCTCTTTATATGTTTTACACAATTTAAAATTATCTTAAACATGTTTGTACGTTGGAAGGTAAAATATATATATTTTTGGAGGAAATATTATAAACAGTATGTGTTTGAAATATTTCTAAATGGCTCTGAATTCTTATCCCGGGGCTTTAAAAGGCTGTTTGAAATACACGCACAAATATCTATTCCAGTTTTGTTTTGGGTTTTCTAAAATTACTTTTTCTGCTCAGCTAAGCATGTCATTAATGTTACCCTATATGGACCATTATATTTGTCCCAGTTTTCAAATAAACCATATTTCTTCTCACGTTCGATGTTCAATGTTTATTCCTGTTTACTATCCTGGGTTGCGTGAGAATAATTTCTTACTTACTAAGCAAGTAACAAAAGCCCGATGTGAACCAGATGACCTTTCAAAGTAACATTCTAAACAATTTTGCTTAGAGGCTTTGATGGGGAAGATGCTATTGAAAGATATCATGTACTGATGCTTTTAAGCAGGTCTAGACATTTGATAAAATTAGGACGGTAATAGACTATTTCTTTTGGTCACATAAAGATGTGTGTATCATCATGGAGACAATATTCTTTATTCAAACAGTGAGCTAAGTGCACTTCAACAAATCTGAGCACAGCTATTTAATGGTTGTCAAAAAACACTTTTTCATTAAATATTGACATACAGTTGATTGCACATATAATTGTTGTTTTACAATGTGCACGCACGTATATGCCAAAGGCTATGTTGGAGATGGATTTGTACTTTTTTAGACTACTCACTTTATATAGTAATACACGTTTTAACGTGTTGAATATTGTTTTAAAATACTGATTTGGACCATCTAGTCAGATTTTCTTCTTTAATTTTTATCAGGACTTTAAGTTGAAAATATGCATATCCTTACTCACCAGATGATTACCATTCTGTTTAATGCTTTGACTTAGATATATGTAAGGCATTGTGTATTAACATATGTTCATGTTGAATTTGTGTTTAATATAGAAAGAGTGCTTCTGGAAGATTACATTCAAAGTTCATTTGTTTTCAAATATATATCGATGATATTCAAGCACATTCATTTGATTGTGTATTTGTATTAATATCTCAGATAACGAGTTGACCTTTTTTAATATAAAAATAAAATGTTTATGTTAATATTCAATAACTAAAGGTACCAATAGACAAGTAAAAATGGCGCTAAAATTAATGTGTACAGTACAATATAAGATTAAAGCAGCACTATATATCGTGAAAAAGCTCCTCTCACATAACATACAAAAAACCAAAAATAAAGTGCGCTGTGCCTTTAAGACCAATATTAGTGAATAATTCACACAAATATTAATTAACAATAATAATAACTCTTCAAAAGTATTATAATGTGCACTGTGCTTAAATACTATAGATCAATTCAAGTGATATAAAAATCACATACATATGTGATATCTTAAAAGTGCATTAGTGTCAGACCACATAAGTAAAGCTTTAAAAGCTTTAAAAGAGACTGTGATGGATTAGTGGGCAGATCTGATGAAGCCGAGCACGTCGGCGAAACGCGTCATCACGCCCTGACGTCATTACGTCCAACGGCCGTAAGCCCCGCCTCCCGGAACAAGTGTGAGAGACAGTAGCCCTGAGAGCCTGGAAAGGACCTACGAAATTGTTTTGGACTATATCACACCGGTGAGGAGAAGGACATACAGCCAGACAACTGATTTTAATGATTGAAGTGTCTAAATAAAGGATATTACTGCCATCACAGCCTCAAGCCTCTATATACCGAGATGCCTATACAGTTCAGAGCAGACTAAATTGCTCTACTCTTGTGAGTGTTTTGATTTATAATTTCAATATTTTAAATTTTATGCATATTGCCCTATGAGTTTTTTTCTGTTTTCTTTGAGTATATCACAGAATTGTCAACAGAAGCAACTTTTAAAAGTGAGTTTATTTTTCAATTAGCACTTATGTGGTCTGACACTAATGCACTTTTAAGATATCACATATGTATGTGATATTTATATCACTTGAATTGATCTATAGTATTTAAGCACAGTGCACATTATAATACTTTTGAAGAGTTATTATTATTGTTAATTAATATTTGTGTGAATTATTCACTAATATTGGTCTTAAAGGCACAGCGCACTTTATTTTTGTTTTTTTTTAATATTCAATAACTACCTATTGAGCAGATCCGTAAAGACAGTGGATAATATACATATAAAATATTTATATGTTCAAGGTAGCATATTATTTTTTATTGTTTTAATGGGGGAGAGGGGCTGTGAAAAATCCAAGTAGATTATACAGAGTGCCGGGGGGATAACCATTCCAAAAGTGGCCAGAGGTCCCCAAGCCGCTATGTACAATCACAATTATTGATATGATGTCAACATAGTGGCAACATATTTGCAGCGCAGTACAATTGGTAAAAAACATAAACAATTAATGTATGAAGTTTAGGAACAGTAGGTGAAGAAGGTCCTAACCAAACAAGCTTGCAATCAAAAAGGATGAGTACAAATTCACAAAGGGAAGTGAGGGAATCAATGTTCGGAATGTACCTGAGGATGGCTGAGATGTTTGGGAGAAGGGAGCACAGTAGATGGGAGACAGCAGAGGAAAGTTGTGGGGGATGAGTAGTTAAGGGGAGTGTGGATACAATTATCTATATGGTTCTTATAGTTGAAACTATCAGTGAACATTATTTTTTGTTTCTTTGATTTTGCATAATTTCTTGTCCTTGGATGTTTATTTCAATGAGTTCTAGTTAGAGGTTACACATATAACTGTTCATTGGGGAGGCTATTCATTGGGGTATTTCTGGTTTTGTGTGAATCTCTGTGTATTCCCATCCATTTTGTTTTTCATGTCAGGATCCATCACATTACTTTGACATCCTAAAGATTTCATTGTGTTGGTATGTATTTGGTGTCAGTGGTAGAATTCGCATACAATCTTGACAGCAGCAGAAAGGGTTTAGGGCTCTGCAGTCAGTTTCCTTTTTTAATGTCTACCATGACTTTTTGTTTAATGCTGGTTCTATGTGTAATGCATATTTATTCACCCACAGCTTAGTACTGGAACTAATTCAGACCTTCCAAAGTTTTTGGTGGGATACGGACCCTGCATCCAGAGACACCAGTGAGCTGTCCTCAGGGGGCACAACACAAATACATTATTGATGCACTATAAATGCAGTAGGAACTAGGACCATGAATGGAGAGCTTTGGTAGCACTCTATGCTTGATTCCGTATGGTGGGAGACTGTCTGTCAGCCCAGATTTAATATCAGGCTGACAAATCCACTTTTTTATGCCGACTCGTCCATTATGGGTATCGCCAGTGACACAAGTTGTGTCATTGATGATGCTCCTGAAGGCCCACCTAATCACCCAAAACCCATGCCTCCCCTATATATATACATATACTCTTGTCTGCAGCCTTTGCAATCCCTCCACTACTAACCCCGCCCAGACTCTGTGGCTGTCCAATTACAGACTTCCCAATGCAGTTTAATGAGAACTCTTTGCAAGGTAGGTGCTCTAGGCAATTGCCTGTCACTTGAGTTTAGCTTCACTGAGCTAAACAATCAGGAAAAACAAGACGTGTCTGCATAAAAGCCAGAGGGGTGTATCAAGAATTAAGAGGCTAAGTAGCAGACAGGTGCTGCTAATCAAATGACCTTGATTAATTGATCATCAGCAAGTGTGACCACTTCTATAAAAGCCAATGTTTTAGCAGTTTGCTGGTCTGGAGTATTCAGGTTTGTGTTAAAACAATGCCGAGGAGGAAAGACATCAGGATTGATCTTAGATAAGCAATTGTTCCTGCCCATCAAATGGGGTAGGGTTATAAGGTATTTTTCCAAACAAATGAAAGTCCATCATTCTACAATGAGAAAGATTATTCCAAAGTGGAACACATTCAAGACCGTTGTCAATCTTCCCTGGAGTTTACATCCCAGTGTAATGCTCAGAGAAATTGGAAAACACTGAGTTACATTTTGCACACTACAGGCCTCAGTTAGCATGTTAAAGTTCATGACAGTATAATTAGCAGAAGACTGAACAAGTATGGTTGTTTGGAAGGGTTGCAATGAGAAGCCTCTTCTCTCTAAAAAGAACATGGCAGCACTGCTTATTTTCGCAAAGTTACATTTGAACAAACCACAAGACTTCTGGAGCAATTTCCTTTGGACAGACAAGACCAAAGTGGAGATGTTTGGCCATAATGCACAGCGCACCCTTTGGTGAAAACCAAATACAACATCAGCACAAACACCTCATACCACCTGTCAAGCACGCTGGTGGAGAGGTGGTGGTTTAGGCTTGTTTTGCAGCCACCTGAGACCTGAGAACTTGAAGTCATTGAGTCAACCATGAACTCCTCTGTATATCAAAATTATTCTAGAGTCAAATGTGAGGTCATGTGATTGACAGCTAAAGTCTGGTCAAAATCAGGTCATGCAATAGGACTATGATCCAAAGCAAATCTCAATGACCTAATAATTGTTATGTCCTGATATGTAAAACCATAGAATTCAAAGTGGTTGTACTTTCTTTTTCCTATGACTGTATGACTGTGTGTGTGTGTATATATATATATATATATATATATATATATATATATATATATATATAATCCAAAGAAATGAGAGCACTCACTGGATTTAGAAAACTGTATATCCAAATACTAGGCAAACAAATCAACGTTTCGACCGTCAAGCGGTCTTTATCAAGATCTATATATATACACACTTCATTGAAAAGTCTATTCTTTGTATTTACTTGTGTAAACAATAAACATTTACTCAGAGGTTCAATTCAAGGTTTTATATTTTTACTGTACATATTTCCACTTATAATAAATGCTCACAGAAACACTTCTATGCACAATTCAACATTTTCTAGAGCTGTATACTTTGTTGCCAAGGCAACATCCATGTGAAATCCCACAAACGAACTGTATTTTATTAAGACAATCGTTTTTACATTTATGTAAAGCATTTTCTACAATTCTATGAAATTGCTGATCTTATGTTTCTATATCAATTATCTTTTTAGATATGCAATTGGATGTAAGAGGTCACTTTACAAATTGTCATTCTCTCTATATATTTTATGTTGTATTTCTTACACTATAGTACCCTCTGGTTTCCCACTCCCTCATGCAAAGGGTTAAAAAAAAAAAAACAACCTTTCTGTACTCATCTGTTTCCAGCACTGATCTCCCTCGGCACGGGGTCAGCATTACAGCTCCACCAATGTCATCCGATGAGAGGGATTAATAACTATCCGAGCACATTGGACATTCCCCATTGGAAAGCATTGCTTTAATACTTTCCTATGGGGATTTAACTGATGCGGAAAGTCGTCTTGCAGAGCATGAGGACTTCTAGCGTCAGTTAGGTGACCAAAAGTCAGCTAGCAAGCAAGAAGTTTTTATTTTGTTTATAGCATTTAACTTGAGCTACCATGGTGATTGTCAAACAGTAAAACAATTTTACCAGAACATTTAAGTTCAGAGTATTGTATAAACACATAATTGTGATGCTCTGCATTTAACATCCTGCAGTAACTCCAAGGTCTCATCTCATACTCATACTTACTCATAGGAACAGCGATTGTGATGCTCTGCATTTAACATCCTGCAGTAACTCCAAGGTCTCATCTCATACTCATACTTACTCATAGGAACAGTGATTGTGATGCTCTGCATTTAACATCCTGCAGTAACTTCAAGGTCTCATCTCACACTCATACTTACTCATAGGAACAGCGATTGTGATGCTCTGCATTTAACATCCTGCAGTAACTCCAAGGTCTCATCTCATACTCATACTTACTCATAGGAACAGCGATTGTGATGCTCTGCATTTAACATCCTGCAGTAACTCCAAGGTCTCATCTCACACTCATACTTACTCATAGGAACAGTGATTGTGCTGCTCTGCATTTAACATCCTGCAGTAACTCAAAGGTCTCATCTCATACTCATACTTACTCATAGGAACAGCGATTGTGATGCTCTGCATTTAACATCCTGCAGTAACTCCAAGGTCTCATCTCACACTCATACTTACTCATAGGAACAGTGATTGTGCTGCTCTGCATTTAACATCCTGCAGTAACTCCAAGGTCTCATCTCACACTCATACTTACTCATAGGAACAGCGATTGTGATGCTCTGCATTTAACATCCTGCAGTAACTCCAAGGTCTCATCTCATACTCATACTTACTCATAGGAACAGTGATTGTGCTGCTCTGCATTTAACATCCTGCAGTAACTCCAAGGTCTCATCTCATACTCATACTCACTCATAGGAACAGTGATTGTGCTGCTCTGCATTTAACATCCTGCAGTAACTCCAAGGTCTCATCTCACACTCATACTTACTCATAGGAACAGTGATTGTGCTGCTCTGCATTTAACATCCTGCAGTAACTCAAAGGTCTCATCTCATACTCATACTTACTCATAGGAACAGCGATTGTGATGCTCTGCATTTAACATCCTGCAGTAACTCCAAGGTCTCATCTCACACTCATACTTACTCATAGGAACAGTGATTGTGCTGCTCTGCATTTAACATCCTGCAGTAACTCCAAGGTCTCATCTCACACTCATACTTACTCATAGGAACAGTGATTGTGATGCTCTGCATTTAACATCCTGCAGTAACTCCAAGGTCTCATCTCATACTCATACTTACTCATAGGAACAGCGATTGTGATGCTCTGCATTTAACATCCTGCAGTAACTCCAAGGTCTCATCTCATACTCATACTTACTCATAGGAACAGCGATTGTGATGCTCTGCATTTAACATCCTGCAGTAACTCCAAGGTACTGACTGAAGCTTGGAAGATACTTCACCTCATTTATTCTTACGTTGCTACTATATTTTCATGTGTTACTATAGAATTGTTTCCAATTATACCTGTAGTTTGCCACTGTAATTTTCTGTGCATGCAGTTTTTATCATTGCCATTTAATGTTTCGGACCAATATTTAATTTACACAGTTATTAATATTTTGGGTGATAGAATTTGGTTGCTAAACTTTTCAACACATTGCTACTTTACCCCTCCCCTCACCTCCCTTTCCCTCCCCATGCTCTTCCTGGCTGTAAATACCTTCATATAACCGTTCTATCTCCATCTCTGTTCTTCAGGTCTCATCTCACACTCATACTCACTCATAAAAACTGTGATGCTCTGCATTTTTTTTATCCTCACCACTTCCCACCCACCCAGGTTCCCCCTAAATATATAGCATGCTCCTCCAGCTGTTTGAGATTCTCACTTAATTACCTCTTCATTCCCTTTACATTTTATCAATAGCTGCTTCTCTCTGTTAACTCTTTTAGCCATCACCTCCCAAATTTCCCTGCTACTTTTTGTCTCAAATCCTTATGGTATCTTTTAGATTGTAAGCTCACAGGCTATCTAGCTATACACTTGTTATAAAAGAGCTTCAATGGCTAGTTATCAGCTTACGGACAGGGCTCTCACTACCTCGTGTATTTGTCTGTCTGTATGTTCTCCACTAATTGTACAGCACTGCAGAATCTGTTGGTGCTTTATAAATACCAGTAATAAATAAATAAAAACAAATAGAGCAATAATCTTGTTTCAATACTTTGGATATGTTTTTTTAAGTAATTTAATATTTTTGGATGAACATTTAAAAAAAAATTGTTTTAAATATTAAAATATCAAAAAATTGATCATATATCATACATCTCCCATCATTGCATCTCCTATAATACTCTTTAGCTATATTACTGGCAAAGCATCAGGGGAGATGTAGTCCACAGCATCAAGAGTGCCAAAGGTAGCCTACTACTGCACTATATTAAAACAATTTTACAGCTAATAATTCTTCAATTATCACCTAATTAACAACAAAGAAGACATGAAAGGCAGACAGACAGACAGACAGACTTCAAACCTCCTTTGCTGAACTTTGTCTCATTGCAATGCTAAAGAGATTTAAGTATTTTACAGAGGTGCATTTTCACACTATTTGGTGCACAGATCAAGTGAGAAGTAAATATAAATTTATCTTGCAATTTATATAAATATACATTATTTTACTGTTCCTCCTTTTTTTCTCTCTAACGGTTACTACTTGCTACTAGAGGTATCCCCACAAAGTATGTATGTTTTTTTTTTCCATCAGAATAATCTGTATCGATATATTTAATAAAATACACTAGCCAGAATGCACAAATGTAAAGTCAAATAACAGCCCAGATGAGGTTGGGGTTTATATAGTTTGCTGCAGTTTAATTCATCACAGAAGATGAGTTCTCAATAAGTTAATCTGTTTATTTACCATCTTATTAACAGTTTTCTAAGTGGGCTGTGTGTTGTCATCTCTCCAGCTGCCGACTTCTTTAGAGAGACAACGTTTTTTTGACCAGTTGTGAGTGCAGCATGCACAAGTTGGACAGAACTTGGATAGCAAAGAAGGAAGTAAATGTTCTCCTTGGATGACACTGCTTCAGGAGGCAGTGTAATACATCGTTGCATTTGTAAAACAGGGAACTCTCTACTCTCTAACCTAACCTATGCATTGGTGCCAAGTTGTAATAATGGATGTTCTATTTGATGTTCTTATTTAAATCTACATTTAACGTCTGCATTTTAAGAGCACTGAGTACCTTGATCTCCATCATATGTTATAAGTGAGATTTTAGAACTCGTAGATCTGGAGTACAGTGGAAATTACATTGTAAAATGAGTGCAACTTGTTGTGTACATGGCAATTTCAAGTACAGATTGCTAACACATCCTGGCACTGGACCACTAGCACAGCAGATCCTAAATGCATTTGTCTCAAAATGTTCCACCTACATGATTCTGTACATTTTTGGTGATAGCAGTAAATTAATATCCTGTTTCTGAAGATGAGTAGTGATTCTAATTTGCAGGATTCCCATCTTGGTTGAGGCATTGTACAAATTCCTTATCATGATTACAATAACTGATTAATATGTATAATCTGTCATACTTTGCTTTTTTGTCGAAAAGATGTTCTTTGTAGTCACTGCCATAATTTGCATAGATCATCTATGACAGGTAATGTAATGTTAGACTTTGATATTAATACAATGAACCTTATTTTTATCCTGTGAAAAGTTTATCACTGTTTTATTCTTGCAATTTTTTTCCTCTTAGTGTCTATGGGGAAACTAGAGAGATACATTTGGCACAGGTAATAGAATCCAAAAACCTCAAACCTCTTCAATTATGCAGAGAATTTCAATAGCCTCTTGAGAACTAAGGGAACACACTTGACATTGGTGACACCAAATTAACATTTTCCTGTCCTTACCGGTATTAATTAGTGATCGTCAGTATATAAACATCTTGCCACTTGTTTTTGTATTCATAGTTCATTTTCACTGCTTTTTTAACTAGCATCTGTTTTCAGTTACATTTTTTACTTCTTGATTAGTTGACTAGCACAGTAAACATTTAATTTTGCATAACAAGTTTCTATTTTTATTATAATTGAGCATTATAAAACCAAAATGTGTATAGGTGTCAGTACTTACTTTTGTCTTTTTAGTCTATATCTTCTGTATTTTAGATTTTTTTTAAAGGTTGTTTCAGTTGTCTTTCGTTTTGTTACTATGCCTACATGTGTCACTTTTTTGATACTGTTGTTAATTTGAAGAAGCCTGTATTTTGCTCCTTCCTTACTGACATTTAGCAACTTAGTATCAAGGTGCATTATTTGGCTATGTGCACCTCAGGCTGATTCTCTAGGTCACTTTATTCCTAATTTGTAGCAGTTTGGTGTATTATATATTTTATATATTTTTAATATCTTTCAATAAAACTTTATTATTTTTTGTTCACTCTGTATAATACACGGTAGTGGGTGCATATAGTATTATTGCTCCAGAAGGGGTACTAGTGTTGAGGGGATTTGTTTCCCGCATTTCTGGGATTCTCGCTCCTCATTCTTTTTGCTTATTCGTTAATATAAGGGTTAGGCCCTTTTTAGTACCCCAGTAACCTATTTCTTTGTATCCTTTTTGCTGAAAAAAATTTCAGCCTAAGGAGCATTGTGTTTGCTGTTTCAGTTGTCTTTTGTTTTCATTATTCAGTGAAAAGCACACTTTAAAGGATTTATTTAGCACGAAAACCTTGCTAGGTTTAATAGGCATAATTTAATTTAAAAGAGGTATTATAGGAATCAGATAAGATTGCTGATAGGTATGGATGAAAGGAATAACAGTGAAGACAATTTATATTAATCAATTACTTGTCAAGTGATTGGTTTAATAAATTGTAAAGGACTTCTTGAAAATTGAATGATTTGGCGAAGAAGGATCCTGATGAGCTTTGTATATAAAGATTTAATATAAAGAACGGAGAACACGTGGAGACTTTGACCAAGAGGAAAAAGAATAAATCTTAAGCTTTGGTTTATAAGGCAATGATATGATATATTGCTTAGGTTAGGGCTATGTGGAAGCTAGGCTAGGCGTAAGTTAAGTTTGCAGTCTGTTTTGGCTTCTATATAAATTATTAGTGTCTACCATAATCAAAAAGATAATCAAGACTATTGCTCACTACCCATGAGGCCCAAATAATGCCATTGTGATTGCTTGCTGCTTTTGTATTTATCATTTAGAAGATACCAACTTGCATTTTGGTAATGGTCTACCACGGTGGGTGGTATGAGCCAATTGCAGATGGGATAGGTTTCAGCTGTAATAGCACATGAGGGCTACATTTGTATGAGATCTGAGCAGGGACTAATTGAAGGGAATGCTGCTTGGTCTTTGCAAGTCAAATTAGAAAAAAATGTATTCAAGCAAAAAAGCCAGTACTTATCCATTGTATTGTTAATATTTAGTGAAAGCATTTAAATCCAATTTAAATATTTTCTAATACCAAAACAGTTTTGAAAAACAGGTACATACATAGCAATTATAGTGGATGTGGGTATGCAATAGACTTGTGCACAGTGTGATTTCCTGTCTGTCTGAACAATTTTTCCTGAATTGAATTATTATTCGGGACAAACGTCCATGTGACAGTTCGGCATTCAGCATGTCAAAAACAGGGAAAAAAGGCTCAAATCAGTGTACTGTAATGCAAAAAGGCCTACAATATTGCCTTGCTTAATTTGCCATAACTATATTATATCTATTAAAAAAGAACGTACATTTATAATGATGATTGATTGTGTTTTTCTTTTGCAATCCTGTTGTAATGCAAAATGTGGAGCAGCCGTGGCAAGAGTTAAGTTGAAAAAATGTTTTAGTTAAATAAAGGAAAAAGTCAATTAAAAAATAGATGACACACTCACCCAGTTCACTGTGAGATGAACAAAGCTTTCCCACACATCCAGCAGGTGGCACCAGTGACTCTGCTTCAGTGTGCGACACTGAACACTCAACATTGAACACCAACACTCAAAGCTGGTGTAAGGGACACTGGTAGAAGTTAAGCAGGCACATCAGTAATTTAGTGTTAGCGTAAGCCATCTTACACTATCATTAATGATACAAACTATCTCCCACTCCTATACTGGCACAGCAAGGGTAAATTAAGACAATCCCTGTTTACTGGTCTGTCTCTCTTAATAGCTTCTGAAAACAAAACCGTATGGAAATATATAGATATTTTACTGCAAGCTGCTCAGTTTTCCCCTCTGTTGGTCATTTCTCACTTGATCTGTGAATACATCATCTTGACTGAACAGAAGATACAGCCCATATCACTGGGTAGACCTCTTATCCTACTTTGCATCTAAACTGATTATCGACCTCCCTTAAAACAAAATAATCAGCTTCCTTTCCATTCCATCCCCCTATTTTTCTGGTGCCACAAATGGAATCTCTGAACCCTGAAGAAGCAGTATCTGAACCCATTCAGTCTCACCAGACATCGACGTTTGCTCAGTTTTAAGACCGAATTAGGTTTCAGAGACACTGAATTCAGCAAAACAGCCAATTGGCTCATATTCTGCCTGAATCTCAACTCGGACTGAACCGAATGTTCAAGTTCAGTATACTGTGACCCTACAGGGGACATGGGTGGATCCGGGGGATAATGCATCTCCCACAGAGAACCAAGTTGAAGCTTTCAGGATCCATGCTTGGTCCCTGCTGGGCAAGTGCTACCATGGCCCCTCTACATTTATTGGTAATTTAAGTTGTACAATATGCAGAGTAGATTAGAATTATTTCTTGAGGATGACCTTGATGTATATACACTTTTTGACTGCTTTTTGCCACATATATTTTTTGCCACATATATACTTAGTTGGCCTCTTTGTCAATTTCAATTACCTGTGTTTTCTGACGCACAGTCAGGATTAATACCTTATTAAAATAGTGAATCATTTGCTCTTCATAAGGTTTAGGCAAGTAAAAAGGTCAACTCTGAAAATCTTACTTTTTTATATGACATTAACAGATTAACCATTACTATGGAGATTACATTATTAATAAATGGGTCGTTCACCTAATGTGTGTTGTTTTGTTGAACAAGTGATTCGGTTGAAAATCTGTCTTGCATGTCTTTCTGTGAAGGTTAATTTATATGATGTATTTCTCACATTGAAGAGTTTAATCAATATTCTGAATAACGTTAGATTGTGAACTAGTGAGAAGGACCCTCTCTACCTGATCCATCAGTTTGTCTCTGTCAAATGGTCTTAAAATTTCCTATAAGTACTGCGGCCAAGTACAGAGTACGTTGTTGATACTTAAAGCTTTAATGCTAATCTATCTACTAGAGATCAGATGGTACACAGTATTGCAAGTACCTACAATAACTATCAATTCCCTTTGCTTTCAACAAGATCTTGATATATTATGTTACTTTATATATATATTTTTTTTATTTACGAGCAGTACAGTGAGAACATGCTGTCATTGACAGAAAACATTTATTATATGAGGAAACAAGGACATGACATTTACCAGTTTGGTGGCTAGGGGCATAATATTTGTGTCACTTGTCACCAGCTCACTTGAAAGTGAGCCTTATGATCTAAAGCAGGCGTAGGCAACCTTCGGCATTCCATGTGTTTTGGACTACAATTCCCATAATGCTTTGCCAGCATTATGGATATAAGAGCTTTATGGGGGATGTAGTACACAACATCTGGGGTGCCGAAGGTTGCTGACCCCTGATCTAGAGTAGTGCATTGTATTCCTATTTTCTCCAGATGCATACCTAAACCCTAATTTCTCTCAGCAACTAACTTCACAAATATCATCTGCAAACAATGTATTAAGTTATTTTCAGTCAAGGCAGAAACTCCATGATGCTTCTACCTATCTTTAGCAATGTCACCACACTTAATGCTACATATTCTGTTCCCGCTTTTAGCTACTGCTTTTCCATAATTTTCTAAAGAAAACCATGTTTGTGGCTTTTCAACTTCCCATGCATTCTTTCGTTTTCCAGATTCATGATGGATACATCCTGATTGAGCCAACATCCTCCCATCCACCCTTTCGCTACATTTCTTTATAGTATGTTCTATGAGCTGCGTCTAATCATATCTATTTAACTACCTCAAAAGCATTGAGTATTTACATATGTCCCCAGATCATTGACCATCATTGTCATACAACCCCTTCAACGTCATATCTCAACTCCCAATAATTACCATTAGATTGCCAGCTCATGAGTCATCTTACTATTTAGATAAGCACTTTGTCTAAAAGTACTGTAATTGAAAGATTGTAAGCTCACAGGCAGAGTTGTTTGTTACATTTGTATCACTTTACATATTCTCTGTCTATATTTCGCTCAACTACCAATGTTCTGTTTTCATATATTGTAAAGTGCTCTGGATTAGAACGTTATATAATAACTGTAAAATAAAAAAATATATGTATCCTAACTACCACTAAATCTGTGGACATATCTGCTCAAACAATCATTAACGAGTGTAATAAACCTTAAATAAAAGGGAAAGAGCTGGAAAAAAAACTTGTCTGCGTGGAGGGTATGAGGAGACATACCTGTGCAACTCTCCATGGTAGATACATCAGATTACCTAGTAGGTAACTAGGGTGAAGTATGGTGCATTAATATTTGGGAGAAAAGCCCAAAAAGAGGATGCCCAATTCCCCACCACTAAGCAGACATAGGAGCCCACTGAAAGCTGATACTGACATGTGCTACTGCAAGTGGGCATCAGCTAACAATCAGAGCTTAGGACCTCTGTGATTTGCTGTCACAGTGGTCCAATGCCAGTAACTAGTGTTGTCGCGAACCCGAAATTTTCGGTTCGCGAACGGCGAACGCGAACTTCCGCAAATGTTCGCGAACCGGCGAACCGCGCGAACCGCCATTGACTTCAATGGGCAGGCGAATTTTAAAACCAACAGGGACTCTTTCTGGCCACAATA
The DNA here is from genome assembly GCF_036172605.1 of Pelobates fuscus. NCBI lineage: Eukaryota > Metazoa > Chordata > Amphibia > Anura > Pelobatidae > Pelobates > Pelobates fuscus. The sequence goes on from NC_086318.1 coordinate 410,289,738, forward strand.
GTGATGGAAAAGTTGTTTCAAGGGGACTAACACCCGGACTGTGGCATGCCAGAGGGGGATCCATAGCAAAACTCCCATGGAAAATTGCACAGTTGATGCAGAGCAGAGTCAATGGGACCTGATGGAATACACCCAAAGCTATTAAAAGAGCTTAGTGGTGTACTAGCAAAACCATTAACAGATTTATTTAACCAATCATTGATAACAGGAGTAGTCCCAGAAGATTGGAAGTTAGCGAATGTTGTGCCCATTCACAAGAAAGGTAATAGGGAGGAGTCGGGCAACTATAGGCCAGTAAGCCTTACTTCAGTAGTGGGGAAAGTGATGGAAACCATGTTAAAGGATAGGATTGTTGAACATCTAAAAACACATGGATTTCAAGACCAGAGACAACATGGGTTTACTTCAGGGAGATCATGCCAAACTAATCTTATTGATTTTTTTGATTGGGTAACTAAAATTATAGATCAGGGTGGTGCAGTAGACATTGCTTACCTAGATTTCAGTAAGGCTTTTGACACTGTTGCACATAGAAGGCTTATCAATAAACTACAATCTTTAAGTTTGGATTCCAATATTGTTGAATGGGTAAGGCAGTGGCTGAGTGACAGGCAACAGAGGGTTGTAGTCAATGGAGTATATTCGAAGCTTGGGCATGTCACCAGTGGGGTACCTCAGGGATCTGTACTTGGACCCATTCTCTTTAATATTTTTATTAGTGATATTGCAGAAGGTCTTGATGGTAAGGTGTGTCTTTTTGCGGATGATACTAAGATATGTAACAGGGTTGATGTTCCAGGAGGGATAAGCCAAATGGAAAATGATTTAGGTAAACTAGAAAAATGGTCAGAGTTGTGGCAACTGACATTTAATGTGGATAAGTGCAAGATAATGCATCTTGGACGTAAAAACCCAAGGGCAGAGTACAGAATATTTGATAGAGTCCTAACCTCAACATCTGAGGAAAGGGATTTAGGGGTGATTATTTCTGAGGACTTAAAGGTAGGCAGACAATGTGATAGAGCAGCAGGAAATGCTAGCAGAATGCTTGGTTGTATAGGGAGAGGTATTAGCAGTAGAAAGACGGAAGTGCTCATGCCATTGTACAGAACACTGGTGAGACCTCACTTGGAGTACTGTACACAGTACTGGAGACCCTATCTTCAGAAGGATATTGATACCTTAGAGAGAGATCAAAGAAGGGCTACTAAACTGGTTCATGGATTGCAGGATAAAACTTACCAGGAAAGGTTAAAGGATCTTAACATGTATAGCTTGGAGGAAAGACGAGACGGGGGGATATGATAGAAACATTTAAATACATAAAGGGAATCAACACAGTAAAGGAGGAGACTATATTTAAAAGAAGAAAAACTACCACAACAAGAGGACATAGTCTTAAATTAGAGGGACAAAGGTTTAAAAATAATATCAGGAAGTATTACTTTACTAGAGGGTAGTGGATGCATGGAATAGCCTTCCAGCTGAAGTGGTAGAGGTTAACACAGTAAAGGAGTTTAAGCATGCATGGGATAGGCATAAGGCTATCCTAACTATAAGATAAGGCCAGGGACTAATGAAAGTATTTAGAAAACTGGACAGACTAGATGGGCCGAATGGTTCTTATCTGCCGTCACATTCTATGTTTCTATGTCTATGTTTCTATGCTTTAATCCATAAAGGGCAGAAATCACCTAACATTGACACCTGTCCTCAAAGCCCAGCCCTGATACACACTGACACAGAGCAGAATAGAGACTGTTCCCCCTACATAGGGTCACTTGGCAGATATGGATTGACACCTGTCCTCAAAACCCCTGATACACACTGACACAGAGCAGAATAGGGACTGTTCCCCCTACATAGGGTCACTTGGCAGATATGGATTGACACCTGTCCTCAAAACCCCTGATACACACTGACACAGAGCAGAATAGAGACTGTTCCCTGTCCACAGAGACCATGATACACACTGACACAGAGCAGAATAGGGACTGTTACCCCTACATAGGGTCACTTGGCAGATATGGATTGACACCTATCCTAATGATCCCTGATACACACTGACACAGAGCAGAATAGAGACTGTTCCCCCTACATAGGGTCACTTGGCAGATATGGATTGACACCTGTCCTCAAAACCCCTGATACACACTGACACAGAGCAGAATAGAGACTGTTCCCCCTACATAGGGTCACTTGGCAGATATGGATTGACACCTATCCTAATGATCCCTGATACACACTGACACAGAGCAGAATAGAGACTGTTCCCCCTACATAGGGTCACTTGGCAGATATGGATTGACACCTGTCCTCAAAACCCCTGATACACACTGACACAGAGCAGAATAGGGACTGTTCCCCCTACATAGGGTCACTTGGCAGATATGGATTGACACCTGTCCTCAAAACCCCTGATACACACTGACACAGAGCAGAATAGGGACTGTTCCCCCTACATAGGGTCACTTGGCAGATATGGATTGACACCTATCCTAATGATCCCTGATACACACTGACACAGAGCAGAATAGGGACTGTTCCCCCTACATAGGGTCACTTGGCAGATATGGATTGACACCTATCCTAATGATCCCTTATACACACTGACACAGAGCAGAATAGAGACTGTTCCCCCTACATAGGGTCACTTGGCAGATATGGATTGACACCTATCCTAATGATCCCTGATACACACTGACACAGAGCAGAATAGGGACTGTTCCCCCTACATAGGGTCACTTGGCAGATATGGATTGACACCTGTCCTCAAAACCCCTGATACACACTGACACAGAGCAGAATAGAGACTGTTCCCCCTACATAGGGTCACTTGGCAGATATGGATTGACACCTATCCTAATGATCCCTGATACACACTGACACAGAGCAGAATAGAGACTGTTCCCTGTCCACAGAGACCATGATACACACTGACACAGAGCAGAATAGAGACTGTTCACCATCCACAGAGACCATGATACACACTGACACAGAGCAGAATAGGGACTGTTCCCCCTACATAGGGTCACTTGGCAGATATGGATTGACACCTGTCCTCAAAACCCCTGATACACACTGACACAGAGCAGAATAGGGACTGTTCCCCCTACATAGGGTCACTTGGCAGATATGGATTGACACCTATCCTAATGATCCCTTATACACACTGACACAGAGCAGAATAGGGACTGTTCCCCCTACATAGGGTCACTTGGCAGATATGGATTGACACCTGTCCTCAAAACCCCTGATACACACTGACACAGAGCAGAATAGAGACTGTTCCCCCTACATAGGGTCACTTGGCAGATATGGATTGACACCTATCCTAATGATCCCTGATACACACTGACACAGAGCAGAATAGGGACTGTTCCTCCTACATAGGGTCACTTGGCAGATATGGATTGACACCTGTCCTCAAAACCCCTGATACACACTGACTCAGAGCAGAATAGGGACTGTTCCCCCTACATAGGGTCACTTGGCAGATATGGATTGACACCTATCCTAATGATCCCTGATACACACTGACACAGAGCTGAATAGAGACTGTTCCCTGTCCACAGAGACCATGATACACACTGACACAGAGCAGAATAGAGACTGTTCACCGTCCACAGAGACCATGATACACACTGACACAGAGCAGAATAGAGACTGTTTCCTGTCCACAGACACCATGATACACACTGACACAGAGTGTCCGCGTGAAATAGGGCCGTGAGTAATGACGTCACGGGTAGCCTGCCCATAGTATCGCATAGGGTGGAAGAGCTGATAGGACATCTGAAACGTATTGGGATGGAGATGCTTAATTGTTCTCCAAAATGCTTGACACCACCCCATAGTGAATCTCTGCAAACTTTAATACCATCAGAGGAGGAAGAATGTGGCAGCCCACTGGGATTATTCGAAAAATTTCAAATTGATGATTTTCCAGACCCTGGGGTTGACATTAGTCCAGATTTACATCTTTTGACCCATGAGGATGTTCCAGGCACTACTTGTGAAATAAAGACAGATAATAAAGTGAATGATCCTTCTCCTTGGGACTTGCACCCTGTCGTTGAAGGTGGAGTAGGCAATGGCAAGAGCATGCTGTGGGTAGTCAGTGCAAACACTCTCTTCCCGGTGAATAATGAGGAGACTAACTATGATGACGTTATTTGCATTGAAAGTAATGATGCCAGAGATCTTTTGAAACCATATGGAAGGAACGAATTGGTTAAAAGAAAGGCAAGAGACCACCTGCATATAGACAAGAATACGCATAAGAGAAAGAAGAGAAAAGGTGAAAGAGAAGCTGCAGACTGCCTATCTGCAAATAGTTGAGTTATGTCCTGAAGATGTCCGTGTTACCACAGTGCAGACTCTGTTTGATACACTACTGAGGAGAGTCAGAGAAACCCCAGATCTTTACGTATTAGATGAGTCGGTGCGTGGAGTTGCAGAGAACGTAGAACAAGAAATATTTAAACTTTTCCTGTGTACTGACAGCAGATGTACATAGGGTCACTTGGCAGATATGGATTGACACCTGTCCTCAAAAACCCTGATACACACTGACACAGAGCAGAATAGAGACTGTTCCCTGTCCACAGAGACCATGATACACACTGACACAGAGCAGAATAGGGACTGTTACCCCTACATAGGGTCACTTGGCAGATATGGATTGACAAATCCCTGACAAACAGCTACCACATGCAAGGAAGGCAGCAGGGGCGCAAATGACCCACTCCGACGCGGGAAGGTAGTGACGACAAATAACAATACAGGACTCTTTAGAGGCCCTGTAATTGTAATCAGTCCACTTGAAATCCTTTCACTTTGATCAATTGGAGGGAAGTCTGGTGCAGAGCCACTGACCCATGCGCAGGGCCAGCCTTAGGTCTTTGGGCGCCCTGTGCAAGAAATCTTCACCCTGTCACACCCATGTGAGAAATCTTCACCCTGTCACACACACACACACACAGGCAGACAGCCATACACACGCACACACACAACTGCGACTGACTAGGTTTGTCACCTCCTCAAAAGGACGCATGAGCCTACAGGCATTGCGCATGAGCGTCCAGTAACGTGGCAAAAAAATTCCCAGCTCCCCAGAGGCTGTCCTAGCACCCCGGTCATACAAATATTCATTAACAGCTTTTTCTTGTTGGAGCAGGCGGTCGAACATTAGGAGTGTTGAATTCCAACGGGTAGGGCTGTCGCAAATCAAGCGCCTCACTGGCATGTTGTTTCGCCGCTGGATATCGGCAAAGTGAGCCATGGCCGTGTAGGAACGCCTGAAATGGCCACACACCTTCCTGGCCTGCTTCAGGACGTCCTGTAAGCCTGTGTACTTATGCACAAAGCGTTGTGCGATCAGATTACACACATGTGCCATGCACAGCACATGTGTCAACTTGCCCAACTTCTATGCCGCTATCAAATTTTTTCCGTTGTCACACACCACTTTGCCGATATCCAGTTGCTGCGGAGTCAGCCACTTTTCCACCAGTGCGTTCAGGGCGGACAGGAGTGCTTGTCCGGTGTGACTCTCTGCTTTCAAGCAAGTCGAACCCAAGACGGCGTGACACTGCCGTATCCGGGATGTGGAATAGTACCTGGGGAGCTGGGGGGGGTGCCGTTGATGTGGAGCAAGAAGCAGCGGCACAAGAGGACTCAGCCGAGGAGGTTATGGAAGAGGATGGAGTAGGAGGAGTAGAGGAGGTGGCAGCAGGACTGCCTGCAATTCGTGGCGGTGTCACCAACTCCTCTGCAATGCCACGCATTCCTTGCTTGTCAGCCGTCAGCAGGTTTACCCAATGCGCAGTGTAGGTGATATACCTGCCCTGACCATGCTTTGCAGACCAGGTATCAGTGGTCAGATGGACCCTTGCCTCAACACTGTGTGCCAGACATGCCATGACTTCCTTTTGCACAATCGAGTACAAGTTGGGGATTGCCTTTTGTGAAAAGAAATTCCGGCCGGGTACCTTCCACTGCGGTGTCCCAATAGCTACAAATTTTTTGAACGCCTCAGACTCAACCAGATTGTATGGTAAAAGCTGGCGGGCTAATAGTTCGGACAAGCCAGCTGTCAGACGCTGGGCAAGGGGGTCACTTGGTGACATTGGCTTCTTACGCTCAAACATGTCCTTGACAGAAACACATGACTGTGGGCAGATGAGCGGGAACTGCTCAAGGCGGGAGACGGAGTGGCGGATGGTTGAGAGGGGGCAAGAAGGACAGCAGTGGTTGACGTGGCTGAAGATGCTGGACCAGGAGGAGGATGGCGGCTTAGAGTAGGCGTGCTGCTTGTACTCATGTGTTGATCCCATAGGCGTTTGTGATGTGAGATCATGTGCCTACGCAAAGCAGTTGTACCTAGGTGGGTGTTGGACCTCCCACGACTCAGTTTCCTTTGGCACAGGTTGCAAATGGCATCGCTGTTGTCCGAGGCAGACACACAAAAAAATGCCACACTGCTGAGCTCTGCAATGACGGCATTCTGGTGGTGGACACAGCATGCGTTGATTGGCGTGCTGTCGGGCTGACCCCGGGTGCCGATGCATGCTGTCTGACTGTGCCACTAGCTCCTTGCGATGACCCCCCCTGCTTCCAACTTGTCTCCTCCTCCTCCTCTCTCTCTCCCCATCTGAACTTTCACCCTGTTCTTCTTCTCTTCTAGCGGGCACCCACGTGACATCCATGGACGCATCGTCATCATCAACCGCTTCGCTTGTATCTGACAACTCAGAAAAGGAAGCAGCAGCGGGTACAACATCATCATCATCACACCGTACCTCCATGTGTTTAATGCTGCCTGCCTGAGACATATCCCTGTTAACTACATCCTCTAGCAATAATGGTTGCGCATCACTCATTTCTTCAAACGGGTGTGTGAATAACTCCTCTGACATACCAATTAAAGCGGCTGTGGTGCTAGTTTTGGTGGTGGCGGCAGGCGGGTGAGTGCTATCTTGAGAGGTGCCTGAAGCTAAGCTGGAGGAGGATGGTGCGTCAAGGTTCCGAGCGGAGCCTGTACAAGATTGGGTGTCCTGTGTTAGCCAATCAACTAAGTCTTCAGAACTTTTCAAGTTCAGGGTACGTGGCTTCTGAAAACTGGGCATTATTCTAGGGCAAAATGGAATCACAGCACCACGACCACGACGGCCCCTGCGGGGTGGCCTGCCTCTGCCTGTCATTTTTGGGGGGATTAGTGGTACTATGCGTGCAAGCTACTGTGAGACCAGATATGATTGGCAATGTGAACTGTAACAGTTCTGCACAGCACACACTGTAGGCCTGAGACACCCGCTTGAAGAGAAGTAACTGCTATTCAATCTATAACAGTGAAAAACAAATTTTGGTTTTAAACGCACGCTTTAGAGACACCAGATATGATTGGCAATGTGCACTGGAACAGTTCTGCAGAGCACACACTGTAGGCCTGAGACACCCGCTTGAAGACAAGTAACTGCTATTCAATCTATAACAGTGAAAAACAAATTTTGGTTTTAAAAGCACGCTATAGAGACACCAAATATGATTGGCAACTGTCAAAGCACGCTGGAACAGGTCTACAGAGCACACGCTGAAGTAGGCCTGACACCCAGACGCTTGCAGACAACTAACTGATCTTCTATTACAGTGAAAAAAAAATATTTATTTTAAATCTAAAGCTTAACCAATTGTTAAAACAGATATGAGTGGTGGCACTGGGCAAATAGGCACAGTATCCAATGTGAACCTCACACAGAAGCTGGCAGGCAGGCAACTGCTCTTCTATTACAGTGAAAAAAAAATATTTATTTTAAATGTAAAGCTTAACCTATTGTTAAAACAGATATGAGTGGTGGCACTGGGCAAATAGGCACAGTATCCAATGTGAACCTCACACAGAAGCTGGCAGGCAGGCAACTGCTCTTCTATTACAGTGAAAAAAAATATTTATTTTAAATGTAAAGCTTAACCTATTGTTAAAACAGATATGAGTGGTGGCACTGGGCAAATAGGCACAGTATCCAATGTGAACCTCACACAGAAGCTGGCAGGCAGGCAACTGCTCTTCTATTACAGTGGAAACAAAATTTTGGTTGTAAAATCACGCTATAGAGACACAAGATATGAGTGGCAACTGTCAAAGCACGCTGGCACAGGTCTGCAGAGCACACGCTGAAGTAGGCCTGAAACACAGACGCTTGCAGACAACTAACTGCTCTTCTATTACAGTGAAAAAAAAATATTTATTTTAAATGTAAAGCTTAACCTATTGTTAAAACAGAAATGAGTGGTGGCACTGGGCAAATAGGCACAGTATCCAATGTGAACCTCACACAGAAGCTGGCAGGCAACTGCTCTTCTATTACAGTGAAAAAAAAATATTTATTTTAAATCTAAAGCTTAACCAATTGTTAAAACAGATATGAGTGGTGGCACTGACTGTGCAAATGGGGAAGGCATCCAACCTCACACAGAAGCTGGCAGGCAGGCAACTGCTCTTCTATTACAGTGAAAAAAAATATTTATTTTAAATGTAAAGCTTAACCTATTGTTAAAACAGATATGAGTGGTGGCACTGGGCAAATAGGCACAGCATCCAATGTGAACCTCACACAGAAGCTGGCAGGCAGGCACCTGCAATTACATTACACAGGGAAAAAAAAAAAAAAAGCAGCCTGATGTTAGAGCCCTAAAAAGGGCTTTTTGGGGTGCTGTCCTTACAGCAGAGATCAGATGAGTCCTTCAGGATTGTAGTGGACACTGAATACCCTAGCCTAGCTATCAATTTCCCTATCTAATCAGCAGCAGCTAAACTTTCCCTCCTCTCACTAAGCATGCATCTTCCGAATGAATCGAAAATGGATGCTGGGAGGGAGGTTGGAGGGTGTGGAAGGGAGGGAGTGCTGCTGATTGGCTGGAATGTGTCTGCTGACCGAGAGGCACAGGGTCAAAGTTTGCCCAATGATGACGAATAGGGGGCGGATCGAACTGCGCATGTGTCCGCCCGCCGTGGCGAACGCGAACACGCCAAGTTCGCCGGGAACTGTTCGCCGGCGGACAGTTCGGTACATCACTACCAGTAACAGCCATTGTTAGCTATTATTGGACAACTTTAAACTTCCAGTCATTAACTGTACACTCATGAGAGCGTAGTTTAAATGGAGGTCACCATGGCTGGCTGCCTGTGGTAGGAAAGCAACTTCTGAGCTGACTGTTCCAACAAATGTGTTTCTTGGAGACTGCCTGAAGGTTGTATTTGTGAGGTCTCATTATTGTACATCACTGGTCAAGACAAACTCACAAGTCAGTCAATAAATGTACTGTTTAATCAAGAAGAAATGCATTATGCTTGTCACTAGTTTCCAAGTATGTCCTGGTGTCTAGTTATTATGATCCAATTCATGGTATGAAGCGCTGAGTCGACCAAGTTGGAAACATGTAACTCTGTAATAATTCACTTGGAGACCTAAATGGATACTCTAAGCACTAGACTTGGAGATTTGTTTTATTACGAACTGCAAATTGTCTAAATTTGGGCTAATAGTACAAGTTTGCTAACTCTGAGCGAAAATGTAGCTGAATCACGAAACCAATCACAGAATGGACGAGCATGTTTATTTTTATTTGTGATTTGGAATTACAGTACATAAACCAAAATATTGTACCAGTACCTGAGGTGATGATGCCTCTTCCGGGGGTGGTGACAATTTTGTGCTGATGGCCATCAGCTGTGTGAGGGCTTTATAAGCGGACACATGGGAACATGGATACAGGTACCCTTGATAAAGGCAACCAGTTGGTGCCGAAACGTTGGGGGAGTTGGTGCTTAACGATTTAAGTTGTTATAGTTTGCATTCTATATCATATAATGAATTGGAATTACACCCATGGCTCCAAAAAGATGATTGATGGGGGAAAAAAAATGATGGCTATGGGACAGCCACTAAATGCTGATATTATTCACAGATAAAGTGAAATGTGACTAATAATGGGGAAAAGTATGAGCAGTAAAAAAAAAATCTATATTTATATATTATATATGTGGATTGTTTTTGTTACTTCTCCCCTTTTCCCTCTATTGGTCAATTGTTCTCTTGATCTGTGAACCAAATGCACATATATTTATATTATGCATATATGTAGCAGTACACTGACTGGTGCATACCTGGTTGGCTTGGCTTATTCTTTTTTTCTGAATCTTTTTATTAATGATATTCAGATAGATTGAACCACAGTATGGCCAAAATTCAGCTGTCTCAAAGAATGCCTATAGTTTGAACAAAGTCATTTGGCAGAACCCAAGAACTACTACAGAAAACACACTGTGCTATAATATCTGTTTGTGTCTTATCTGTTATTAGTGATGTCACGAACCCAAAATTTTCGGTTCACGAACGGCGAACGCGAACTTCCTCAAATGTTCACGAACCGGCAAACCGCGCGAACCGCCATTGACTTCAATGGGCAGGCGAATTTTAAAACCAACAGGGACTCTTTCTGGCCACAAAAGTGATGGAAAAGTTGTTTCAAGGGGACTAACACCTGGACTGTGGCATGCCGGAGGGGGATCCATGGCAAAACCCCCATGGAAAATTACACAGTTGATGCAGAGTCTGCTTTTAATCCATAAAGGGCAGAAATCACCTAACATTCCTAAATCACAATTGATATGGATTGACACCTGACATATGACATATTGACACCTTGACATATGGATTGACACCTGTCCTCAGAGCCCCTGATGCACACGGACACAGAGCAGAATAGGGACTGTTCCCCCTACATAGGGTCACTTGGCAGATATGGCGTGGTCGTGGGAGGAGGAGGAGGATCACTTTCACCTCTTCCCCTGTTAGATTCCCGTTGTGCTGTGACATCACCCTTATACGCTGTGTAAAGCATACTTTTTAATTTATTTTGCAAATGCTGCATCCTTTCCGACTTGTAATTCGGTAACATTTCCGCCACTGTCTGCTTATACCGGGGGTCTAGTAGCGTGAACACCCAGAACAGGTCGTTCTCCTTCAGCCTTTTTATACGAGGGTCCCTCAACAGGCACAACAGCATGAAAGACCCCATTTGCACAAGGTTGGATGCCGAGCTACTCATTTCCCTTTCCTCCTCCTCACACAGAGCAGAATAGAGACTGTTCCCCCTACATAGGGTCACTTGGCAGATATGGATTGACACCTGTCCTCAAAACCCCTGATACACACTGACACAGAGCAGAATAGGGACTGTTCCCCCTACATAGGGTCACTTGGCAGATATGGATTGACACCTATCCTAAGGATCCATGATACACACTGACACAGAGCAGAATAGAGACTGTTCCCCGTCCTCAGAGACCATGATACACACTGACACAGAGCAGAATAGAGACTGTTCCCCCTACATAGGGTCACTTGGAAGATATGGATTGACACCTGTCCTCAAAGCCCCTGATACACACTGACACAGAGCAGAATAGAGACTGTTCCCCCTACATAGGGTCACTTGGAAGATATGGATTGACACCTGTCCTAAGGATCCCTGATACACACTGACACAGAGCAGAATAGGGACTGTTCCCCTTACATAGGGTCACTTGGCAGATATGGATTGACACCTGTCCTCAAAGCCCCTGATACACACTGACACAGAGCAGAATAGAGACTGTTCCCCCTACATAGGGTCACTTGGAAGATATGGATTGACACCTATCCTAAGGATCCATGATACACACTGACACAGAGCAGAATAGAGACTGTTCCCCCTACATAGGGTCATTTGGCAGGTATGGATTGACACCTGTCCTCAAAGCCCCTGATACACACTGACACAGAGCAGAATAGAGACCGGGGGTCTAGTAGCGTGGACACCCAGCACAGGTCGTTCTCCTTCAGCCTTTTTATACGAGGGTCCCTCAACAGGCACGACAGCATGAAAGACCCCATTTGCACAAGGTTGGATGCCGAGCTACTCATTTCCCGTTCCTCCTCCTCAAACAGAGCAGAAAAGAGACTGTTCCCCCTACATAGGGTCACTTGGCAGATCTGGACTGACACCTGTCCTCAAAACCCCTGATACACACTGACACAGAGCAGAATAGGGACTGTTCCCCCTACATAGGGTCACTTGGCAGATATGGATTGACACCTGTCCTAAGGATCCCTGATACACACTGACACAGAGCAGAATAGAGACTGTTCCCCCTACATAGGGTCACTTGGCAGATATGGATTGACACCTATCCTAAGGATCCATGATACACACTGACACAGAGCAGAATAGAGACTGTTCCCCCTACATAGGGTCACTTGGAAGATATGGATTGACACCTGTCCTAAGTATCCCTGATACACACTGACACAGAGCAGAATAGGGACTGTTCCCCTTACATAGGGTCACTTGGCAGATATGGATTGACACCTGTCCTCAAAGCCCCTGATACACACTGACACAGAGCAGAATAGAGACTGTTCCCCCTACATAGGGTCACTTGGAAGATATGGATTGACACCTATCCTAAGGATCCATGATACACACTGACACAGAGCAGAATAGAGACTGTTCCCCCTACATAGGGTCATTTGGCAGGTATGGATTGACACCTGTCCTCAAAGCTCCTGATACACACTGACACAGAGCAGAATAGAGACCGGGGGTCTAGTAGCGTGGACACCCAGCACAGGTCGTTCTCCTTCAGCCTTTTTATACGAGGGTCCCTCAACAGGCACGACAGCATGAAAGACCCCATTTGCACAAGGTTTGATGCCGAGCTACTCATTTCCCGTTCCTCCTCCTCAAACAGAGCAGAATAGAGACTGTTCCCCCTACATAGGGTCACTTGGCAGATCTGGACTGACACCTGTCCTCAAAACCCCTGATACACACTGACACAGAGCAGAATAGCGACTGTTCCCCCTACATAGGGTCACTTGGCAGATATGGATTGACACCTGTCCTAAGGATCCCTAATACACACTGACACAGAGCAAAATAGAGACTGTTCCCCCTACATAGGGTCACTTGGCAGATATGGATTGACACCTATCCTAAGGATCCATGATACACACTGACACAGAGCAGAATAGAGACTGTTCCCCCTACATAGGGTCACTTGGAAGATATGGATTGACACCTGTCCTAAGGATCCCTGATACACACTGACACAGAGCAGAATAGGGACTGTTCCCCTTACATAGGGTCACTTGGCAGATATGGATTGACACCTGTTCTCAAAGCCCCTGATACACACTGACACACAGCAGAATAGAGTCTGTTCCCCCTACATAGGGTCACTTGGAAGATATGGATTGACACCTATCCTAAGGATCCATGATACACACTGACACAGAGCAGAATAGAGACTGTTCCCCCTACATAGGGTCATTTGGCAGGTATGGATTGACACCTGTCCTCAAAGCCCCTGATACACACTGACACAGAGCAGAATAGAGACCGGGGGTCTAGTAGCGTGGACACCCAGCACAGGTCATTCTCCTTCAGCCTTTTTATACAAGGGTCCCTTAACAGGCACGACAGCATGAAAGACCCCATTTGCACAAGGTTGGATGCCAAGCTACTCATTTCCCGTTCCTCCTCCTCACACAGAGCAGAATAGAGACTGTTCCCCCTACATAGGGTCACTTGGCAGATATGGATTGACACCTGTCCTAAGGATCCCTGATACACACTGACAGAGCAGAATAGGGACTGTCCCCCCTACATAGGGTCACTTGGCAGATATGGATTGACACCTGTCCTAAGGATCCCTGTATTGGTGAACATTGTCGCCCAAACTAATTTATATGCCCATCAATTCTGAGCTACAAATTCGGACTCTTGTTTGGCAAAGATACACACTGTGCCAGAATTTAAAAGATTCTGGGCATTGACTATGCTGATGGGCATCATAAAGAAGCCCTCCATCCGCTCCTACTGGAGCAGTACCCCTATCTGCTCTACCCCCATTTACTCCCAATGTATGTCGAGGAAGAGGTATGAAATGATTCTGCATTTCATGCACTTCAGCGACAACAGCCTGTGTCCCCCTAGGGAGCATCCCCAGTTTGACAGGCTGTATAAAATCCGCCCCCTGATTACCCACTTTGCTGCCAGGTTTGCAGAGGCTTATACACCTGGAAGGAATATATATACGTGGATGAATTCCTGATGAAGTATAAGGGAAGGCTGGGATTCAAGCAGTATATTCCTTCCAAGCGCTCTAGGTATGGTGTAAAGATGTATAAGCTCTGTGATAGCGAGACTGGGTATACTCAGGCCTTCCGGGTGTACGAGGGAAAGGATAGCCACCTTGACCCTCCAGGTTGCCCAGAACATATGGGAACCATATGGGAACATATCATCATTATTATTATTATATAGAGAGGCATTACAACCCTACAACACATACATGCTGAAATCCGCCAATCCGATGCTTCTAATAGTGAAGCATTACAGTTCTATAAGGAACGCACAGCAATACACACAGTCTACTAATCTAATGCTTCTTATAGAGGAGCATTGAATTCAATGTATCTCTATAAGAAGTATTAGCAGCATTTGGCTTGGCATGTGGCTTTCAAATTATTATTATTATTACTTGCACATCAAGCATTGGTGAGGAACACTAGAGTAAAACCGTAATCTCCATTTACAGAAATTTTTTTTTTTTTTGGAGAAACTAAAAATGGCTCGGCCATTTGTGTACTGTATATGTACAGGTTTTCACACACAAGGCATATCTAATTATAAAATATATGAGGTGAAAATAATTCTAGCGATGTCCTATCAACTCTTCATGCTGTGCTACATTTTAAGACATGTTAAGAGATAATAAAGTGTAATATCTGAACTAATATAGCCTGGTAGAAAAAGTATACGACGGAGAAATATAGAAAGCTGGGCAAGAGATTGCTTAAGGCACATCTGATAATGAAATATGATTTTTTTTTTCTCGGCTTTGTCATTATTTTTATCTAACCAACTGTCAGGTTCTATCCGCAGAGTATATGGATCAACATATTTGCCTAATCATAGTTGTTAGACTTTATATAGAACATGAAATATTGAAATATATATCAACCTAGATGTGCTGCCATGTAAAAAAAAAAAAAAAAAAAAAAAAAGATTTATATAATTAGCTTGGTGCTAGCTAATACAAATAGCAGCAAATACAATAAAAAAGAAACCAAGCAATATTAACAGAATAAATGAAACTGTATAAATTGCAAATTCAAATTATGTAAAGCAGGTTAATGAAACTCCAAAACACTCAATTACAGGACCTTAAAAATAGACCGCATTAAACTATTTCACTATTTATTTTTTTAAATTAATTTATTTTTTTGTAGAAAAATATTTTATGTAGTCTTTTGTAACAATGGAAAATTTAGAAAAGTAGAAGTAAATAAAAAAAAGAAGGCATTAAATGCATCATGAAAGATATGTTTTAACCTCTGGAAACAACAGATTATAGTAAAATATAGGATTAAACAACAGCCACAACTGACTAGATTTTCAAGCGCTATATAAGCATTCTGAAACTTTAGAATTTTTCAAACTGACATGTATTTAAAGTAATGAGTGGTGTATTTAAGTGTTCTGTGTTTCTATTCAGGTGTGGCATTCTTGCTAAAGTATTGATCAAGACTTATTCAAATAATTAATTATGGCCCCAATGTAGCTGAATTCATGAGAGATGGGAATTTACGTGGCAGGAAGAACATGTCGATTCTAGAGTATAATTTAGATGAGGTGGATTAAAAGGAGTAGTATCTGTCACTGGGGTGTTTAATCTGTCAGCAGTCAAAATATTCTGCCCTCTATACAGAGTTAAATAGTTGATGTGCGATGATGTGCTCGGGGTGGATTTAGTTGTGCTACCCAAGGTTGCATCTAAGGTAATGTTATAGTTGGCACTCAGAATACTGAGACCCTCACAAAAGTCCTCTAATTTACGCATATGCAGATCTTAGGAGCCAAGCAACAACCCTGATATGGGCAACCACAATACATTTTGAGTTACATTAGGAGCATATTAGGGCAAGCTTTAAGGGTTCAATAAGTGGTATCTGCGGGATTCAGGGGTAGAAGTATAATTTAAGTATTTACTATAGCGTCCAGCTCAGGGTGCATGAATCTAGCAATGCCTCTGGTACAGGCAAGCATTAGGTTGCTGTATTCCTCTCCCGTAATGTTTTAGTGTATGTCATTTAGGCAGAGTGCCATTATTTATACTGGTGGCTGTCTAATGTATATAGTTAAATCCCACTTGCTTTGTGATGATAAGAATTTAGCTTTATCTCTTGCCTGGTTTTATCTATAGATTCTGCTCCTCATATCCTGAACTAATAACCCAATGGTTATTTAAGAAAGATGTTTGAAACTGAAGATGTGTTTGAATTGTGTTTACATTTATAAATGACAAAAATATATATTTACACAGTTACAGTATCTTATTCAAAACTAGAAATGGCTGTGCTTCATCTCTGTTTTAAAAAACAAACAAACAAAAAAAAAAAACATTAATTACTACTTTTACTGAAGCTCCATCTACTGTCCAGAATGCTCTTAACACGTCTAATAATAATAATAGATTCCATTGTTCCTCCAACAAATCTGACCTTGAGCTTTTTAAGTGCAATAATCTAAAAAAACAAATGCAACAAAAACATTTCAGAAACTAGCAGATTACAGTAATGTAGATGCACTAGCATTTTTTAAAATCTTTCTATTATTCATGATGTATTAAACTGTAATAGTAAATAATAACAAGACATATTGATCTTGCCAAAATTAATAATAAATAACAAAGATAAAGGTTACATTCACATAATATATATAAAACAAAAAATATTACAAAAAAATATTGAAAACTGAGGATTTACTTATTATTAGAACCTTAGAAATAAAGATAATCATCAACTGGAATTATATAACAAAGAAGGTTACATTCTAGGTCTTAAAGCACATTGTGAATATTTGTTTTAGAATTTAAGCATTAAGAAAGAAACAAGTAGAGCATTACTTTATTAATTACTTGCACCTTTTTCTAACAAAGAAGTTAAAGTCAATACTTTTCTAAAGTAGAAAAGCGTAAAGGAAATAAAAAATCTATGGAAATTGCACTGGTGAAATCTCAAGGCTTTCTCAAGATAATGTCCCACTAGATAGAGAACATCCAGACACACATAAAATACTTAAAGGACCACTATAGTGCCAGGAAAACAAACTAGTTTTCCTGGCTCTATAGGGTCTTTGATCCCCCCCCCCCCCCCAAACTAGTTTTCCTGGCTCTATTGGGTCTTTGATTCCCCCCCACCCTCAGTTACATTTCACAAGCAATGCGGTGTGATAAGTAGCCTTGAGAACTTGCAAATTAAGATTAAATTCGAGAAAATATAAAGCCCTCTACCTCTCTAAAGTCCATGAAAACAACTGCCTCAACCCATCATGAATTAAAATGCACCTGCAATTACTGTTAATAATCAATTTGTTTTGTACATGCCCTATGAAGATAATGTAACTGTGTACTGTATTTTCTTTCCAGGATATACTTGAAAGCAAGAGAAATATATACATATATGTCTTCAGGTAAAACACTTTAAAATAAATAAAACACAAGTTATAATAAAACAATAAAACAAAATAATAGTATACCACATAAATCCCAAGTATTGCATAATAAAAAGGGAAAAATTGAATTTAATTATTTAAATGTTTTCTAAGTGTTATATTGTATTAATATTGCAATGCTACCCTAAGATATACTAAAAATCCAATAATTAGGGAAAAATAATAATTCAGATATGGATTCTGTTACAGTAAACTATCATAAATGGTATAAACCTGCGGCGATTTGCACCATTTTTGGCAGGCCCAATTCTATATGATCTTATAAGATAATCCATTTATATACATACATTCTATTGGCCTCTCTGTAGGTCATGATTTAAATATGGTTTGTAATAAGACACCTGTGATAGGGAAGGGTGCAAAACTTGGAGCTTGACCAACATGTATTATTTCTAATCCTGACTTCATACATTTTAAATAGTACAAATATTCAATGAAAACCTCATAAAATGTGATATGACTTAAAGGGACACTCCAGACCTCTAAAGCATTTGTGTGAAGAGTGTGTCCTCTTTTTTTCATTTTGCAAAAAGTGCAGATTTCAGTAGAAATTATTAACACTTTTATAAATTAACCTGGCCACACCCCCTTAACTGTCAATCAGACAATAGGTCCTGTTACTTCCTGGTTCGATTAGCTCAGAGGAGATAAACTCAAGAGGCAGCATTGAGCTGCAACGGGAAGTCTGGGATTAGACAGTAATGGAAAGTTTGGGT
The DNA here is from genome assembly GCF_036172605.1 of Pelobates fuscus. NCBI lineage: Eukaryota > Metazoa > Chordata > Amphibia > Anura > Pelobatidae > Pelobates > Pelobates fuscus. The sequence goes on from NC_086318.1 coordinate 410,308,079, forward strand.
GGGATTAGAAGGAGGGTTTTTGCAAAGGCAGCAGACAAGAGAACTGCAGGTTTTACAAGCTGTTTTTAGATTTACCCCAATTAAAAACTAATGAGTTTTTAAGTTTTTTTTGTATTTTGTACCTTTAGGTTTCTATAAAAAAAAATAGAGCTATTTCTGAACACGTAGTCGCTTCTCTGCAAAGTTAATTGAGACTGCCTGGGCAGTGAATATTTTAAATCTGATTTTACATCTAATTCACTAACAACGATTCTGTTGTAAAGTTACTTATTTATAATAATCTGGCAATGCCCATATGTTTCCAGTTAGGTATGACCAAGAAGATTTTTCATTCTATACAATTAGCAATTCAACTATTCATAAGCATTTGACAGGGCATGCTTCACAAAAAAGAGTTGGGTGTTATTTTAGTTCAGATATTTCAGGTTTTGGTTTTAGTAATTCTGATATCCTGACGTTAAGAACCATAAATTATAAGGCATCTAAAATCAGCGAGCAACCGGTCGGAAAATTGTTAAATATAAATAGAGGCAAATTAGGTATCTTCAAATATCCAGACCCCTGTGCATTATAATGGTCAGGTAGATGCACATACATCCTCACTCCTATGACATCTTTAACTTTTTTTAAAATAGATATAGCTACTGGACGACATATTAGGAATTAACCCTATGGTCTCACCTTTAATAACTTGGGTTGAGTTCTCAGTCTCCTGGCCTACATGGATTACAAAAATGCCTCTGTTAAACTGCATGCCAGAGGATTTCCTGCCGCCCTGGCATTAACAGAGCCAGTCGACTGCCCTTATTAGAGTCCCCCCCCCCCCATTAAACATGTGCCACACTCAAATAGACCTTAGACCTTCCACGTACCACTAAAAAATCTCACATAATGTCCATGTACATTATTTCCCACATATTCTAACCAGTATGATTGTTTGTGCATTTTTTTGAGGATAGACCTCATAAGTACAATGTCCTCAGAGTATGTATATTTTTGCCAGTTTTATTTTACATTTAATGGAATGTATCACTGTCTTTTAAATCGTTTTGACAGCATCGAGATAGACTTAAGTGTTAGCTCAAGAAGACTTCATCTGACTTCATCTGACTTTTCACATACTTCAATCTTTCTTATGAAATAGTAGCAGGGAGCCACAATATGACCCCAATAATAGCATAAGGGAGATTAAAATGTCTACTAAACAGTGAGCAGCCAGTGGCTGCTGACTGTTGTAAGAAAATTAAAAAAGCCTACCCCCTTCTAACAAATAGCCCCATGGTGGGGCATATATTAACTAGCATCGGGGGGACTTGTGTCCCCCCCCCAGCCCCCACCCATGCTCCACGAGTGTCAGCTATGTAACTAAACAGGGAACATAGGGTCCCCCTTGGCCCCAAACCATGATCGGTGGGTAAGGGCCCTAAAAGACAATGGGGGGACCTATTATTCTCCCTTCTGCCCCGCCCATACGCGGTGGGTGTGGGCCCTGAATGAAAATTGGGCGGGCCTATTGTCCTCCCTCTCTGCCCCATCAATGAGCAGTGGGTGGGGGCCCTAAATGACTATGGGAGGACCTAATGTCCTCCCCCCTGGCCCCCACTCATGGGTAATGGGTGGGGACTATGGGGGGACCTATTGTCATCCCCCTGACTCCCACCCATGAGTGGTGGGTGTGGGCCCTAAATGAAAGTGGGGGGACCTATTGTCGATCCCCCTGGCCCCCACCCATGGGCGTCGGGTGGGGACCCTTAATGACTACGGGGGGACCTATTGCTCTCCCCCCAGCCCCGACTCATGGGTGATGGGTTGGGGCCCTAAATGACAATGGGGGGACCTATTGTCCTCCCCTTTGGCTCCCACCCATAGGCGATGGGTGGGGGCCCTGAATTAAAATGGGGGGATCTATTGTCCTCCCCCCAGGACCCACCCATGAGTGGTAGGTGGGGGCCCTAAATGACAATGGGGGGACCTATTGTCTTCCCCCTCTAGCCCACACCCATGAGAGGCAGGTGGGTTGTCCTTAATGACAATGGCTGACCTATTGTCCTCTCCCCAGCAACCACCCATGAGTGGTGGGTGGGGGACCTAAATGACAATGGGGGGGACCTATTGTCCTCCCCCTCTCCCCATTTAGGGCCCCCCCCAACAGCTGTTCATGGGTGGGGGCCGGGGGGACGCTAGGTCCCTCTTCTAATAGACCCCCCTCACATGTCACAGGTGGGGCTCGAGGGGAGGGACACTAGGGGGCTTTTTTTTTTTTTTAACAGTGAGCAGCCACTGGCTGCTCACTGCTTAGTAGACATACCCCTACTCATGGTATATTAGTAGGGGGCATGTCTACTAGTATAAGTAAATTTGTAATTTAGTAAATTTGTCTGAAAGACCAATCTTGGTCCTTTAGCCTTTTGGTAGATAGCTCCCTAATACCGTGGGAATTATGGAGCTATCTACTAAGTGGCTGCAAGATGCAGCCCTGGCACGAATAGATCAGAATTTCATTAATTTGAATGAAATTCCGATCCGAACAAAGTCCCCAATTGCGTCCTAACATGAATGGAGAAACTGTTCTCATTCTGTTAGGACGAAACTCAGTAGTTTCGCCGGCGTTCTGTCTAAGTGACAGGACGTTCGGGAATACTAACAGGAAGCATTCCGAGATCACGGAGGAAAGGTAAGAATTGTGGGAAAATTTTTCTGACCACCAGAAATTAAGCCCACTTTGCTCCTCCGCTGGTCATAGATAGTCAGGCATAGGAAACCTCCATAAGACCAATAGTCCCTACTTTGTCTTAGGTTTTTTTTTTTTTAAAATAGAGCAGAAAGGAAGAAAAGAAGAACAGAACCCGACAGAGGGAAAGAAGAGGAATCGATTGGGGAAAGGTAAGTTTGGCATGACAGTGCCACTTTAAGTACAATGTCCTCAAAGTATGTATATTTTGCCAGTTTTATGTTACATTTAATGGAATGTATTACTGTCTTTTAAATTGTTTTGACATCATTCAACTACACAGCGATTTCAGACATTATTAAACTATTGGCATTGTTCGATTTTCACAATTACTTAAATTCTTTATATATTGCAAGTTACAAAATCCATCCAAACTTTGTAACAAGTACAGCATAATATTTTTAAAGTACAGACTCACTAAACCCATCAAAACCTTAAACTATTTTTATATTGTATTTTTATTTTATAATTTGCCTTCTAAAGTTTGCTTTCAAACAATCCATCATTGCAACTTGTAGTACACTAGAGGCAGCAGTACCGTAGCCTGGGCTAATCCTCTGATTGCAATAACATTTTATCTCACACACTACATACTTTAATATAAAAGATCTAAAAATTTGATAAACCAAGAGAGAGACAAGCTTATGCAGTATCTCAAAAAATATATTTTTTTTTAAATCAGAAGTGTTTTAAATACATTTTATTGATCTTTTATAAACAGAATTTTAAATCATGCAATAACATTTATTCTATATTTGTAAACTATTATTGATATGGAATATATTACAAAATGCACAAGTCATGACTATAGCAAAGACCATTTACAAATATTAGTCTCCAGTAACAAATATTGTATATGACACAGAATTCAGAGTACCGTGTTACATTAAAAATGCCTCGCAAATGATTCTGTAGGGTATTGACTTCTTGAACAACACCTTTCAGTAGAGCACTAGCTTTCTTTCCTAGAGTAATGATACGGAATGTGTACCTAGCCTTCTAATTAAAAGTTACGGTCATTCATCTATCTAATTGCAACTATGCCCTCCAGGAAAATTTCATCCCAGCTGCACCATCCTTCTTTTGCCTGAGCGAGTTACTTTGAAAGCATGTGGATACTGGCCAAGATATGAAGTGAATAATGGACTGACAATGATATCTCACCAGAAACATCATTATTGGGTGAAAAACTAAATAGGTCGGATAAAAGAGTACTTTTTCTTCCATGTACTGAATGCTAATTTAAATGCACAGGCAGCATACATTTAGTCCTTTATTTTTTCTTTTTTTGCAAAATAGGTTTTTAAAATATGACATTTGCACTACTATGCACAGATGGGATCTTTGATGTCGACCAAAGCTGTAACATGACATAACGCTTTAAAAGTCTAGCATTTGCATTAACTGTTGTGCTTTTAGTTAAGCGATCTAAAGCGAGAACTAAATATAGAGCGAGTAATAGAGTTGCTTTAATATTTGCACTGGACAGAAGGAATATATACATATTTTAATTAGAAGAAAGGTTTTATTTATTTACTGTAATTAAAATGAATAGATGTATATGGCTGTTCGTGCAAATGTCTATCTGTCAATATGTTATAAAAGTACAAGAAATTGATATTTCATTGCAAATGCTTACAATGGACAATGTATGTATAATTTTATTTTCTTTGTTTTTTTATCATCAAAGTGACGTTTTCAGTAAAAACATAAGCAACACCAATGCAATTCTTGAATTCAACTACAACTTAGATGATTAATTTAAATGGGCAATTTCCTTAGCAAACTAAAAAGAAAATCATAGTTTTGGGAAAAAGTGAGAGCAAGAAATTATTATAAGCCACATTTTGCAAGTATTTAGAGAAATTATATATTAGTTTTAATCTCTGATAGATTTTTTTTTCAGTTCTAGAGATATCACAGTTTTTAAACAATCAGCAATAGTTTCTAATAAATAAAAAAAAAAGCTATTAAGGACGTCTGATGGTACAACCAATAAGAATATTGTATTGCCATTAGACTTGAGGATTTGTTTTGGACCAAACTGCAATTCAGCCAAATTCAAATTAATTGGGTGATCAGAAGAATTTCTGATTTCCAAACAGCCAAACTTCCAAACTTTTTCCTTCACATAATGTTGTGTTGCTGCAGTTTATTGCACAAGTGAACCCTGCCTACACTGAGTGTGGCAGATCTATTTTATGTAAAGGAACACCGTAGGCCCCAATACAACTTTGCGCCAACACCAAAACAGGTTATCGACAATACAAGGGATATAATAGAAAAACATTGGGCAATATTGTATACCAATACAACTTTAGCTTAATTAAGCCATATTTGTGTATAGCCCATGCCCCTGCAGTCTCACTGTTTAATTTAGAAGTTAAATCAATTTGTTTATGCAGCCTTAGCCACAACTTCCTTCATGTTACTTACACAGCACCCCTGTACACTTCCTGTAAAGAGAGATGTAATGTTTATCCTTTCTTTTTCCACAGACTGTTTAATTTCTAAGTACTAATCATGCTCTGGTAATAGCATTCTAGACACTACATAAGCCTTCTATGTGTGATTAAAGTTCAATGTGCAGAGCAGGATATATATATATACATATATAAGATGTGTCATTCACAGCCAGGGGTGGTGTGGAGAGAAACAAAAGTTATTTAAATCTTACGTGGCAGGTATGTGAGCAGTGAGTTAGCAGGGGCATTAAGCTAAAATTGTATTAACACCTATAGTATCTCTAAAGTATCCTAAAATGGATGTGGTGATGCTACTGGTCATCCCTTTGTTTGCACATCTCAAAATAAAATAATTTAAAAATCTATGTTTAATTAGCCGTGCTACTTTTTCCAAATGCCTTTCATTGTGGTTTTCCCCTGTACCAGTTGGCAGAAGATGGTAGGGCACTGCTTTTTTACACACTGGAGGATGGTCATTAGTTTTCTTCTCTTTTTATTTTTTTGACTTTTTTTTTATTGAACATTTTTACATAATGGGGGGGTACATGCAATAAAAAGGGAAGGGTGAACACTAAAAACACTAAAAAAAAAAAAAGGAATCAAAACAACAAAATATTCAAGTTAACATGAATCACCTAGCTACATCTTTAGAATATTGTACTGTTTGTAGATTATCAAACCTAGACCCCAAGCCCCTCTTCAGGAATACAATTTTGCTTAGTATATGTCCATCATCTCAAACCTGCTATCTGCAATGAGTTTGTTGGTGCTTTGTGCAAGACCATGTTCATGCTATTAACCCAATGCATGTATGTGTGGTGACTCAAGTGTTTTTGTAATTTACATATTTTTTTTTTTTAAGGAGGTGAGAATAGGCAAATCCAGTCTGTAGCATGATTGGCCATCTTTCAGTGCCCTTCTGTCAGCTCCAATCTATGTCTGTGTCTTTCATGAACTTTTTTTTAAACATGAAACGAAAAAGTGAGTGATCAGTTGTTTACCTGTTCATCCATTCTATCCTTTATTTACTGGTGCCACTAGATTTATGGGAAAGCTTTGTTCTTGTCAGTGTGGGTGGTCAATTGCGCACTGACTTTTTTTCTTTTATTTTTTGATAGAAAAGAAAAAAAGGGAAAAATCAGTCATTCTAAAAATCTCACTCTCAAAGTTTTCTTAATTTATATTTGTTTTTAATCCAGAGATATAGTAATCTAATTTTGTCAACTCAAAATTGTCATTCTAGAAATGGCTGATAATTCGAGATGTCCCGAACAGTTCGCCGGGAACTGTTCGCCGGGAACTGTTCGCCGGCAAACATACCTTGTTCGAGGTCGCCGCGGCGGGCGAACATATGCGATGTTCGGTCCACCCCCTATTCGTCATGGAGGTGGGAGGGTCTGGGAGGGAGGGTCTGCTGCTGATTGGCTGGAATGTGTCTGCTGACTGTGAGGTACAGGGTCAAAGTTTACTCAATGATGCCGAATAGGGGGGCGGACCGAACATCGCATATGTTCGCCCGCCGTGGCGACCGCGAACAAGCTACGTTCGCTGGCGAATAGTTCCCGGCGAACTGTTCGGGACATCTCTACTGATAATACATAGACATTAGGCCAGGAAATATTGCAGCCATTTATTGCTGTCCAAATGGCCTTCTGAAATTGTGTAGGGCCGAAATAAACAATGACTTGAACTTTATTCTGTCAACCCAAAAAAATTAAAATGCTTGAGAAGAAACAAAATGTTCAACCCTTCACAAGTCTACCATAGGTGATTCAGTTTCATAATTGTCATCACTCTGTCACAAAGCACAATTCATACATTAGTAATAGAATGTTTGTTAACTATATTGCAATAAGGTGTGTTTTAGGATATACAATTTACGGTACAGGTAAGTCAATATATGATGGTTTTTTTTATCAATAAATAATAAAGATTTGTCTAAAGCTTTATTGTAACTTTTTAAAGTTATACATCATTTAATCAATTTACATATCAGTGATTATAGTAGTCACTATTTAATCTCTAAAAGTCTTGTTTAATATTGTATTGAGATTTATGTTTGGATAATGACAGTTGTGGGCCCTGCTAACAACAGATTGTCCAATATTATTATTATTATTATTATTATTATTATTATTATTATTATATTTATAGAGCGCCGTCAAATTCAGCAGCACTTTACAATGGGTGGAAGAACAGACATGTAGTTGTAACCAGACAAGTTGGACACACAGGAACCAACTCAATGAGCTTACATGCTACAGGGAGTGGGGTAAAATGACACAAAAGGTAAGGATAGTATTAGACTAGTGACAGTTGCAGAAGAGGAATCAGTTGGGAGCTATTAACAGTTTAATTGATACGTTTTTATGAAGAAGTGGGTTTTTAATGATTTTTTGAAGGAGTGGAGACTGGGTGAGCATCTAACGGAGGAGGGAAGCGAGTTCCACAGGAACAGTGCAGCCCTTGAGAAATCTTGAAGGCAAGCATCAGAGGTGGGAGTACGGACAGAAGATAGACGTAAATCTTCAGCAGATCGTAAGGGCCTAGACGGGACATACTTGTGTATAAGGGAGGATAGATAGGTGGGAGCAGCATTATGTAGAGATTTGAAAGCAAGAACCAGAATTTTAAATTGAGCTCTATATTTTATAGGAAGCCAATATAGGGACTGACAGAAGGGTGAGGCATGGGAGGAGCGGGCGGACAGGAAGATGAGCCTCACCGCCGCATTCATTATGGACTGTAACGGCGCAAGTTGGGAGCACGTATGACCACCAAGAAGCGGATTACATTAGTCAAGGCGAGAAAGGACAGTGGAATGGACCAACACCTTAGTCGCATCTGGCGTTAAGTAGGGGCGGATGCGCGCAATGTTTTTGAGATGGAAATGACAGGATTTGGCGATAGATTGAACATGAGACTTGAAGAAGAGGTCGGAGTCAAAGAGAACACCTAGGCAGCGAGCCTGCATGGTGGAGCTGATGGTAGCACCGTTGACTTGGAGGGAGACAGACATGGGAGTAACAACACTTGAGGGAGGAAAGACCAGAATTTAAGTTTTGGTCAAGTTTAGTTTAAGGAAGTGGGCAGCCATCCAGTCAGAAACAGCAGAGAGGCAGTCAGAGACACTAGTCAAGAGGGACGGGGAGAGATCAGGAGAGGACAGGTAGATTTGCGTGTCATCTGCATAGAAATGATATTGGAAGCCAAAGGAGCTAATGAGTTTACCAAGGGAGGCAGTATAGATGGAGAACAGTAGGGGAACAAGGACTGAACCTTGGGGGACACCAACAGAGAGGAGTTGGGGAGAAGAAGAAGAGCCAGAGAAAGAAACACTGAAAGAGCGCTGGGAGAGGTAGGAGGAGCACCAGGAGAGAGTAATATCTTGTAGACCGATATTGCAGAGGATGAGAAGAAGCTGTTGATGATTAACAGTGTCAAAAGCCGCAGACAGGTCAAGGAGAATTAGGATAGAGTAGTGACCACGAGATTTTGGTAGATCATTGGATACTTTGGACAGTGCCGTTTCCACAGAGCGCTTAGCGCAGAAACCAGACTGAAGCGGGTCTAGCAGAGAGTTGGACTCGAGGAAGTCTGTCAATCTCGCATACACAATATTGGCACATTGGGTGAGCAAGTATTAAAGTAAGCACACACCAAAAAAGGTGATCATTGGACAAGGGTGCCAAGATATAACTCTACCAACCTGAGATCACTCTAGATATTTTGGACTGCAGTTATACACATGCTCAATAATTACTCAACCTTATCTATTTTGACTCTAAATCCAATCCAAAGAGACAGGAACCATAGCACATTCCCGAAGCTGCTCATTGCAAATAGCAACATTTTAGTAGCAGTCAACAGGAAATACAGTATACATTTTCATATTTTTTTATTCACATGACCTTAATTCTAACTTTACTTTCTATCATTTAAGTATTCTTCTTAAAGCACTCATAATAACTGTAGAACCGGGGGCGCAGCCTGACCTGCAAGCTGAGCAGACGTGTGGCACTTGAGCTCCTGCAGCTTGGACAGAATTTGGAGTACTAACCCCTGCCACCACGTTTATATATCGCCCAAAATGTATATACCAGGTCAGGGGATCGCAGGCACGCAGCTAGAATTTTTTTCTGAGAATCTCCTTTACCAGATGCCCGAGCAAGCCTGCTGTGGCCTGTTGGGAGCCGGCCAATCTCCTCACCCTTGGCTCGTGACTTGGACCTGCTGCACTCCACCTCCCCCTTGTACTGGCTGGGAATATCCCGTTCCCCTCTGGGCTACCCCACATTGTCTCATCTATACTTTAGAGCTGATTCCAAATCGCATTCCAACATCACAAGATGGCAAAAAACTCCCTCCATGACTCACATGGTGCAAGTCACACATAGAATGCATGCTGTGACTCCATAACACTCTATCTGAAGTGGTTCGATGAAATCTTTGAGCACTTTTGGCTCTCACTGTGAGCACGCGAGTTGACCAGCAAGCATCGACATTAGCAGGGAGACCGGAGAAACAGACGCCTGGAAGCGAAGAGGCCTGTTAGGGGCGTAACAGGCATGAAATCGCTCCTGGAACTCTCTACTAACCTACCTGGGCCAAGAGCCACCAGAGACTTGTCCTCCAAGCACCTCCCACACAGGCAGAAGAGTGCCTGTGGAAAGCGGCGACTGTCACCTCAATCGTACATTGATGCAGACCCTCACGCAGGCCTGGGACTGATTGGGCACTTCGCCCTGGAGCGATGTATTCTCTAGAGGAGTTTTTTATTTCTTTATATGTTCCTAACCTTTATTAGTCATGCAATTTATTTTTAGCTTCATTTCAATGCAGTGGTGTATTTAGGTTTTGTGCTGCCCTAGGCAGGACGGTGCTCAGGCACCCCCCCTAATTTAAATTTTCCCCACCCCTTCCTGTCAAGGCTGCACTTTGACTGACAGACGCACACCTCACTGACAGACGTACACTCATTGACAGACACACACTCTCATATGCACTGACAAACAATGACATACACACACTCACTGATTTGACACAATGATAGACAGACATACCACTAACTCGGACACACACACACACTCACTGACAGACTCACTGACAGACACACACTCTCACTAACAGACGCACGCATTGACTGACAGACGCACACACTGACTGACAGACACACGCACTGACTGACAGACACACGCACTGACTGACAGACAAACACACTCATTCAAATTCACTGGCACACACATTTACTGAAACACACACACACACACTCACTGACAGACACACACTCACACACATTTACTGAAACACACATACACACACTCACATTCACTTTCACTCACACGCACTTTCACTCACACGCACTTTCACACTCACACGCACTTTCACACTCACACGCACTTTCACTGACACACATATTCACTCACACACACATTCACTGACACTGACACTCACATTCACTGACACACACTCACATTCACTGACACACACTCACTCACTCACATTCACTAACACACACATTTCCCCACACTCCCAATTATTTTTATTAATATTATTTTTTTAAATTTAAATCCACCCAGCCTCCCTACGTTTGGGATAGCTGGGTGGATTTCTCACCTGGGGTCCAGTGGGGCTGCTGGGCAGGGAAGTGGCTGGAAGTGCAGGCAGGCAGGCGTTGAGGGAGCACTTTCCCCTGAGCTTTCTGTTCAGCTCCCTCGGGCGCCACAGAGTGATGCCAGGAGCCTGAATATGACATCATATTTCGGCTCCCGGCATCACTCTGCGGCGCAAGGGAGCTGAGCAGAGGGAAATTGCTCCCTCGCCGCCCGCTCAGGAAACCACTGCCGCCTGCCCCGGGGGAGCCCAAAGGTAGCCAGCCGGCCAGCTCTTGGGCTCCCATAAAACGAGGCAAACAAGGTATTTGCCTGGGCATTTTGGGGGCGGCGTTTTTTGCCGCCCAAGGCAAATGCCTTGTTTGCCTCGTTGTAGATACATCCCTGTATATATGGCCTCAGTGGTATGCCTAGCAAAGTTAATTTTCTATCAATATTATTAGCATATTGTCAGTATAGAATTATATACATGTTTGTTTTGACATTATAGCCATCATGTTATTTCTCTTACTTTAAATGAAAAATGTGCAAATGTTGAATCTGCCATGCCAATCTTTAATAATAATTATTCTGCCCTGCATGCAGCTGCTGTCGTGGCACTGCATGCTCATATGTACTCGCTTGCATACTCAAAATAAAGATTGGCATAAAAAAAAACTGTAGCACCCAACCATAACTTTCAAAATCCTAAGTATGTATGGACATTAATGCAAGTACACACCATAATGGAAAATTAAAAATGGTATGAAAAGATTACCATGCCAATATTATGGTTACAGCAACAATAAACTGTTAATAATTTCTTTGCAACTACCATCAACGAGGATTTACTGTGGTTGATGATAATAGCCAAATTCTGCCAGGTTTTGAATGGCCAAGAATAATCTGATTACAGGCCGCAGCATGAAAACATATGAACATAAAGTTTGAAAGGAATGGTAACTGTAGCTTTCTGATTGTGCTTTAGATTTCGTCCATTGACATTCTTTGTCAAGCACAGTGGCCTGGTATTGTTAGAAGGTAATAAAGTATGCCACAATTTTATGCAACTCATTTTGATATACAGGTGTGTTAGGCTTCAGAAACTCTCCATAACATCTACAGCTTATTGTACTGATAATGGTGCAAGGATTCTATGAATGCAGTCTTTTGATTTTTTTTTAAAATCCTTTTTCAAGAGGATCCTGAACACCCAAAGTCCAAATTCTGTACTTGGGATGTCATAATGAGAAATGTTGTTTACTTTTCCAAACTTTTTTTTATGATGTGAGACCATAGAAACTGGAGTTAAGAAGGTTACTAAGGGGATTTAGAAACGTGTAATTTTCTTTTCAAATATGTACTTTTATAAAATGAGCCCGCAGGAACATGTAGTTAACCTGTAAAGCACTTCAGCCAACTAAAGATCTTTTGGGGACTGGAATGTCCATTTAATAGCAAGAGAGCACATGCATTGAATGAAGGGTTCATCAGTCCATGGTTTTTTTTTTTTTGTTTTTTTTTTGCAATATACAATGTTTTAATACGCTTGATAAAATTCTGGCTAACATGTCTAGCTTTGAACGTACATCTTGGGGTGTGAGTCACTTAAAGGAGTCGAGTTTTAAACAGGCTAGATTAAGATGTCATACAGCGAGTGAAAGCGTTCTGGTAGAAATTATTTTGTGGAGCAGCCTCAGAATAAGCAATATGAGCTAAGGCTGATCTATGAAGGCCAAGATAGTAGCGATTTAAACTGGCTCAGCGGTATTAAGCATCGTGTTTGCACTGGTTGCCAGGTAGGCCAAGGAAGTCTGCTTGGAGGTCTAACTGGGCTTAACAAACTATATAGTTATAGTGTTTAGTAATACTTACAGATAACAGGAAGGTCAGAACAGTTTACAATACACAATTTAGTGCCTCGTGTTGCTAAGTAAGTCAGAAAGTTAGTGAATACGGTTATATGGAGCAAATTAATATGACATGCATAATGGCTTCAAATGTTATAATCCTGACCAGTGTCCCTGCATAACTGCACCGCGTCCTTTGTGGTTGCGGGGAAGGGCATGCTGCCCGTCTGTTAAGGGAACAGCTGATTCCTTTAGATGGAGCTTGCATGGCGTCGGGTAGTTCTTGGTGCCGGCTGTCAGCCAGAGGCATGCCGGTGTCACCCTCCTGCTCCGGGCTTGTGGCAGGGCCAGCTTTGTTTCTCCACTAACTCGGGGGATTGAAGAGGTCGGGTATATCCCTGTTGAGGTAGGACCCAGGCCTGTGGTGGTGTGTCGCTGTGTGCCATGCGCAGGCCTCCGCCTCTGCTTATGTGGGGGATGCATCTGGGCTTTGCCCCTTGGGGCCCTCACCCCGAGTTGGCTCTTATGACGGGTCGTGGGTTGTGTCGTCGGGCTTATGCCTGAGGGCTTCCTTGTTCCACTCCGGCTGTTGCTCACTTGGGTCCTCGGCGTGTTCTTGCTGCTGCTGTGTAGTTGTGTGTCTAGCTTCCACCTTTGCCCAGAAGATTGCCATCAGCATGTTCAAGCGAGTTTCCAGGTCGCCAGTTATCTGTGTGGGCTCACAGGTTGCGGGTGGTTGGACCGGGTTAACCCCCACTGGTCCTGAGGGGGGAGGGGAAGCCCGATACTTCAGGTGCCGCACGCTTTGAAGGGCTGGGAGAGCGGCCGCCTCTCCCCTGCACTGCGTCGTGTAGGCCCCAAGCCTCTGATCTACCAATCCAGCGGTCTTTCCGAGTGTGTGGGATATCATTCTGCTCCCCAGCTTTGGTGTCGTTGAGTAAGGTAAGTTGAGGTTCAGGGTCAGGTATTTTCCCCCCGTTTTTCGCTGTAAATCAGGACCGGGCTCGGGAGCTCGCAGATTGTGCGTCTGGTCAGCTCCCCGGTCAGGCTCCGCCCCACCAGTCCATTGTTTTAACGCAAACTTTAATTTATTACAAACCTTACTTAAGGTAACAGATGGTGGATTTCAGATGGAAAGGAGCAAGGGAAACGTAGCAATCTCTCTCACCCAACAAACTATAATGTACCTCTATATATGTGAATATCCCTTTAAACACCACAATCAGTGCTACCAAGAGATAACGAATTGAAAGTAAACTTAGCTTATGTATACAGCTTCCCACGATAACTTCCCTGTAGGTGATCTCCTTATACAATAGAAATATCAAAAGCAAGTGGGATACAGTTGTATACCTAAAAAAACAAAAAACAACCGGACATAGTGTAATACTGTATAAAATAATAGTATTGCTGCTAGAGTGATTGCACTCACAGACATCAATGAGACATGTGCATATCACAAATCCTCTTTAGTAGTCCATTCACTCCAACAGGTATCAGGAACACGGTGGGTAAGCAGTATAAAAAAATATTTTTATTGGATGTAAATGAATAATTAAAATATTATAAAAAAAATATATAAGGTCCTACGTGTTACGTGAAGTATTTATGAGCAAAAAGTACAGAACAATGCACAACATCTTGAAATATCAACCTAGTTCTATTAGGTAATTCCAGGAAGATCATAGATTTGTTTAAAACCTTCCTATCAAAGTTAATGCAGACTTGAACTAGTCAAGAATAAAGTATATATAGACAATAATTATTATTCTAAGTTGTATACCATACTAATGCATTATCCTAATTGTATAAAAACCTTGATGTAGAAATTCAAGTCTTGTGTGTTGCTATGAAATATTAAAGTGCTCTGATATCCCTTCCTGAGTCTGTAAAACTTACATGCAAAGCGTTAATGATCCTCAAAGTATACTAGATCATAACAAATGCATCAGAGACTAAAGATGTACAGTTACAGTTTGTATTTACTTGATATTTTTCAAGAATAGATTAGCACTCTGTACTTGAACTATATGGGCTGATATGACAGCTGAATTGGCATATGCACTAACCCACTGTACAAATTCCACTTAAATGCATTATTGCCAGTTGAATTTAATGGTATTGCTTTTTTTTATGTACACGAAAAGTGAGCAACGTACGCCTACTACCTGTTGTGCAGTGTTTACTATAAATATATAGCAACTGCCACAAAATCTACTTATGCTTATTTTTTTTGTTTTATTTTTAATCACAAGCAGTGTGATAAAGAACTAAAACAGGCCTCAATTTAATTTGCATCAAATATACACATCTATACATTGCTTGCTAATGCACAAATAACCCCACTACAACCCATTGCCATATTGATTATAGTATATGTATATACTGACAATTAATTGACAGGTGGAGGAACGGAGCACAAGTTTAAAAATTATTTCAAGACAATCTTTACATTTGCTAGCAATTCTGCTTGCACAATGCATGCAATATAAAATAATAATATGTAATGTGAAATTGTAGATGAATTTGGTATCCTGAGACTATTTCTAATAAAATAAATGTAATACAAGATACTAATTCTATCTGTTACTTTACATCTGTAAACATCCCAACCCGTATGAATGGGAGAACAATTTGCAAAGGAGTAAGGTTGCGCCTTCTAAAAATTGGAGTATTCCAAAATATTTAGCAGAGATAAAATACCTAATAAAACATATAAAAAACTAATAAAAAAGTAAAAGATATAATATAAAAGTCTTAAGAAGAACAGCCAAACTGGATAAGATTAGACGTTCTGGATGGATGGGTTCTTGTAATTCCAGAGGTACATGCAAGACAGATGGTACAGTATATAATGAGGTATGTATATAGTGCTGTATGGGTTTATTTCTACTCACATTTACCAGAGCTATGTCCAGCTCTGGTGTGTATTGTCAGGGTGGCAGTCCGGTGCCCGGAACCCAAACACAGTGTCCAGGAGGCGGAGCAAGGATCGGGACCCATTATGCCTGATGTTAAGTGGGAGTCTTCAGCGTGGAGGTGGATTAGCAGGGTCTGGTGCAGGGTAACCGCACGCCCCCTGGTGTTGAGCACCAGCATTTGTGCAGCCACATACCAAGACCCTGATTCAGCTTATGCGGATAACAGGAACTAGGAATTGGAAATTAAGCAGACCTCCCAGGAGCTTAATAGGGAGGCTCTGCAGCAAGATTGTATCCAGTACTAGAAACAAGGCAAGACTAAAGATAGACACCAAACATGAAAACAAGACAGAACTAATAGAACCCAGAACCAGAGAAGGATAGTAAGCTAAACCCAGAACATATACACAAGACATGAGGAAAACATGAACATAACATGGGCATGACTAGACAGGACTGTACATGGACTGGGATACAAACTAAAACAAGACAGGATAACATAGACAAAACAAGAGGAGAAATAACTAAGTACTACATATGGAAATCATGGGGATTTAGTCACACTATATGATCATACATTGCATAAGCCTGCCAACAATGCCAATGTACCCCATATCTGGCAGGTCCTACACTGCCTAATGTATGCTAAAACAACCAAAAGACATATATAGCACTTACCTGCAAGAAAGGGCAGAAGCCTTGAGGAGCTGCCTGCAGGAACACTGAAACAGAGTGAATGATGGAAAACAAACGGGTGTGGCAACATAAAACAAATATTTAAATGAAACCTGGAGACTGGGAATCCCAGGGATGGATTACAGGAATGAACCCAGAAATCCCAGCATAAAGAAAACCAGACATAGAATAGAAAACCAAAAACCAATAAACACTAAACAAGAATTGTAACAAGAGTACTGGATACCAGAAACCATTGCCAGACAACTTCACAGAACAGAGCAGGACGTGACATGTATAGCGTGAAGTGGAATGATCCGCATTCCTAGGATATGCGTGGTAGATAATTTCTCCAAATTTTTCAATGTTGACAATTCCGAACTGAGAAAGTAAAAAATGACAAATATAGTGCTCACTGTATCAAATAAATGTAAAAATAATATCCTGTAGAAGAGACTTACTGCTCGATGAATAGGGCGCTGATGGTATATTCCCCACCTAGGATTCTTTAGTCCTCGCTTGGAATT
Source organism: Pelobates fuscus (assembly GCF_036172605.1). Taxonomy (NCBI): domain Eukaryota; kingdom Metazoa; phylum Chordata; class Amphibia; order Anura; family Pelobatidae; genus Pelobates; species Pelobates fuscus. The sequence continues at coordinate 410,324,839 of NC_086318.1, forward strand.
GTAAAATCAGGATTATTATTATTATTGTCATTTATATAGCGCCAACAGATTCCGTAGCGCTTTACAATATTATGAGAGGGGATTTAACTATAAATAGGACAATTACAAAAAACTTACAGGCACGATAGGTTGGAGAGGACCCTGTTCAAACGAGCTTACATTCTATAGGAGGTGGGGTGTAAAACACAATAGGACAGGAAATATCAAATAAAGTGGGAGTAAAGCAGAGCTGGAGGAGAGAGTAGAGTGCTGCCCTTTAGGAGAGCGCAAGAGACAGGTGTGTGAGGTAGAGGTTAGTCTGGGAGGCCATAAGCTTTCCTAAAGAGATGGGTTTTAAGGCACTTCTTAAAAGATGCAAGACTAGGGGAGAGTCTAATGGCAGTAGGCAGGCTATTCCATAGGAAGGGAGACGCCCGCGAGAAGTCCTGCAAGCGTGAGTTGGCCGTGAGGGTGCGCACAATGCACAGGAGGTGGTCACGGGCAGAGTGGAGAGACCGAGAAGGGAGATACCTATGGATCTGTGAAGATATATAGGTGGGGCTAGAGTTGTTCAGTGCTTTATAGGTGTGAATTAGTACCTTGAATTGACTCATATAGCATACAGGAAGCCAATGTAAGGCCTGACAAAGGGCCTAGAGAGGAAAATCAGTCTGGCGGCAGCGTTCATTATGGACAATTACACTTCTGTGAAATCAAACTCTCCACTTAGGAAGCAACACTGAGTGACAATCAATTCCACATGCTGTTGTGCAAATGGGATAGACAACAGGTGGAAATTATAGGCAATTAGCAAGACACCCCCAATAAAGGAGTGGTTCTGCAGGTGGTGACCACAGACCACTTCTTAGTTCCTATGCTTCCTGGCTGATGTTTTGGTCACTTTTGAATGCTGGCAGTGCTTTCACTCTAGTGGTAGCATGAGATGGAGTCTACAACCCACACAAGTGGCTCAGGTAGTGCAGCTCATCCAGGATGGCACATCAATGCGAGCTGTGGCAAGAAGGTTTGCTGTGTCTGTCAGTGTAGTGTCCAGAGCATGGAGGTGCTACCAGGACACAGGCCAGTACATCAGGAGATGTGGAGGAGGCCATAGGAGGGCAACAACCCAGCAGCTGGACCGCTACCTCCGCCTTTGTGCAAGGAGGAACAGGAGGAGCACTGCCAGAGCCCTGCAAAATTACCTTCAGCAGGCCACAAATGTGCATGTGTCTGCTCAAACGGTCAGAAACAGACTCCATGAGGGTGGTATGAGGGCCCGATGTCCACAGGTGGGGGTTGTGCTTACAGCCCAACACCATGCAGGACGTTTGGCATTTGCCAGAGAACACCAAGATTGGAAAATTCGCCACTGGTGCCCTGTGCTCTTCACAGATTAAAGCAAGTTCACACTGAGCACATGTGACAGACGTGACAGAGTCTGGAGACGCCGTGGAGAACGTTCTGCTCCCTGCAACATACTCCAGCATGACTGGTTTGGCAGTGGGTCAGTAATGGTGTGGGGTTGCATTTCTTTGGGGGCCGCACAGCACTCCATATGCTCACCAGAGGTAGCCTGACTGCCATTAGGTACCAAGATGAGATCCTCAGACCCCTTGTTAGACCATATGCTGGTGCGGTTGGGCCTGGGTTCCTCCTAATGTAAGACAATGCTAGACCTCGTGTGGCTGGAGTGTGTCAGCCGTTCCTGCAAGATAAAGGCATTGATGCTATGGACTGGCCCGCCCATTCCCCAGACCTGAATCCAATTGAGCACATCTGGGACATCATGTCTCAATCCATCCACCAACGTCACGTTGCACCACAAACTGTCCAGGAGTTGGCAGATGCTTTAGTCCAGGTCTGGGAGGAGATCCCTCAGGAGACCATCCGCCACCTCATCAGGAGCATGCACAGGCGTTGTAGGCAGGTCATACAGGCACGTGGAGGCCACACACACTACTGAGCCTAATTTTGACTTGTTTTAAGGACATTACATCAAAGTTGGATCCACCTGTAGTGTGTTTTTCCACTTTAATTTTGAGTTTGACTCCAAATCCAGACCAACATGGATTGAAAAATTTGATTTCCATTTTTTTTATTTTTGTGTGATTTTGTTGTCAGCACATTCAATTATGTAAAGAACAAAGTATTTCAGAAGAATATTTAATTCATTCAGATCTAGGAGGTGTTATTTTTGTGTTCCCTTTATTTTTTTGAGCAGTGTATTATCATAAAAAGAAATTGGATAAAAAGTTGTCAGTATCCAGGATCTCATGAAATGTGGCAATTAATTGTAAGAATATAATTAAGCACCTTAAAAGATGCATAATACAGGCTAGTGTGACAGGATTGTGGACATAATATATTTTAATAAAGGCTTTTATTGGTTTCATTTGAAAAAAAGGTAATTGAAACACATAGATTTTATGTTTTATTCACAGCTAGTATAAAGTACAGACTACTCATAAAATGTGTTTGGTAATGTGTTTAACTCACATGGCACCTTGGGAAATCTAAGTGCGTAACTTGCCAACACATCCACTTGCAAAATATTTATGAAGTGTAGATGACAAAATATATCAGGATTTTTAAATTGCTATATAAAATTACTGGTAGAACTCAGATGTTCACTAAACAAGGAATGCAGCATTCAAAATGCATAGCCAATTAAAAAAAGCTGGACACTAGTTTTGACATCCTGTGCCCAAAGTGCTTGATTTTGTGAGCAGTGTCTCGAAAAATAAAACAGTTTTTACAGTTTGTTATAGTGTGGTATTGGAGCTACATATCACCTCCATGTTTAAAAAAAAAAGATACAACTTATGTAACCACTAGTCAACTGCTGAAGCGGTACTTACCCTTTCCAGGGGCCGGCCAGGGTCCTCTGTTCAAGCCGTGCGCGGTCCTGCTGCTGCACGAGCTGTGCGCGGCTCCGTCTGTGACAGGAAGGCGGGCAGTGACCGCGAGAAGCGGTCACGTGTCCCGCCAGACTCTAAGAGCGTGCCGCGGGTATCGGGCGCGCTCTTAAAGGGACAGTGGGAGCCTAAATTGGCAAAGGCCTCCCATTGGTCCCTGTCATGCCACACTCCCCATACACTTACCTTTTGGGGGCGTGGATATGACAGGGGCCAATCAAAATAGATGTTTAGTTATATATACTCACCTTTTTCCCTTAGTTCCTTGCCCTATCGTTGTTTCTGTTTCTGTTTCTGTTTCTTTATCCTTATCTGTTCTGTTTGCCGGCTTGCTGTTTACGGTGTACCAGACCCCGGCTAGTCCTAGTTTATGCTTTGTGCCCTAGACCTCGGATCGCTCCTGACTCTGTACTCCTCTCATATACATCGAGTCCGGCCATTCTAAGGTCCGGTACACGTATCTCCCCTCTGTGTTGTCTTTTGTTGAGTTGAATCCTGCGTGTTGGGGTATATTTTCATTACAACTGCATGCTATCTTTCTACAGTGCATTTAGTTATTTATTTTTTGTTGTCTAAGTCTCTCGGTAACTCACATTCGCAATTAATAGTTATTTTCTGTACTACTTAAATATCTTTTGATATAGATGTAACCAAATGTGATGGAGTTTTCATGACTCTTGACATCCATAGAATGCTTGTCAATCATGCTTTAAAATATGCCAATTCCATATAAAAGAGAAGGTCTGCTGAGTTAAATTTCTTATTCAATGGTCCTATACGCCAAACTCCTGTAATATGACATAACTCCCTCACCAATAATGTGTGCTATTCCATGGCTTGATTTGATAAAGTGATGATCAATCTACTGTCGATACAAATGATAATGTATAAACATAACCCCATTCCTGAGATTCAAGCAGATATATACTTACCTCTAGACATGTGCATTCTTTGTGGGACAAATATGATTTTGTCAGAATTTTCTGACTTTTTCGTATTCGTTTACTATAACATAAATGAAAGTCCTACATACAAATTATACACGAAACGAAAGGTCAAATGCTGAATGCATTACCTTTTTGTTTCGGTTCATTCGTTTAATAGACTCAGTGCAGCAGGAGAATTCTCCCACAATACTCATCTTCCTCCAGCTGCTTCATTCACCATTCAAACGCCGGAAAAACTACCAAATTTCGTTCTAACAGAATGAGAACAGTTTGTCCATTCGTGTTAGGACGCCATTCAGGAGTTTTTGTTCGGATCGGAATTTCATTTGAATGAATGAAACTCCGATCCTATTCGTGCCGCTAGTAGATAGCTCCCTAATTCCCAAGGTATTAGGGAGCTATCTACTAAAAGACTAAAATAAATAAATTGGTCTTTCAGGCAAATTTACTAATACTGAGTAAAGATTACTTAGCATTAGTAATTAAGGGAGATTAAAATCTTCCTTCTGCCCCTACATGCTTTAACGCAAGTAAGCCAAAAAGAAAAATGATCTAGTCTAGAATGACTAAGTCTGTCCTAGGGATAGGACAGGAACAAAAATACATATTTTTTTTTTTTTACTTTAACAACATTTTACATTCCCTCTATAATTTATTTTTTATACTTTATTAATGCTTAACCTTCTAATTTGACATCAATCAATAGATCTTTCTTTATGATCAAGCCATAATAACTGATATTGTTAAAGTAATAGCTTTGTACATGTTTTAATTGTGCAATCTTGTAATTGTATTGTATTGTTCTTACATCCAAGGACATATTAAAAGGAAGAACATTTTTTTTTTTTAAATTCTTTATTTTTTCTGTGCATGAAAATAACAAGCATTAGTAATGTGCCACAACAGCACGCATGTTTTATCCATCAAGTTTTGTAAGTTGGCACTAAAGAACTGCACATTTTTCTTTTTTTTTTTTCGTTTGGTACAAGCAATAAACATTTTTTCATATAATAACTGTAGCATAACCGTCATGTTGTGCATTTGGTTTGGATAATCTTTTAGTGTTTCTCGTTAACTTCGCAGCAGATTATATCACATTTAAACAGGCTATCTGAACATATGCCTAATGAGTGCTGTATAAGATTATAATAACAGAAAAGTACAATATAAAGTAATCATGCTGGGTCTGAGTAAGGAGCGTTGTTTTTTTTTTAGCATGAAAATAGCAGAAAAATAAACAGGCTATGGGACATCCACAGTTTGCAATAAACACGCTAGGCTACATATGTGTACATCAGAAATATTCTCGCTTGGTGTTATGGTTATGTATGCAGCCCTGTAAGTTATGAGCCCTAGGTCATCATTATGGCAGATTAGTAATAAAATGCTGCACAAATACGTTTTAGGGGTGCGTACTAGGTAAAGTCAGATCAATGTTTTCTGCAGGATAGAGTCCCATAATGTGAGTATGTAAGGCTTGTGCGCCAGTCGTCCCACCTGCCTACATCTCGTGGAGAAGGGCTGGTGCGTTGATGGTGTAGCCGCGTCAGCCGGTACCCCGCTTGGGCAGGGGTGTGATAGCTGCAAGGGGTGTCTGGGCTGCTCCCCCTTCTTGTGCTTTCCATGTGTGGCGTTGAGCCAGTGAAGATTGTGCCCTCCATAGGTTGGCATTTTTGTGTGCCAGGCAGCTTAAGGAGATCGCCTCTGGGTTTTTTTGCCCCTGCTGCGGACGTCTGGAGCTCCGTGGTTGAGGTGAGTAGGAGTGTCCATGCAGGTGGCCTGGTCGGCGGAGTATTGTTCGCCACTTTGGTTTCTTGCGCTTTCTCCGTTTATTAGTTGTGCGGGGGGGTGTTTATGTTTGCCGCTTCGTGTAGCAGAATATCCCCCTGGAGCTGTCTGGCTTTCTGCAGGTAGGTGGGATAGCTCGTTGGGTTGAGCTCCCTCTGGAGATTGATTTGGTGTCGCTGCAAATAAAGCCTCCATTTTGGCCCAGATGTCAGCAAAGGTGGTATCCAGTCGCTCTAGCACATATTCTGCAGCACCTCCTCGTGTCTCCATGGGCTGCAGTAGGCCCTGCTGGTGATGCAGAGGCCCGCCGCCATCTTAGGTGGGTCAGCCACGATCATGCGTCGGGAGGTGGGAGCTGTGCAGGGTTGACAGGGGCACCAGCCAGTGGATACCGGGATAACCCCCGCCGGTCCAGAGGGGGGGGGATGGAGCATAGCTTCGGTCACCAGGGTCATTCAGGCAATGAAGGAGCCTGGAGAGCGGCCGTCTCTCCAGAGCTCAGGCTTTCGTAGGCCGCTGACTGCCTTCAGGACGTACCGGAGCCGGATCAGCTCAAAACGAGTATCCTCCGGTGTACCGCGACTCCCTCTGTATGATAGGTGCTGAAAACGGTCTGCTAGGTGAGTGACCTGGGTGTAAATCTCGCTTTATTGGGGCCAGATGCAGGAGCTCTTGCCGAGCACGTCTGGTTCCCTTGGCAGTCAAGCTCTGCCCCCAGGAAGAACATTTTTAAACTGTTTTACTGGCAATATACCTTTTAAGGAAATGTGTCAGTGTATTGCATTTTCCTTGGGAGAATGAAGGATATTGGTGCATCAGCCAACTGGTTCTTAACCCCTTAATGTTGGTGTGCATATGCTGTATTTTCACACGATTAATGCACTTAGATTAATCGCTCCCTTAAAGTCCCGTTGATCACCTTGAAGATCCTCCTCAGAAGTAGAAAAGTCCTGCATTGGCTGCCTGAATAGGTGAATCTAATTGTTGTGACAGAATGATGTGTGGATGCACTCTGCCATCATTTATGACTAATGGCGATCTTTGCATTCTGTAAATGTCAATATTGGTGAGGGACAGCACAGCAATAATATTAGATTGGTTCTTACGATATGTTTTAGTTGTGGAAGTCGATCATAGAAATATCTTCCCTCACTGACAGTTCACTGTGATTGGTTATAATCGGGATTAGGACTTTGGTTAAGGCTAGAATTAGTGTCATGTTTAAGGCTAGGATTCGAATTCAGGGTAGACAGAATGATGTTACAGGCAGTTTTACAGGTCAAGTGTTCGTAAACACAGTAACAAAATCTTACCACAAACCTTATTAGAATTTGATGATTATATGGACCCATGTAAGCACTCACAATGTCCCATGTGAAATAGAATCAGGGTCTAATCTTAAAAATGGTATGCAAAATCGGGATAATTTGATTTTGGGGCATGCAATTTTGCACAAACAGATGTATGGGATCAGCAATCAGTCAATCAAATGTGGGAGCATATCTACAATTTGAACCTATGACTCCCCCACAACAAATGCCATAATGGTGGTAACTTGCAGTTGTAATCCAATACTAATCCAAAACTGAAATGATCAGACTCCACATTTAGCATTGTAAAGTTCTTTGCAGTAACCATCTGTTAACTATGGATGTATTTGTTAGATGTAGCGGAACACAAAGTAATTTTTTTCTGCATTAATGAATATCAGGAGTGCAATATTAGCTGGTAAAATGTAATGTTTTCCATCTATGGTTTTACAAAACCACAAGCAATGCAATATAGGTAGAAGATGGATAGTGATAAGTTGTTACTAGAAAATGCCCTCAGTGCAAAACATAGGTTCGGCTACTTTCTACACTAAAGCAATGTTTAGCTTTAAAACATACATTCGGCACTTAAAATATGTATCATATAAATTTTAAAGTCAATTAATATGCCAAACGTATTGGACATGTTTTATATGAACACTATTAAATTAATCTGGGTCACAAGGTGCGGGTATAACTGTCATGGCTACAAGATCTCATAGATCTGCTTAAAAATAATTATTCATCCCACAAAATTGGGTCCTCAAGTGAATTGATTCAACCAGGCACCTGACCCATTGTTTGACATCATCCCTTCACTGGACTTCATTAGAGGTCTAGCCTGCACATTATTACAACCTGTCACTCAGAGGTTCACCTTACGAAGACCGTGCCCACTTTTTCTCACCCTCAAAACTTGGTTGGTTTGATTGTACATAGTTTGATATAATTACCATCTGACTTCCCTATATATAATTTGCTGGACCCACTTTATATTGCCTTTGCTGGACACTAAGCATCACCTGCAAAATGTGTTTAACATTACATTTAGATTTGCATTTGGGGATAATTTATATTATTTTATAAACATTTGCATTATTGTTCGACTATTAATGTACTTGTTTAAAGGGCTAATACTTAATCTGTTTAATTTTTATGATGCACCCGCCCCTGCCACTCAGTCTACCAACTGTTGTCTTCATACCCCTAACAGCCAGGTCCAAACCTACAAGATCTGCATCCAAATAACACAATTTTGGCCAATGATTCAAGGTAATAGATTTCCTTTCAATCTCCATTAATGGAAGATGAACCATCTCTACTGGCCACCCCTCTCTCCCCTCATCTCTGAAGTACTTACCAATGTTTCCTCTAACATGGTCCATTTAACAAATTTGAAACAGAGACAAAAGCAATCAGGAAGACTCTTCTAAAAATTCAAATCCAACAGCATACTCATACAACACAAAAATGTATTCGTCAAGAGGAGATTAATGACTTGGAGAACCGTGTTCTTCATTATTGGCTTCCAACAATGCTAATTTTTCCTTTTGAATGAGTACATAGCAAGGGTCTGTAAAATCCTATTCTTCCATGTCATGAGCAGGCCAAGGCAATATTTGAATCATGAACTTTATGGACAAGGTACCATCTTACAAGTCTACAGGAAGAACCATTAATTTAAGTACCAACATCATCCAATTATTTTCTTCTGGGACTATTCCACATCATTTACAGCCAGGTGACAGGACTATTCTCCTATAAGCAAGGTTCTGGTTGACAAACATATAAAATTCACTTGCAATACCTTACCAAGCTGAGGATCACTTGTGAGAATAACGCTACTACTCGTACTCTGAGTAAGGCACAAGAAATCAACTTACTGAGTTGATCATCTTCTGAAGATTCACCCCATTTATGGTTCACCAGCTTTTTGGATATAGACAACCTCTGGGTTCTGAATTAACTCTTATCTTTTCTAGGTCATATAGACTTATTATTGTTCATAAATCATATTGATTTTGCTCCACTTTTTTAAATATTTCTCACTACTTTTCAAATATTATGTTCATAGCTTACACTCTATTATCACCTTGCAATGAATTGAAAGAGAGTGAGGGTTGCTCTGTCATATCTGCAGCAACCTATATATAATGCATTCCTCAATATATTTGAATATATCTTGACAGTAAGATACCAAAATGCATTGGAATCGATTTTGGGACAGGAAACAGTCTAGAAATGCTTTATTAAACCACAATTCTGTCCCAAAACTCATCTAACCAGCTTACTTCACACACCAATCTTGCAATTTCCAGAGTGTTAAACATAACCCCTTGTCTTTTTTTTCTACCAGTAACGCTTGGATAATTATGGCACTTCAGCCTAAACATTACTGGCAATATTCAATGTTCCTTACATTTCTTCCAAACCCTTACTTTCCTGTCCAACTCCTTAAATGATGGCACAATAGCTCCTTATCCTGAATTGTAAACTGTTTAGACACTCACCATTATAGAATTGTAACACTAGCACATGAGAAATTAGAAAAATCCTCTTAACTTTAAATCCCCCCTTTTTGCTTTTTAATACATTTGCACATATATTACTATATTAAAATGATTTTACCTACAAGACAATGACTGAACTCATTAGACAACATTGTTTTAAACCCTTCTCAAGCTCATTATTTTAACACTTTGCTCTATGGTTGTATTTGAACAGTACTGTCCATTTTTAGTATTTTTTAGTATTTTTTCTGGTACTAAGCTGAAATATCCTAGATTTATTCATACATTAATGATAGCTGCCAGGAAGACAATCCTTCTCACTTGGATTTCATCTAAGTTCACCTTAGTATTACATCAAACTAAATTAGCTCAGCAATTATATTAGACTAGGTAAAAGCCTCCCAATGTACAGTGTGGGAGGTTTCTCAATTATTTAAAGGGACACTATCACCAAAAAAATCTTATTATTAAAGTGTAAATATTTGTTTGGTTGCTTGGTATTGTAACTCCGACACCCACCATACTCTACTATATTTATTTCAAATAATAGAATGTTTAGATTTAAATAAAATCTAGTTTGATCTACATTTCTTTCTTGTTATAGTTGTGTAGAAACTATCACAAGTAAAAGTGTGAAAAAAATCTGATTGCTTTAATATTTTATTGATCCTAAAGGACTATCTTAGGAGACCTACAGGCAGCCACACAATAACGACTTTCCTCTTACTGTGTGTGTAACATCTTATGTCTGCTTTCACTAATCGTAAAGTTTGTACAACAGAAAAATGTAGAACACATGATGGTAAAAGTGTGATGTAAGCCAAATTTATTTATTCAGTCTGAATGGTCCTTATTTTATGGTATTTGTTAAACTATATATGAAGAACTTGATGATGACGTAGAGTTCATTTATCCTGATTTAAAGTTGGTTTAATGCAAATCATCATTTTCATTTTTCCTAGAATATATACATTATATAGATTCTATGTTAGAGTGCACATGAGGTATACAAGAAAAACATACAGAATAATTTGAAAATCTTAGCATAATTGGCTGCATATTTAAACTAATAGGAGTGAATGCATTTAAATAATGTCAGGAATGGTTATAATGTATGACAGTTATGTTCACTGACTTGTTTAACAGAATCAGTGAAGCTGAAAAAAACATCATCTTAACTCAATGACAATTCAGTTGTCTGAAGTTGTTAAAAGAAAAAGCAATGCAATGCAATAAAATTAATACATGACAACATAAAGATGTTTTCTAGTAGAGGGGAATTCAGTGTCTTGTTGAATATAAAATGGTGACTTTTAGGGGCAAAGAATATTCGTCATAGAAAATCTTAAATCTATTGGACAATGGAAATTGTAAATAACCCATTCAATTAAATGAACACTCCAAGCTCACTGTAGTGGCTATGTTGCCAAAAGTACTCTGATGCCCTCCTCCGCCAATTGCAAGTAGTCAAACCTTTTTAGAATGGTTTGACTTTTTACATGGGGCCTGGGAATTTGGAAGCTGTTTTTTTTAGCAAAGGCCAGTTGTGCTGGAAGCTTCCTTCTCTCCATCTGTTAATGGCTCCCAACTGATTGCCATTTAAAAAAACCAAAAAAAAACCCCATACTAAGTCTTCACTGAAAACTATTCTACTAACCTACTTCTCTAATACTATCCTTAGCTTTTGTGTCACTTTATCCCACTACATTGTTTGTGGTACTTTTGGCTGAATTGGTCATTTCAGTCTGGATTCTAAACATAAAAGAATAGATTCTTATTACATAACATACTGTTATTCATTCTCAAAGAGTTAAGAGTAACTATAGAAGAAAATTCACAGCTGTAAGTTGGATATAGAAACATAGAATGCGACAGCAGATAAGAACCATTCGGCCCATCTAGTCTGCCGGATATAATTTCTAACCCAGTTGAATACATTATTTAATTGAATTATTTCGGACAAAATATGTAACCTTTTGACCAGCAATAAAACAATTTATTCTATATCTTCAGAGACATATAAAAATGAAAAATAAAAAAATAAATATGAAAAATTAGCAGTTTGATGGGATTTAAACCTGAGTCTGTTTGACTTTTGGCTTGTTACTCTGCATCCCATGCATAGGATAATCTGCATTTTCTGAATAACAATATCATGGATTCCCTTTTGTTTTTTCAATCAACAATCTTTTTTTATCATGTTAGAACAAACCTGGCAATGGTTGTTGCTTCCTAGTACCCAAGGCTATAATGCAGCACCACTCATATCTGGTGTCCCAATAGCTTGCATTAAAAAAAAACAAAAAACTTTTTTGACTGTAATATAATAGCAGTCAGTTTCCTTCACACGTGTGCGTTTCAGGGCCTGCCAGGGCACAGTGTCACACCAGTGCAACTCATATCTGGTGTAACAGTAGTGTACATTTAAAAAAAAAAATACAGGGGGCTTGTTGTCACCTTTCGGGGTGACACCCTTGGTGTTGTACATGGCTGGGTGGAGGAAGAGACCTTCAATGACATCAGTGAGGACATGGCTAGCTTGGTATCCAACCTTGTGCAAAAGGGGAGTTTGCGGTTGTGCAAATGGACTGTTTGCGGTTGTTTGCGGTGCGTTAAACGGGGAGTTTGGTCTGTCACTGTGAATCAGGCGTAACCTTTACACTACCTGATCTATACAACATCATACCTGATGTTTTAAAGCACGTTATTCTAAACAATTTATGAATGTTAGGTGATTTATGCCTTTTATGGATTAAAACCAGACTCTGCATCAACTATGTAATTTTCCATGGGAGTTTTGCCATGGAACCCCCTCCGGCATGCCACAGTCCAGGTGTTAGTCCCCTTGAAACAACGTTTCCATCACTATTGTGGCCAGAAAGAGTCTCTGTGGGTTTTAAAATTCGCCTGCCTATTGAAGTCTATGTCGGTTCGCCCGGTTTGCCCGTTCGCGAACATTTGCGGAAGTTCGCGTTCGCCATTCGCGAACGGAATTTTTTTTGTTCGCGACATCACTATATATGGCATATAAGATTGCTGCTTAGAAAGCATGTAGAAATAAGGCAAGATAGTCTCAATTGTGTTGGAGTACTAGTCCCATGTTACAGAGATGAAGGTCTATACATTACTAATGTACAATGGTAGTGCTCATACGACGACTTCAGCCAACAATTTGTTGCACTCAGCTCCAGATATTTTTAAAATGTGAAGAGGAAAACCATTGACTTTACAAGAAAAATAAATAAATAAATATATATATATATATATATATATATATATATATATATATATATATACACACACTTGTTTTAAAATAGTTAATTAGATGGATAGATGGATCGATTACTAGATCTATCTATCTATCTATCTATCTATGACATCATCAAAATCTATTATTACATTATGTTTATTAATGATACCTCCTTGGTACAAAACCAGTCCTGGAAATCACCTGATTTTTGTAAGCATTCCATGGAACACACAGTAAATTGTATTCAAGAAGAAAATCTCAGGTGAATGGTGAACCATTGAGAAAGCTTGTCTTTTGCAGACACATCTGAAAAAAACCTTCTTCTGCTCTGCGTATATTTTTCCTTAAGACTGATCTATTTTCTTTTTTTCAGCAAGTGCTTGCATATTTTTCATGTCATTGTGTGAACTATTATATAATTTATTTAGTAAGTAAAAAAATAATAATTTTCCAGTATAGATCATTGAAATTATAAAAAAGTAATTCCTTTCCAAAATGTCACCACCCTCCCACTACCCCCAACAAAATTCATACAAAACCTTGAATAAAAGAAGCACTATGTATCATATTCAGCATCATTAAATCACAATGGAAAAGCAAACAATGAAAAAAATAAAGATACTGAAAGACCAGGAGAGATTACGTTATTTGATGACATGTGAAATGTGTTAAATGTACATATTTTTCAAATGCACAAATAAGTAACAAGATGATCCCGTATGTGTAATAAAATGTATATTAAATAATGTCTGGGAGCTGTGTATTCCCATTAAGTTATATATAGAATCCCGTTGCCGTAGCAATGCTCCAGAAGGTGCAGTATACAACTTTATTTTTCTGATTTTCCTTTCACACTCCTGCAAACAAGTTATTTGCCCGTGCATGGGTTTTTCTAGGGATATATTCACTAAGTAGTGTATTGCGGTAAATTAGCATCTGCTATGCTAAATATAGGCTTAAAAGACCAAAATTGGCCAAAATGATCAATTCAGGCAATTTGGAGATTGTTTTTCCAACCGATCTTCTTTTGACTACCGAGTAGCCAGTACAAATACTATTGAAAAAACCTCCCACAGAACTTGATACTATTCATAATTATGACCTCAACTATGGTTGGAAACATAGAAAAAAATATCTTTAATTTTTGTCCCTCATGTTCAAGCAGTTATTCCTTATACTTCCTAGTAACTGTACTAATGCTGCATAGCATGTACATATCATAAGCAGTTTTTAGAATTTTGATTGCGTTTCCACGAGACTCCCCTTTTTTGCTTTTTTTTTTTTGCAGATTTGAATTTTTAAGCAAATCATCGGGGAGTTCTTACTTGTGGATATCACTGCAATGTTAATTATATTTTGTTATCGTATCTACACATCTTAGACAAGCTGGGAAACTTTGCTTTTTTACTTTATAACAGATAAGGTGATACAGACAAAAAAAAGTGACATAACACTCCAAACAGTTAAATGAAATACTTATTAACACTCCTTCGAATTGTTTATGTGTTAGAAAGTAATTTCAAGAGTGTTTTGGCAGTGATTTTAGCAGGCCAGCAACATTTAATACGAATAATTCATGAACACTTTAGCGTCTTTTGATTCTTCATCTTCCTCATCCATCTTCTACATAAATTACATGGACATCCCACTGCATGTGTTTATGCACGTCCTTGAGCAACAGATTTAGACATTGCAGGTGCAGACCCCTAACAATTTGTAGTTCTTATTGTCAATTCCACCTACTTGTGATCAATCTCAGCTACATTTTATATATTTTATGTTCTTTGATATTACTTACTTTATCATTCAAGGACATTAGCATATCTTTCTATCTGATGTCAATAAAATCTATTTTCCTATTTGTTGCAAAAATGTTTCAATAAACTAAGAATATAAAAGATACAAACCGCTGTATGTTTCACCTTGATAATAATACCCACTATACATTTTTATTTGTTTATATTGCACTAGAGTCCATTTTTGCATATTTCCGTAGCATGCTGTGATCATGCTGCAGATAATGTTTTCTTGTATAGACATGCAAAAATCAATAATGGACTCAGTGATGTAAAGGGAGAATTTAACGGTAGAGACACTAATAGCGAATAGAAATTGCGGTCTATTTCATATTGCTTTAAACTGATTAATATAATAAATTGTTATCATGATTGTCAACTTATAACAACCAGCAATGTTAGACATAAGCATCTGTGTGGACATTCCTTAAAATGCCCATGTATAAAAATAGGTTTCATGTTTTTTTTTTTTTTTTAAAAGAGATCATAAACCTGTCTTAAAAAAAACCCACAAACCTGTCTTATGTAAGTAGTTTTTGTAATCATGTGTCTAATTTTTCTTGTTTCTATTACTCTGCTTGTTTGCACCAATCTCCAATGAATTATTTATATATTAACAGAGGCATAGCTAGAAAACACAGAGTCCTGGTGCAAAACATGCCTTGGGCCCCCCCCCCATATGTCGCTCCTCCTGTCCCCTCCATGTGTGTCATTGTAACCCCCACAGCTCCGCCATGTTTTTATCCCCCATGTATCTCATTCTACACCAGCTACTCCATGCGTCTCGTCTGCCTGCAGCCCCTCCACTTCTCTCATCCACACCTGCCCCTTCATGTTTCTCATTCTAAACAGCCCATCCATGTGTCTCATCTCCGCAGCCCCTCCATTTGTATCAATTATCCCCAGCCTTTTTTAAGGTTTCTGCTTTATATAACTAGACATCTGACTGGTTGGAATAGGACTTTATAAATAGTGAATATTTTTATATTTACTTTTAATACGCGACAGGTTTATAAGTGAATAATACTGTGTGTCTTGTCAGTTTATTTAATCTTTATATGTAAACAGTTCTATTGATGTGTCTACTCATTCATTCCAGGGAAAAAATGAGCAATCTCGTGTTTCTAAAGAACAGAGGGTATAGACAGTCTTTATATTTGGAAAGAGCTGTGTATGTGATTCGTTTCTATACACAGAAGAATATGAGAGCAGACTTTTTATTGTGCAAATCTGTTTATGTTGTCAGCCTTGATATCTTTGAGAAGCCATCATTACTCAGTTATGTGGTTGTCTGGTTAGTGCATTTTAAGTTTTTTTAAACTGTTACTGTTTCTGTATTTTTATTATTAATCATATCAATGAAATATAAATCCACTGTTATTTTTTTTTTATCTTAACAGACCACTCCAAGCACCACAACAACTACAACTTGCTGTAGGGTTTATAATACCAGTAGTGCCTTGATGCCATCCCATAGTACTTTATAAAATGTTTTTACAATGGTTTCACAACTTAACTGGGTCATGCTGTGTACCTACACCGGAACTCTGCTAACAGGAGTTCCGTTAGCTCCTATGAGCTAAACAGGGGCTTGCATGGCAGCGTTTAATGGCCTAGAGCCAGGGAACAACTTGTACCATCACCACTACAGTGAGCTGTAGTTGTTATGGTGCTTGGCGTGTTCTTTTAACTGTTTTATATATACAGCAAATATTCATATCTATTTAATATTTTAATGCTGAATTTGTCTTCCAAATTGAAGATCGAAAGATAACATTATTTTCCTAATCTAAGTTATTTTATATATTATTTGATGACCACTTCCAGTTTCCAATAAATAATCAAATCTCATACATCTTTAATGCATAGCTTCCGCTAAGTATTTGCTTCCCTGACATATCCATTAATGCTACATACATTCCTTCCACCCTTTCTATGCCCTTCCTTTCCAGTTATGTTCTTGTCTCAAACATCTTCTTCTGGTCCATGTCATGTTTTTCTTTCTGTGACACAAGAGATTCTTAGTAATTGATTCTCTTTTTTTTTTTTAACATGCAGTATCTCTACATATATTTTAAGTACAAACTCAAAAGATGTATGAAAATGAATGCATTACATGCACTATAGCTCTCAACTTTTATCTATCTATCTTTATCTATTTATCTAATATATTATTTGTTTTGTTGTTTTTATTTAATGTTTACTCATACTTGGTAAAGTTCTATTCATCATACTGTTTATTTTAGCCAATTTGTTATTGGATGTATGTGCCGCTCTTGAGTATTTTATGAATGACTGCGACAATTGTATTGGGTGCCACATGTAGACTTTAATAAATACACCAATACTTTATGTCCTTTTGTCACCTTTGTTGCTCATTGCTGTAATAGTCAATAACAATCTCTCCATGTTCTTGATGGTTAAAGTACAGCAAATGGTCTACTTTCTCTTCACACCTAATGCGCACCCAGCATCTACCTAGTCGAGTCATCAATAGACGTACTGTGTATTTTTCCTTTAGATGTTTCCTTATCCACTGAAGGATCTCTATTACATCAATGAGTGGGAAGCTATTTTGTTTTAATGATTTCTTTGCTGCCTTTCAGAGTTAAAGGGTCACAGAGAGCATGCCTACTTTTTTGTCGTTGCAATTCTGGTAGTGTTTAGGCTTTATTCTGTTACAGCTGTAATGCTACAAGTAAAAGTATTGTTAATAGACGACTGAAAGAAGACTTTAAATATAGAATGAAATGAAATACACACAGAAGTCAATGGGCACTAATGCACTTTTAGAAAATATATGTATATTATTCTTGCAGTTTTCTGATTCATTGAATAGCTTTAGTTTAATGAACTTAAACCTTTCAATGTATTCAACATAAGACGCAGATTACTGAACACTCATTTGTCGGAATCAGGTTCATTGCTTTATTGATAATTATCCTACGTAATTTGTAATACTGAGAAAGAACACATTATACAGAGCTTGGAAATTCTTAAATGAAACTTTCTTTGTTGTTTAAATTTTAAGGAAGTAACTTTATTTTGTTACTTTCATTTCTCTTTCAGTTTTTTTTATATTCTTTATTTATGGTGTTAATTTTTCAATTTTTCCATTTTAAGAATATTATAACAAAGGACTCAGAGATACAATTGTCATGGTAAAGATTATACATGTACCATTAGTACAGTTTTAGAACATTGGCTAACAGAGATTTTTAAGAAATTAGTGCTTTTCAGTTTACATATTGCGCATTCCCTCATTTGTGAGCATGGTATCAGGTATTTGCCCTTGTTGGCGGAGAACTGGCTTTCCTCAGTCGCACCTCCCATAGTTGTTCTGTAGCCATTTCCTGAGGAAACGGAGGTGTAAGGATGGCACCCCTGATGGTGTAAATGGTGAGCGCCCGAGTTCGCTATTGGGTCTTAGTTTTAGAAATTGATATGGGATTTTTTGTTACTTTAAAGAGTGATGTGTATCAGGTACTAGAGGCTGTGTAACCCCATGGTATCAAATCTTTACAAGGGGAATGCCTGGTGGTTCGTTGTATGCGATTGGTGTTCTTCAAGTACCATTAAAAAAATTGAGTGTAGAGGAGAAAGGTATGGAAGTGACACTGGAAGGATATGAGGAGAGTAAGTGGGAGTGGGTGTGGGGTTCAGCAGAAAGGCAAGAAGCTCTTTCAGTTTTAAGATTCCGGTTTTGCATGTTTATTTTTATGTTTGTCTGGGTTTTTTTTTAAATTCTTTTAAAGATAAATGCAGCCTAGTTGGAAGGATAAAGACAGAGCTAAAGTGCAGTAGCAAGCAGACAGTAAGTGGGAAGTGACACTCTCAGACAATGAGCATAGCCTTGCGTAGCCTGGCAAGGAGATTACCGTAGCAAGGCTGGAGCTGTAGGAACTTGAAAAAGTCCAGGTAAGTTTTCATACCATTTTAAAAAGATCACATTTAGCACCATTAACACTGCAGTGTGATGCTTATTTAGGTTTATTGTAGATGCTACTATACTTCTAATGTGCATTGTCAACATAGCATACCAGGTAGTGAAAGTCAACTTTACTTTAAATATATATATATATATATATATTTTTTTTTTTTTAAAAGGTCAACATGTATATATTAATTACTGATAATAATAATAATAATAATAATAATAATAATATTGAAAGTAGATTTTATAATATTAATAAAACCATGAAAATATTATAATACAAATTAAATTTTAAAAAGGGAAAAAATAACTTGTCTCCAAAACTCTATACTCTGTAGGATATAATTTATGTAGACCTCATTGTGCCATGGTGAATTGTAATTCTGAAGATGTTAGAAAAGGGATAACTTTTCTTATATTTCTGTAGGATGATGCCTGAATCCCTGGTGAGAACACTTGGCCCTGATATAGTCTTCATAGTAAAATCTCGTCCTTCAACACCAACGGATGTTAGTCTTCATATGAATATAGTCGTTATGTATAGTAATGTATTGTAATATGTCTTGTAATGAATTACTTTATTGCAAATTTTATCATATCAAAGGAAACATTGGAAAACAAAAGGTCAAGAAGCATTCATCTTTATCACTTCATATAGCGGGTTTTGCTTCCTCTATTTTTCTCATTTTCTATATTCTAGATTAAAAATTCCTTCCAAAATTATGTATATCCTTATAGTTATATCCTTATATCCTTATGATTGTATTTTTAACAATGATACATTTCTATGTATCTTACCTTTTTCAACGACTGAAATATCATCATGAATATCATCATCATGATGCAAACCTCTAGAAACAGCTTGAGGCTAAGATAACAAATATTTCTGTGAATTGATCATTTGAGATAATTAAGTATTTTGTGATATTTAATCATATATATATATATATATATATATATATATATATATATATATATACAAATAAACATCTGCTTGTTCAGATTGTGGTATTAAGAATATATTAAAATATGTAAAACATATATAAATATTGTAATGCAAAGTCCTAGATTTTTCTATGTTCCTGCTAAGGAACGTACGGTTCTCCGGTATTAGTAGTGGAGGCTGGGAACGGCAGCCGGTAGAGCCAAGGTAAAAATAGTCAACCATTAACTAATACTATACTATTATGCCTTTAAAAGTCCTATAGTTATAAAATCTACTTTCATTATTATTATTATTATTATTATTGTCATTTAAATAGTGCCAACAGATTCCGTAGCGCTTTACAATATTATAAGAGGGGGGATTTAACTATAAATAGGACAATTACAAGAAAACTTACAGGAATGATAGGTAGTTGAGGAGCCTGCTCAAAGAAGCTTACAGTCTATAAGAGGTGGGGTGTAAAACACAATAGGACCCAAAATAGCAATAAAATAAGGTGGGAGTGAAGCAGAGCTGGAGGAGAGAGTAGAGTGCTGCACTTTAGGAGAGAGCAGGAGACAGGTATGTAAGGTAGAGGTTATTCTGGGAGGCCATAAGCTTTCCTAAAGAGATGAGTTTTAAGGCACTTCTTAAATAATTGAAGACTAGAGAAGAGTCTGATGGCGGAAGGCAGGCTATTCCATAGGAAGGGAAGTGCCTGCAAGTGTGAGTTGGCTGTGCGAGCAGCGGACAGGAGAAGGTCACGGGCAGAGCGGAGAGACCAAGAAAAGGTATACCTTGGATCTGTGAAGAGATATAAGAGGGGCTAGAATTGGCCAATGCTTTATAGGTATGGGTTAGCACTTTGAATTGACTCCTATAGGATACAGGAAGCAAATGTAAGGACTGACAGAGGGTTGTGGTGTGAGAGGACAAACTAGAGAGGAAAATCAGTCTGGCGGCAGCATTCATTACAGACTGTAGTGGGGCAATACGGTTTTTGGGAAGATCCATTAGGAGAGGGTTACAATAATCCACATGGGAAATTACTAGAGCATGGGCAAGCTCCTTAGTAGCATCTTATGTAAGAAAGGGGTGGATGCGGGCTATGTTTTTAAGATGGAATCTACAGGACTTGGTAACATGCTGGATGTGAGGCTCAAAGGTCAGGCCAGAAACAAGTATGACACCAAGACAGTGTTACGTTTACTAGGGAACCGTAACACGCAGACAGGACAGAGTAGAGAGAATTGCAATACCGATCCTTAGAATGGTCAGGTTATGCAAAAAAGGGATAGTCAAAACACGAGCCGAGGTCAAGGGATACAGAGAGACAGAATAACAAAGACAAAGCCAAATATCAGTAACCAGGAAATCCAAATAACAAGTGCAACGTTCAATGGTAAACCAAAGACCACAACAGGGCACTGAGGCAAGGGAGAGGCTAGCTTATATACACACAGTGTGTGTCTGATTGGCTAACCTCCAATTAGTGTTAATCACAACACGTGGTTTCTTCCCTCCCTTGTGGTCTCGGAGGTCATCACTGTGTGCCGGGTCACATGACCGGCTGCAGCACACATATAATGAAGCTGCTCTGGAGTGTGCAGTTTCAGACACACTGCCCATCTGGAGACAGAGACCAGATGATGCCACTCGCTGAGATGAGGTAAGCAAGGTCGCCGCGAGCGTCGCGGGGGCAGGGGACCTCACCGACAGCACACTTCCAAGGATGGACTGATGGATACCAGTAATTTAAAGGTAGAGTGAAAGAGAAGGATCAGTATTAGGTGGAGGAAAGACAAGGAGCTTAGTTTTAGAGAGATTTAGTTTCAGAAAGCGGTTGGACATCCAGTCAGAGATCGAAGAAAGGCAAAGCAGTGACACATTGCAGGACGGCAGGGGAGAGGTCTGGGGAGGAGAGAAAAATCTGGTTGTCATCAGCGTACAGGTGGTAGTGGAATCCAAATGAGGTAATAAGTTTGCCAAGAGAGGCAGTATAAAGATAAAATAGAAGGGGACCAAAGACAGAGCCAATATAAAATAACTCAACCATTAACTATTACTATACTATAATGCCTTTAAAAGTCCTATAGTTATAAAATCTACTTTCATAAGATTTAACTCTTAAAAATAGCATGAAATGAAGATTAGAGATGTTGCGAACATAAAATTTTCCATTCGCGAACGGCGAACACGAATTTCCGCAAATGTTCGCGAACAGGCGAACCGGGCGAACCAACATAGGCTTCAATAGAGAGGCAAATTTTAAAACCCACATGGACTCTTTCTGGCCACAATAGTGATGGAAAAGTTGTTTCAAGGGGACTAACACTTGGACTGTGGCATGCCGGAGGGGGATCCATGGCAAAACTCCCATGGAAAATTACATAGTTGATGCAGAGTCTGGTTTTAATCCATAAAGGGCATAAATCACCTAACATTCCTAAATTGTTTGGAATAACGTGCTTTAAAACATCAGGTATGATGTTGTATCGATCAGGTAGTGTAAGGTTTAATCCCGCTTCACAGTGACAGACCAAACTCCCCGTTTAACGCACCGCAAACAACCGCAAACAGTCCATTTGCACAACTGCAAACTCCCTATTTGCACAAGGTTGGATACCAAGCTAGCCATGTCCCGTTCTTTGTCCTCACTGATGTCATTGAACGTCTCTTCCTCCACTCAGCCACGTACAACACCAAGGGTCCCCAAAAGGTGACAACAAGCCCCCTGGGACGCCTGCTGTGTTTGGTCTTCCACCTCCTCAAAGCCACCTTCCTCCTATGACTCTTCTTCTTCAGACTCCTCTCTCTGCATTGCCTCTCTCTACATTATTATAAGGTGTGTTAAGTAGTACTATTCCTATCAGTTTCATCCCTGTTACGTCCCATATCAGGGGACATGTATATGGCATCGATTTTAGGAACCGGGAGATGGAAAAAGATGCTTGGTCGGTCCTCCTACTTCAAATTTGGGGAACTGCGTGTGCAGTCTAATGTGCCACCAGATAGGAGTGGTGTGTTAAGTAGTACTATTCTTATCAGTTTAATCCCTGTTACGTCCTCTATCAGGGGACGTGTATATGGCATCGATTTTAGGAACCAGAAATGGAAAAAGATGCTTGGTTGGTTCTCCTACTTCAAATTTGGGGCACTGCGCGTGTAATCTAATGTGCCACCAGATAGAAGTGGTGTGTTAAGTAGTACTATTCTTATCAGTTTAATCCCTGTTACGTACCCTATCAGGGGACGTGTATATGGCATCGATTTTAGGAACCGGGAGATGGAAAAAGATGCTTGGTTGGTCCTCCTACTTCAAATTTGGGGCACTGCGCGTGCAGTCTAATGTGCCACCAGATAGGAGTGGTGTGTTAAGTAGTACTATTCTTATCAGTTTAATCCATGTTACGGCCCCTATAAGACAACTAACTGCTATTCAATCTATTACAGTCAAAATTGTATTTTTTTTTTTAATGTACACTACTGTTACACCAGATATGAGTTGCACTGGTGTGACACTGTGCCCTGGCAGGCCCTGAAACGCACACGTGTGAAGGAAACTGACTGCTATTATTTCACAGTCAAATTTCTATTTTTCTTTTTTTTTTATGTACACTACTGTTACACCAGATATGAGTTGCACCGGTGTGACACTGTGCCCTGGTAGGCCCTGAAACGCACACGTGTGAAAGAAACTGACTGCTATTATATTACAGTCAAAAAAGTTTTTTTTTTTTTTTAAATGCAAGCTATTGTGACACCATATATGAGTGGTGGCACTGGGCAAGTGACACACACGCTGGCAGGCAGGCAACTGCAATTAGATTACACAAAAAAAAAAGCAGACTGATGTTCTAGCCCTAAAAAGGGCTTTTTGGGGTGCTGTCCTTACAGCAGAGATCAGATGAGTCCTTCAGGACTGTAGTGGACACTGAATACACTAGCCTAGCTATCGATTTCCCTATTAAATCAGCAGCAGCTACACTGTCCCTCCTATCACTAAGAATGCAGCTTCAGAATGAATCTAAAATCTGTCCAGGAGGTGGGAGGGTCTGGGAGGGAGGGTCTGCTGCTAATTGGCTGGAATGTGTCTGCTGACTGTGAGGTACAGGGTCAAAGTTTACTCAATGATGACGAATATGGGGCGGACCGAACATCGCATATGTTCGCCCGCCGTGGCGAACGCGAACAAGCTAAGTTCACCGGGAACTATTCGCCAGCGAACTATTCATGACATCTCTAATGAAGATGATTAAAATTAGATTAAAAAAAATCTATTTAGATTTAAATTTTAAATTAACTGTTTGTCTCTGTTGTTTTTAGTTATATTTGGATTCGTCATAAGAGATACTAGGCAATTTTGTATAACTAACAATATATATTTTTGTGATTAGCTTGTATAAATATGATGTCCATATACTTTTTCTAATCTCTTTCCTTACCCAAATTAAGCCTAAATATAGTTTCTATACTCAAAAATACTCCTGAATAGCAATTCATTCATAAGTTATTACTCTTACTCTAGTTAGACATTATTTATTATATACTGACAAGTATTTTAAAAAGAAACAACAATTTTGGAAGAATCCAAGGTTTTTTATTCCGTGGCTCTCATTAAGTTTCCAGTCGTCAAATCTTCCCTTAATTATTTCAAATCTCTACCTCCTCTGTGTAGCCATAACCCAGCACATACTTGAAAAAGGAGAAATCTCAATGGATCCTTCCTGGTAAAATATTTTATAAATAAATAAATACATTTAAAAGTAAAATATAAAAGTAAATGTCATCATATATTGTAGGCTATTGTCCGCATGTTCCAGCAAACCTCTATACTCCATCTCCACATATTACTAGATTTCCCCTCTGTATTTCCACACTCCTTTTCAATATTTTTAGCCTTAAAGGGTGCTCCAATGCCAGGAAACATTTTTGTTTTCCTGGCACAGCAGAACTCTGGAGTGCCCCTTTCCCTCCCTCCCCCCACCCCAAGTTGCTGAAGGGGTCCCCCCTTCAGTGACTTACCGGAGTCCAGCGCCGATGTCCCTTGGCGCTGGGTCAGGCTCCGGCTACTCTCCTCCCCCGCGGACATCAGCTGGCGGGGGGAGACCTAATGAGCATGCGTGGCAAAGACCGCGCACAATCATTAGACCTCCCCGATTTCGGCAATGCTGGAGGTCCTCACATAGCGTGAGGACGTCCAGCATCGCTGAAAACACTTTTTGTGTTCTATGAACACGGAAGTCCATCTAGTGGCTGTCTAGTAGACAGCCACTAGAGGAGGCCTAAACTCTGCAAGATAAATATTGCAGTTTATGAAAACTGCAATAATTACACTTGCAGGGTTAAGTTTAGTGGGAGTTGGCACACAGACCACTCCAATGGGCAGAAGTGGTCTGGGTGCCTGGATATCCCTTTAACTCCATGTTTTTAGCTTCCACCTCTCACTATTTCCAAACTCAGACCTGCAAATATTCCAATTTCTTACTCCATGTATTGCAGGAAAGACTAATGCCATGAAAGTCCTACTTCTTTGAGTTCTTGATTTATCTTTAGATGTATTGTCCATTACCAAATATGTATAGCATATATAAAGGGCAAGGTAAAGGAACTAGCTAGGCAGAATCATGGATCAAACAAAACTGTTCTTCCATTGTCCATATGATTGTTTTTTTATTTAGTTATACAATGATTTGGAGTTGCAAAATTCAGATGACTCATAGTTCCCCCAAATTTCAGACAAATCACAATTTGTTTAACTCAGTCACTGGTATGAGCTCAGTTCCTTTCTGTCATAGAACACAGTATACATGTTATCTTCTCCTCCTACATTACAATGAGTGCTCTGACTATGCCATGATTGAACTTGCTTGTGGTGTCAATTGCTAAGTCTATGATTTCTGTTTCAAAGTAAACAGAGCATAAATTAAGTTTAACGCAAGCTGTAAGTGATTTTCAATCTATTGTGTAATTTCCAGAGGCATAATGATTCCCCTTTAACAAAAATAATTAGCCAATATATATATATATATATATATATATATATATATATATATATATATATATATATGTTATTTTTAATTTATTTATTAGTAACCTGTTTGCAATTACATCAGAGTAAATCTGGAAATAATAGAGCGGTACCTTGTATATAATGTAGAATAATTTATCTCATTAACTAGAAAGTAGAATAAAGCTTTGTTCTGGCTTAATTTATAGTTTAGTTTAAACATCAAGTTATCATAAACACATAAGGCAAATAACATGAATAATAATTAGTGTCATTTCTGATGAATGTACATTTCAGTGATATTTTGATGGCTTTAAATCCGTGTGATACTGTAGGTTAATTAGATTTGACCTTGTCTATTTCTGTTGCTACATTAACACATATGCATGAGATGTCTATCTGGTCTAATGGTTTAAAACCAAGAGCTCTGTAGCTCTGTAATGATAGCTCATTTAATGAGATTCATGGTAGAAATCTTTATTTAAATTGATGAATATTTTGCATCGATCTTCTCAAAATGCATGGAACCATTGTCTTTCTCAAATGTGCCCACTTCCAACTGCTTCACTAAGTGAGATGCTATAATAATATACTTAGCATTTGTGTCATCCATGGACCAATATCAATATTGAAATTAGTGATGGCTGGTGATGACGAGGTGGAAGGTATATATTCACCAACTATAATCATCGTCACCCAAACAACATCTGCCACATTTTAATATTTTGTAAGATCTGTATACTATGGAATTCCATATCTGGAAGTTAGGTAGACAACACATCATGATATTGGAAGTTAGGTAGGTAGACAACACATCATGATAATGGAAACGTAACTTAAAGGGAAAGTTTATGAAAATAATATACTTACATTATTGCAAAGTTTGTGGTGCAAAAATAAGCTGGTACCCACTCTCTGCACCAAGTAGCGTATAACTGCAGAGCTATCAGTTAGGCGGCTGGTGCTCCCAGTTCCAGGCTGCTTGCATCAATTTAGTCCATATTGTGCTTGCAATACACAGCCTTAACTGATCTCTGTATCCTTTCTGGAGAGAGAGCCTAGCTCTCACTGTTGATACACATGGCTCATTCACTAAACTGTGAACTAAGTTATGTGTAAATGGTATGTCTGTGTTATGAACAGAACCACTCCTGGGGAATAAACAACATGTTCAGCAAGAGTTTATGGATAAGATCAGATCTTAAAAATAAAAACTGGAGATCAATTATTATAATATATTTTTTTCTTTAAAGGAAAAGAGTAACACTCTAATCCAGGGCTGTCCAACCTGTGGCCCCCCAGATGTTGCTGAACTACAACTCCCATGATTCCCCGCCTATCTTTTTAATTGAAAGAATCATGGGAGTTGTAGTTCAGCAACATCTGGGGGGCCGCAGTTTGGACAGCCCTGCTCTAATCAATCAATATGCTTTGGTCATCCATTCCAACCTGAGGAGTGATCAGGTTGATTTCTAATCAACTGTATAGCTTTTACCCTTACCCATAATTTTTTTCGGGGGCAGCGGGCAATTTTACTTCCAACCTGAGGTGAATGCTATAGGAACCAGATTTGCGCCAAGTAACGCTAATCAATTTATGGGGAAGTGGGAAGATGAATTTGTCTGGAACAACTCCCCATTGAAGACAAATCTGGTTCTCTAGCAGATGACTGTATTTGTATCTGGAATGGAGACCTTTTATCATTTCAGCATTTTAAGAAATATTTTAACTATAATCCCTATAATCTTAAATTCACTTTTAATCACTCATATGAAAGAACTGGGTTTCTGGACCAAGAGATCTACATACAAAAACATTCAGGAAATCGGTTGACTGCAAATTGTTTTATCCTCGCAAGAGTTTCCACTATAGTCAATTTAGGAGGATAAAATAAAATTGCTCCAAACTAGAGGTATGCAAGACCCAAATGGAGAATATAAAAAAGCGGTTTATTCCCAATAGTTTATCCAGTTTTGGATAAGTTATTGGGAGATAAACCATTATTTATCCTTGAGATCCTAATTTAAAGACAATGCTAGCCTCAACTATTAAGACTCATAAAGAGAGCAAGATCGAAAAGAAAAGAAAAGAAAAGAAAAGGCTTTTGGAGATGTGGAAAATGTCAAGGGTGCATGCATAACACTATACAGGAATCTTTAATAAAGGATTTTTTTCCATACACATACCCAGTAGAAATTCAAGATCAGACCTATTTGTATTGCAACTCAACAGGAATAATTTACCTGTTGAGCTATCCATGTAGCAAACATTATAAAGGAAGGACCAAAAGACCTTTTAAGATATGTTTTGGGGACCACATTTGAAATATTAAAAGAAGGATCACTATACATAACCTACACAAATACTTGTATCTGTTCCATTTAAGAGACCAACAGGGACTTTAAGGACTGAAAGGAGTGGTCTAGAGAAAGAATTAGATAAAGCTGAACCAAAATTGATATTGAATTTTTTTGCACTATAAATCATCATAATAATAATAGCTTGATGTATTTTTTTCTGCCTTATAGTACATCAAGGACTTTGGCTTCATGTCTTCACCTTCCTTATTATATTAAGATATATTATATTAAGTATTGATTTTGTGGTTTTAAAAGTGCAGTTTTCCCTATACCAGTCATTGATACTATTTTCTTCACAGTAAATTTTAGTATGCTACTAGTTTTTATAAGTAAAATATTGTTTTGCAGTCTGATAGTGATCTTAACTGAATATCTTTTTGGTGCCAATTAGTGTCATTATCTATTAAATAATTTATGTGACTGTCCATCATGAATAAGAGAAAATGTTTCTACTTTACAAGATATTTTTTACATTATGTCTATTTGGTTTAATTTTATAATGGTAAGAATGCTCTGCATTAATGCTCAGCAATCTATGATTACTGAAAAGTTTAGCGATCTGGACTAATTGCCTGTTAAGAGCTATTTAAACCCTCGGCTCCCAAACAGACTCAAGTCTCTGAAGAAGTGATTTGTTTACGAAATGCGTTAGGATGCTTTGCGAAACGCGTAAGACACAGTAGGAAAAGCGGACAACCCATATGCAGTGCTCCGGTTAGATAATATCTGCCCAACATCTCTCCCAGCTGGCAGGAGTTTTGGGAAAGAAGGGACTGCGGGCGTGAAAGGAATGTGGTAGGACTTTGCCTACAAGTAGTATGTGTTCCTGTTTATCTGCCACTGATCGTGAGTATTTTTAACGATTGTATTTCCATTGAATAAAGTAATACAGAGAGCACTATTTTATTTTATTTTTTAGATTGTTGTGGAACACATTTTTGTTTGCACCTATTTTAGTGGTCCAGAATATTAATCTAAAAGGAGGATTGTTGTACCAGTTTTATTTATGAGTATTGCTATGGGTACTATATTAATGTACTATATTAATATAGCTCACACTTAGAGTGAATCCAGCTATGTAGCAAGAGCCTTCTATGGTTAGCTATTATATTTAGATATATTTCATATATTGTATATATAAGAAACTGTTATTATCAGTTTTAATTCCATTTTAATTCCATTTGGATTTAATATCTGGATATACTCTAGATTATCCCTATGTATTTTGGGACATTTTATAATTTTTTGAATTGATATGTACTATTGTTTTTTGGGTATAGTATGCTTATTGTTTCTTGTATTTTATGTTTGTTGTGAACAAGATGTACTATAAGTAAGAGTTAGTGTATATTGGTTTTATTTTTCTGTGAATGGTTATTGTAGGCTTTGTGAAATTTTTGGAGGGATTTTTAGAGTTATATTTGGATTATTTTATAAAATTATATCAGATAGTTATGTTCAATTATTTATTTTTCCCGCTAGTGCTGCTCCTGGTTGGGTAGTAGAGTTTTGTCCCAACTGCATTTTATCGGTGAGGTGATATCATCCTTGGGTGGGGGCTTAGTTGACCAGTTGAGCAAGATTGCACCCTTATTATCTATTTTCCACTTACCTTTTCTGCTATTTTGAAATTTTAGATTGCCATTAGTCTAGGAATAGAGGTAGGTCTCAATGTATGCCAGGCCGACTGCCATCCTTCTGACCATTCCAATGCACAGGATACCATACAGAGGGCATTACTGAAGTGCTCACTTTATGGTCCCTATTCACTTTGCACATGAGGGACATAAGGGTATGAACCATGAATGGAGAAACATGGCCTGA
The DNA here is from genome assembly GCF_036172605.1 of Pelobates fuscus. NCBI lineage: Eukaryota > Metazoa > Chordata > Amphibia > Anura > Pelobatidae > Pelobates > Pelobates fuscus. The sequence continues at coordinate 410,354,387 of NC_086318.1, forward strand.
AAAGCAGGACAGTTTGGAGGACTAGGTTAGCACATCAATTTAATTTTATTTGATTTAATTAACTTTTAGAGGCTGGTTAATGCTGTGAAATATACTACAATTGATAAAATACACAATCAAAATAATTCTCATTTTGAAAATCATTTATATAGCACCAAGGTAAGCACTGCACAATTTTGCAATAATTATATAAATCCATGTGAATAGAAATAAGAGATGAAGTGGGTCCTTCTCAAATTAGTTATAATCTAAAGAATTAATTTATGTATATTTTTTACTTTTGCATATTGTCATTATGTTGAAATTCAGTGTTGCAATGTGAAAAGGATGGCGCTAATTATAGACAAAAATAGTTGGCAAGGGCTATTCATTAAATATAAAAATAATAAAAATTGTAATTGTATATCTAAGATAAAAATGAGCAAGTAGACAATGCAGACTAGAAAAATGCACAATTTGCACCCTGCACAGATTAAACCATATTGGCTAAAATAATATGGATTAAAATTACATGCATATAACACTTAGTCAAAGACAGAGCATAATATTGCAGTATAGAAATATTGTAGACAATTAATTAATAGTGAATAGTGGTAATGTCTATCTATTATCAAACATCTGCAACTTGTGTAAAAGGCACAATGGGAAAAGGGCTGAAATATGATACTCGGTATCTGTTGAATTAAAAATGTATTATTAATTCCCATTTTGTTTTATAAAGGAAAAACACAACATTTAAGATACAGGGGGTGCATATTCAAAGCACAATGAGTACATATGGATCTATGAAGGATAACGTTACAACATAACGTGGCTCATATCAAAGACTAACAGCATAGATGTGCAGCAATGACAAACGATAAACACAATACAAAAATAGCACATTAAAATATCTGCATCTGTTGTGAGAGTGAATAATGGTATACAATAATAAAAGAACATGTATAACTAGAAAAGCTACAATTTCTGGGGAAATTGTGTGAAGTGTCCTTGCCTCCACCAGTAGTTTACAACTGGAGTGGGCGGGGTAACTGTTATTATTTATTTATGTAGCACATTTAATTGCAACGTTGTTGCCCAAAGTGCTTCACAGTTACCGTATTTATCGGCGTATAACACGCCCCGGCGTATAACACGCACCTCATTTTAAGAAGGAAATTTCCCCCCCTCCCATAGTATTCTCCCCCCCTCCCATAGTGTCCCCCCACCCTCATCCCATAGTGTTCCCTGCCCTTTCCATAGTATTCTCCCCACCTCCCATAGCATTTTCCACCCCCTCCCATAGTGTCCCCCCCTCATCCCATAGTGTTCTCCCCCCCTCCCATAGTGTCCCCCCCTCCCCTTGTCCCATAGTGCACTTTCCCTCCCCTTGTCCCATAATTACTTACCTGTCTTGAAGCGTGAGTCGGCTTCACAGCGCGCACCGCGGTACAGGAACTTAAATTTCAGGTTCTGGTTTCCAGCGGGACTGAAAGGAATTGTGCACACTGAGTGCGCACTTCCTTTCAGTCCAGCCGGAAACCGGAACCTGAAATTGAAGTTCCAGTACCGCGGTGCACGCTGAACACCGGCCCATGTTTCAAGACAGGTAAGTAAACCTTCACATTCGCTCCATAAGACGCACAGACATTTCCCCTCACTTTTGAGGGGAAAAAAAGTGCGTCTTATGGAGCGAAAAATATGTATATCGGCGTATAACACGCACACATCATTTGCCCCCTATTTTCAGGGAGAAAAAGTGCGTGTTATATGCCGATAAATACGGTACATTAAAACATACATTTATAAAAACATTAGCAGGTGTACAAAAGGCCCTGTCTATGACATCACTTGCTTCTCCAGCCTGGCACAGGTCAGAGTATTTTGGCAGTTGCCATCTTCAAACGGTCGTATTTTAAAAACTATAAATCCTACAGCGAAGAGCTTTATATTGTGAGAATCACAAGACCCAGACCTACATTTTGAAGCATAGTATGTCTCTGAATTAACAATGAAGGCACAGTCGCAGTTTATAAATCACCCTTCAAATTTGAGCTGGCTAGAGTGGAGTTTCAATGAATGTCAATGGACGGCGTGAGTTGCAAACAAATGGTCATATTGTGAAAACAATCAGGATTATGGCTTAGCAGTGGACAATCCTAGTGGCAGCAGGGATAGCTGAACATTTTGATATAAGATTTGTGTAGGTGGGCTTGAAAATGAGGGAGTGGTGGCAGTTTAGAAATCATGTCCTGATTTTTCAGCTTTTGCCAGCTCCCACTCTAGTTTTGAACATTTTGCCATTCATTCCTATGGGACCAATTTTGCCACGAGAACGACGATATTCCGTGAACCATTCGGCGAAACGTTCCACAAAGTAATAGCAATCCGATCGGGAACAATCCCCACGTTTCGGTATATTACTGTCTATGTAGTGTAAAAACTGTGGGAGGAGTTAGGGTGGTAAATTTGGCTATATAAGAATAATAATATATATGTGAGATAACATTAAGTGATCTTGCTATGCAAGAACACTTAACAATAAAGCAGTAGATACACTGCATGGTGAATGGGATTGACAAAAGGGTAATGGGAGGGTAACACAAAAGACAGACAGAATTGTTAAGAAACATTAACCCACTGGGACCAGGTTTTAAGACAGATAGAATATTTAAATGAAAGATTATCTACGTTCTTCCATTTCGTGCATACCTCCAACTTGGCGAATCCAGTCATGAATGGATCTGTTGCATGGATATTTGGTAAAAACTCAAAAAATATATAGTAAGAGGCAAGAATAGTGCAATAGTGAAAATCTGGTAAAAGAGCATGCTTTGCAACCACTTTTCAAGGAGCAAACATATGTGTTCAAGGCTTCTAAAAATGTAAATAATCTAGTACAGAAAATAACTCAACCATGTATTCCTACTTAAATCTCACCTTGTACCAAAAGGAAGAAGATATTAAATACATAGTTTATGATGTATGCCATCATGTCTGACATCAGCACCCATGCCTTTTGTGATACACGGGAGAGTATGAAAACTACCAGCCATTCCAAATTCTTAATGGAACACTACAGTCACCCAGACCAGTTCATCTCAGTGGTGTCAGTGTACTTTTTAACCCTGCAATGTAAAACATTGCAGTTTTTGAGAAAAGCCAATGTTTGCATTGCAGGGTTAAATAAACCAGTTATAAAAAATTGAACCTACCTGAAATTGCTCCCATATACAGTGAATACACTATATATTTCAAAGGTGCATGGTGTTTACAAGTAAAATATAAAAGTAAACTCACTTTTGCTCCATTCCAGTGCCACTTTGTGGGTGTAACACCCACCTACTGACCATCTTCTGCTCCTCCCAAAGTCTTCTTTGAGTTAAACAGCTTGAGATACTCCCTCAAGCAGGGCAAATCTCACCAGTAAACTGTGTTTTCAAGTAAAATATAAAAATAAACTCACTTTTGTCCACTCCAGTGCCACTTTGTGGGTTTTGCTCTTTGTGTAACACCCATCTACTGACCGTCTCTGCTCCTCCTAAAGTCTTCTTTGAGTTACACTGCTTGAGACTCATCCTCAAGCTAGGCAAATCTCATCAGGGATGTTGACATGCTGGCTTTGTTGTCCCCATGCCAGTCGGAGCAAAGTGGCTTCAAATCACTCTATTCAAATACTTCCTAGCCAGCTCTAGAAGCGTTTCCAGAGCAAATACAGTGCATGTGCTGTAGTTGCTATGGGTGGATAGTGGAGGGACCTCCTGTGGAAGGTCTTTTCTACTCTACCTTGTCAGTCAATGCCTCAGCATGCTGAGGAAATTACTGACAGCTGGGAGAAAAAATATTTTAAAATAGTTTCGCTAACAAAACGGTAGTAAAATATATAGATAAAATGTTATTCTCATTCTAATGAGAATACGTTGTTTGGTGCATGACAGGTGCCTTTTAAGTCTACCTCTAATTTCTGTCAATACGACTGCACTGAGCGGCAGCTCCATAGGAAAGCATTAAATCAATAGTTTCCTTTATGACGAGCATTGGATTGGACCATCGGGGGAAGAGGCCATGCCTCCTCCATGATTTTTCTGGGGAGGAGAGCTAAGCAGCGATGAGCCTCAACACTGCATTAAGGTTTCTACGCTGAAGGGGGTATTGTAAGAGGGAACAGGGACACTAAAACAATATAAAAAGAGAAGTCCTGCGCTCACTCCCATCACTACTGGGCTGGCAGCAAGGACTACAGTACATATCACCCCCAATTTTTAGTAAAAACCAAAGAAAAGAAAATGTTACCTGCACTCTCTCCTTAATCCCTATGTATATTTAGACAAATGGAGGTCATTTAGTTGCTCCAATGGCCATTGGAGGGAATGCCCACCTGCCAACGTCAAGGCAGACCCCCCTAAGCGGGTCCTAACACTCAGGGGTGGGCTGGGCCGGGGGGCAGGTAGGCAATTGCCCCCCAGGCCGCCCTAAATAATTTTAAGACCGGCCGCTGCAGGGCCGGCCCTTTAAATGTTGCAGCCGCCTGAGCCCTCTGTAAAGTCCCCCCCTTTACAAATGAAGTAGGGGGGAGTAAGTGAAGGAGGGGGAGGGAGTAAGTGAATGAGGGGAAGAGTAAGTGAAGGGGGGAGAGTAAGTGAAGGGGGGAGAGTAAGTGAAGATGGGGAGAGTAAGTGAAGGAGGGGGGAGAGTAAGTGAAGGAGGGGGGAGTAACAGAAGGAGGAGGAGGGGGGAGTAAGAAGAAGAAGGGGGTATGAAAAACGGGGGGTAAGAAGAACAAGGGGGAGTAAGAAGAACACAAGGAGGAGGGGGAGAGTAAGGGTGAGGAATAGGGGAGATAAGGAGAAGGGGGGACTGAGAAGAACACAGGGAGGGTGGGTGGTGAGGAGAACACAGGGAGGGGGAGGTGAGGAGGACACAGGGAGGAGAGGGGGTAAGAAGAACACAGGGAGGGGGGAGGTGAGGAGAACACAGGGAGGGGGGAGGTGAGAAGAACACATGGAGGGTGGATGAGAAGAGCACAGGGAGGGTGGGTGAGAGTGAGAAGAGACCGCTAGGGGAGGGTGGGGGAGAGGAGATACCACTAAGGGGCAGGGGAGAGCTCTAAGGGGCAGAAGGGACAGCTCTATAGGACAGGGGCAAGACAGGGAGCTCTTTCACACTACGCGCACACGCACACACAATGCATCCCTATACATACACAGAAACACACAATTCATCCCTACACACAAAAAAAACACACAATGCATCCCTACACACACAGAAACCCAACATGCTTCCCTTACACACAGAGAAACACACAATGCATCCATTACACACACACACAAACAATGCAACCCTTACACACAAAGACAATGCACCCTTTGCACACATACACAGAAACACACAATGCAAACCCTTACACACACATGGAAACACACACACTGCTTTTCTTACATACACACAGAAACACAATGCATCTCTTACACACACTTAATGCACACACTTATAGACACACACCTTGCATCCCTTAAGCATACAAACACAGATTCACGCAATGCATCCCTTACACACAACCAGAAACACACAATACATCCCTTATACACAAATACACACTGCTTCCACTACACACAAACACACCTGCACAAACTGGTATCCCCATACACTACATACCATAAGCACACATATTAGATCCTCTACAATAACACATAACACATCCCCTACACACTCCACTCCCTGTGAGCAAACTCATGGGTGGGTGGAACATATAAGTGGACTTATGAGTGGGCCTTGTGGGCATACTCACTGTCAGGCCCTGGGGCCCAGACCTTGAGCTGTGTAAGGGGCCCCCCAAAAATGGAGCTGCTTCCAATTCTCCCAGAACATTGAATTTTGTGACTACAGTTGCAAACAGCCTCCAGAGATCCTGTTCTACACCAGACCAGTGAAGCCAAACTGCAGCCCATCATCATCCTCATCTGGTTGTAAGTAGGCAATCTAGTATATTATTAGTGACACTAATCTATAATTTACCTCACATTAAAGGGACACTATAGTCCCCAGAACGACTGCAGCTTAATGAAGTGGTTCTGGTGTCTATAGCCAGTTTCTGCAGGCTTTTTAATGTAAACACATACTGTGTGCAGCACTGGCGTTAGTTCGTATGGCAGATCATATAGGTGGGGCATTGTGATGTCACATGGGGGGCAGCAAATTCAGCTGTTCCCCTTGCAGCCACAGGTGCCGCTGTGCTAGGAGATTGTGATTACTCTTTACTTCCTCCCAGCCTACAGAGCAGCGCATGGGAGAGAGAGAGGAGGAGGCATGATTTAATCTTACAATAAATTCAGTAAGCAAATCTTTATAAATTTGGGGGGGATCAGCTCTGTTTCCACAGTTTATTGGTGTTTACTCTGATGTCTGTATTAATATTGAGGGATGTCTAAGTAGTAACATCAGTGTGTGTCAGCAGGGCCAGCCGTTGGGGTGTGCAAGCTGTGCGGTCACGCAGGTTGCCAGAGGAGCCCGGCGGACAACACAGCTCACAAGTTGGGTACACCAGCATATTCAATTTAAACGATTTGCTGGTGGTCCACTGGTGCGCACCAGCAGTAGGTGCAGTCAGATCATATCCTCTCCCTTGTGGTTCCAGCGCTCAGTTAGTGAGTCAGAGCACAGGCTCAGAGATTCTCAGCCTGCGCTCTGACAACATTGAAAGTCAGAGCCGTGAAGGAGCGGGTATGGCAAAGAGCTACTTATTAGCATAACATCAATATCCGTTATAAAACCGGGAAAAGGTGGGCACCATTGCACTGATTTGGTGGTGCAATGGGCCACTTGACTGGTTTTGCCCCCCAGGCCTGAGGCTGCCAGCCCTCCCCTGCTAACACTGACCCTTCACCTTGCTTCCTTGAGCTTCTGGCAAAGATATCTCTAATGCGACAGAGAGGGGGATTTTTTTTTATATATTTTTTTTATATATACACCCCTATATACTTATTAACCCTTAATAGGGAACACATGGGATGGGCGATATGAATACAGATTAGTATTCCTAACAGTATATTGTTCCTTTAATAAAGAAGCAGTAAGGGTGTGATTGAAGAGCGCAAAACAAACTATTTTAATGTATTGGTAATTCTTGTCCACCATTTGACCATGTGAGAGTATTTTATGGAATTATGTGAAAAAATTTATAATACATCATGAACATGTGTCTGTTGTTTTTGGATATGTAAAACAGAATATGCAATAGCAATTCGTCCATAAAATAATATATATATATATATATTGCATTGTAGAGCCTGCTTATTAACCCCTTCAGGACGGAGTCAATAGTGCACGTTCTGATCAAAACAAAACGTAAACAAAAACTGGAAATTGCGCTATATGTCTGTTCAACCGTAATTCACCTCTTTCTTATTAAATGCACTGACACTTATTATATATCATTTTGTTCAGGAGAAACAGGGCTTTCATTTTATATCAAATATTTATATATGAAACATAATTTATTATGAATAAAATAAAAAAAACTGTGAGAATTTTTTTATTTTTTTTTAATTTGTAGTTCCACCTCACATTTTAGCTGTAAATGTCATACTGTTAGGTTTTACTGCAACAAAATGCACATATTTGTAATTAGCGATGTCTCATGAGTACAACAGTACCTCCCATTAACAGGTTTTATGGTGTTTTGGAAAGTTACAGGGTCAAATATAGAACGTTCCATTTTCAAATTGAAATTTGCCAGATTAGTAATGTTACCTTTGAGACAGTGTGGTAGCCCAGGAATGAGAATTACCCCCATAATGGCATACCATTTGAAAAAGTAGACAACCCAAGGTATTGAACGTGGGGTATGTTTAGTCTTTTTTAGTAGCCACTTAGTCACAAACACTGGCCAAAGTTAGCGTTCATATTTGTTTTTGTGTGAAAAAAAGCAAAAATCTAATATTTGGCCAGTGTTTGTGACTAAGTGGCTACTAAAATTGACTGGGCATACCCCATTTTCAATACCTTGGGTTGTCTACTTTTGCAAATGGTATGCCATCATGGGGGTAATTCTTATTCCAGGGCTACCATACGATCTCAAAGGCAACATAACTAATCTGGCAAATTTCAATGTAAAAAAAATGAAATGCAAGCCTTATATGTGACTCTCTAACTTTCCAAAACACCATAAAACCTGTACATGGGGGTTACTGTTATTCTCGGGAGACTTCACTAAACACAAGTATTAGTGTTTTAAAACAGTAAAACATATTACAACTGTGTTGTCAGGCATGTCAATCAAATTTTAATTAATCAAATGACATAATTATGTAAAAAAAATACTTAAATATATACGTAGAATTTTAATATATATGCATTTATAGGTATTTAAATTCTACGTGTATACTAATGTAATCTTCTATGTAATTATATGTATTTATCTCTATATATATATTTGCGGTTATTTGTATTTTATATATAGATAGATATATATAGAATGTCATTCTAAGTGTATTTTGTTACCGATATATATATATTAATAGCAAAATACAGTTAGAATGAAATTACATATGCATATATAATTTATTTTACATTTTGTTTCAATATTTTAGTTATTTATTTTATTATTTTATTTATTTATTATTGTAATTAGACGTATTTATATATAATATATGTGTATATATCTAAAATTGTCCAATGCTTGCACTCCTGTAAGGATGTAGGTATAGCCCGGTGCTTGTCAGCAAATTATATAGAGATCGAAGGTAGGAAAAGCACTCCAAGGACTTCTTTCAATGTAGAAAATAAGTAAATTTTATTCGGCAACTGCCATAAGAACTCAACGTTTCAGTCCTGTGTCAGGACTTTCGTCAGGATAACAGTGCATTGTAATAGTGACAGAATATATAGCAAAGTTAAACAGTTCTAATCCAATTAAAATCAAAATACAGTACATACGATACAGCTGAGACTTACCCCTCACCCTGTGTAACGAACTGCCTGGGCGCCAGAAAATCGCGGGCAAAATTGATTCCATTCCAAGTATTCTGCAGCTGTACGAATTGCTGCTGTGCTGACCACGCGTCGGCCGTTCCCATGGTTACCGGCTAGGCCTCGAATTAGCGTGCGTTTGCATATTGTCATGGCAACCAACCGATCGTAGTATGAACGGTTTGCAGGTCAGTTCCGTACACAGGATGCAGGGGATGGAGCATATGTATTATAAGAGGACCTAAAGTCACTAGCTTATGACAAAACATAGTATAGTTTAGGTATGTAACAACATTTGCATAGTGGTAAGGTAAATACGTCGTGTCCATACTGCTTAGTGGTATGGGTAAAGACATGCTAGGGGTCTTAGGTTAAATGCTAGTGAATGATACAGATTAGATCCTAGTGGGTGAGAAGACAATCTTAAGTAGCCACACTGGTGTTGATACGACTATACACACAAGAATTTACACAACTATATACATAAAGTCCATCGCAGGCCAAAACCGCCATAGTGTCCAGTCAAAGGAAAATACCCAAAGTGTACTTCTCATTGAGGCCTTTGGGTTGGACTGTGTCCAGCGTCCGAATCCAGTGAAGTTCTCTTTGTAACAAAAGTTTTTTTTCGGTCGCCGCCCCTAAGTGGTTGTGGGACATGGTCTATCGCCGTAAACTTCATGGAGGGCAGGGGATGGCTTTTTTCCCAAAAATGCTTGGCTACTGGTAGCTCAGAGCCCTTGTCCCTGTATGCAATGCGAATACTGGAACGATGATTGCGCATCCTCTCCCTGAGTGGAAGGTCCGTTTTGCCCACATAAGCCAGTCCACAAGGGCAGACCAATTTGTATACTACATGGTCGCTGGTACAGGTGAGTCTGTGTCTGATAGTGTATTTCCTGCCCGTGTGTGGATGGGCGAAGGTCTTGCACGGAATCATGTGACTGCAGGTAACGCATCCTAGGCATCTGTAGCATCCCAGGTTCGAGTGGGTAGTTGGTTTGTCATAGCAATGCGTGGGGTCCGTCTTGACCAGTAGATCCCTTAGGTTCTTACCCCTGCGGTAGCACATCATTGGTGGCTGTCGCAATTGGCTTGGTAAGCTGGTGTCATTTGTCATCATGCGCCAGTTGTGGTTGGTAGACTCCCTGATGCGGTCAGAGATGGTTGTGTACGTGATGGGGAATGTCAGTCTTCCCACCTTTGACTTCTGTGTTGGAACCACTTCCAGGCTTTTCTCCAGAGCTTGCTGCAATATGCTGGGGCTGTATCCTCGAGCCAAGAACTTATTCCACTTTTCGTTTAGTTGATGCTGTCTGTTGGTTTCATTCGAGTTGTTCCTGATTACTCTCAGGAACTGGGACTGTGGGAGGGAATTCTTTAGGTGCCTTGGATGGTAGCTGTCCGCGTGCAGAATGGTGTTTCTGTCGGTTGGCTTACTGTACAAAGTGTATGCTATTTTCCTGTGTTCTATGTACAATCGTATATCGAGGAAGTCAATCGTTTGTTCATTTGTCGTCATGGTGATGCGGACCGGTGTGTCGGTACTGTTGATGTATTCCAGCAGTTGTTCAGGTGTAGGTCCTCCTTTTTTCCAAATCATTATGATATCGTCTATAAAACGTTTATAGAACAAGATATTATCTTGGAATGGGGTGATTATATGTTCCTGCTCGAAAATGTACATATAGCCGTTGGCGTACATAGGCGCCATGGCCGCTCCCATTGACGTTCCAGCTCTTTGTTGATACCACGTTTGTTCAAATCTAAAGTAATTCTGGTTTAACACCAGGTGTAGTAGCTCCAAGGTGTACTCTATTGGAGGTCCAATGTACAAAGATGATGCTGTTAGTATTTGTCTCATTGCGTCAATGCCCTTGTCATGTGGGATGACAGTATATAAACTCCTGACATCGCAGGTGATGAACGTTGTCCCTTCTTCTAAGTTATCCAGTAGTCACAACTCTGTTAATAGGCTTGGTGTATCCTTGATACACGTTCTCAATTCCTCAACCGGTTTCTTGAACAGAAAGTCAAGCCACTTGGCTATGGGTTCTAAGATCCCCCCGATTGCTGAGACTATGGGTCTTCCTGGAGGCAGAGTTGGATGTTTATGGATTTTGGGCAATGTGTACATTACAGGTGTCCTGGGTTTCGTTTGTAGTAGGTATCTATACAGATCCTCCGAAATGTAGGTCGCATCTAGTCCTTGCTGTAGGGTCTGTTGAACCTTCTGCATAATTGCCTGTGTGGGGTCAGCCTCGAGTTTGGAGTAAGTGCTGGTGTCCTGAAGCTGGTTCAGAATTTCTTGTCTGTAATCACTGTAATTCAACAAGACAATCCCTCCTCCTTTATCTGCTGGGCGAATTTTTAGATTTGGATCTCTGGCCAGTGAGGTGATGATATGCCGTTCCTCCTTGGTGATGTTTGATCTAGGTTTCTTGGGCTTAGTAAGGTGGTCTTGTGTCTCCTGATTTAGTGACCTCAGGAATGTTTTTATGGTCGGTTGGTTAGGCAGTGGGTCCCACACACTTTTAGGTTTGAATAAGTTTGTTTGTGTATGCTCAGTACCACTTGCTTTGAAGAAATCCTTCAATCTTAGTGTCCTTCCAAATTTGTAGTTCTCAATTTCTTGGGTCAGTGGAATTGGGTAGTTTGTGGGTACGAATGAGAGCCCCTTCATTAGCAGACGGTTCTCTGTGTGACTCAACTTTCGTGTTGACAGATTAAAGATCGGGATCATCTCCGTCTCGGTGGTTTGCCTTTCAGACCGGTAAACGCCACCCTTCTGTCCTCTTCTTGTGATGTAGCGTCTGGCTCTAGGTCTTGTCTGGAGCATTGTCGTGTTGTGGTTCCTATCACTGTCGTACCTCTCTCTAAAAAAAGGTTTGTATTTTGAGTAGATTCTGGTCTTTGTTGAGTGTCAGAATCGGAGGTAGACTCGCCCGACGTTTTGTCTATCGTGAATTGTCGTGGTCTTCTTATTGGTCGTCTGTTTCTGTTGAAACGAGGGGCTTCATTCTGGCCGCTTAGCCACCGGTATACCCTATGTTCAGTATAGTCATTTTTCACCTTTTCTTGCTTCTCTCGTTTGAATCTGATTAGATCCGTTTTATATTCTTTGACATTCTGTTCCAGTCTGAGGAGGGTCGGAGCCGCTTCAGTGGATGTCAGCAGAATCACCTCTTTTGCCTCTAGTTGTGTGATTCTTTGTCTAATCTTAATGAGATCTTCTTTCACATCCTCTATGATGATGAGGATCAGGTCCAACGAGCATTTATTTAACACCGATATCCATTTTTTACAGACCTTTGGCTTGGCTCGTCCAATTGTGGGGATGTTCTTAATTCTGAACCCTCTTGGTATTTGTAGCCTTCTGTGGTAGTCTGACAAAAACAGTCCATGCAAGTCTAGATCTGTCTCTTTCTTTTTCAGACGTATAAGGTCCAGGTAAATCTCTTTAAGTGTGGTCGTTTGTGGTAAGTCTGTTGTTAGGGAATCCCATCTTATACGATCGGCATCCTCCTCTGTATATTGGAAGATTTCCGCTTGTTCCAATAGGCCTCCTGCTTGTGAGAAAAACTCTTCCATGTGAACTCTCAGAGTGTTCGTTATGTACTGCAGATAGTTTCTGTATGTGTCCAGAAATGGTGGCTGCTACTGTCTATGTCAACTCTGTGCGTTGTGCAGGTGACTTTAAGAACAGTAGTGCACTGCTAAAAGTAATGGGTGGTTGCCCACTTGGATCATAGGAATTCTCCGTGTCCAGTAGTAATCCTCATTCCATATCCGTAATGGGTGATAGGAAGAGCAACAATCTGATGATGTTAATATTACGGGTGCATAGCTGGTCTATTGCTATTTAGACCGAATTATACAAAATTGTCCAATGCTTGCACTCCTGTAAGGATGTAGGTATAGCCCGGTGCTTGTCAGCAAATTATATAGAGATCGAAGGTAGGAAAAGCACTCCAAGGACTTCTTTCAATGTAGAAAATAAGTAAATTTTATTCGGCAACTGCCATAAGAACTCAACGTTTCAGTCCTGTGTCAGGACTTTCGTCAGGATAACAGTGCATTGTAATAGTGACAGAATATATAGCAAAGTTAAACAGTTCTAATCCAATTAAAATCAAAATACAGTACATACGATACAGCTGAGAATTACCCCTCACCCTGTGTAACGAACTGCCTGGGCGCCAGAAAATCGCGGGCAAAATTGATTCCATTCCAAGTATTCTGCAGCTGTACGAATTGCTGCTGTGCTGACCACGCGTCGGCCGTTCCCATGGTTACCGGCTAGGCCTCGAATTAGCGTGCGTTTGCATATTGTCATGGCAACCAGCCGATCGTAGTATGAACGGTTTGCAGGTCAGTTCCGTACACAGGATGCAGGGGATGGAGCATATGTATTATAAGAGGACCTAAAGTCACTAGCTTATGACAAAACATAGTATAGTTTAGGTATGTAACAACATTTGCATAGTGGTAAGGTAAATACGTCGTGTCCATACTGCTTAGTGGTATGGGTAAAGACATGCTAGGGGTCTTAGGTTAAATGCTAGTGAATGATACAGATTAGATCCTAGTGGGTGAGAAGACAATCTTAAGTAGCCACACTGGTGTTGATACGACTATACACACAAGAATTTACACAACTATATACATAAAGTCCATCGCAGGCCAAAACCGCCATAGTGTCCAGTCAAAGGAAAATACCCAAAGTGTACTTCTCATTGAGGCCTTTGGGTTGGACTGTGTCCAGCGTCCGAATCCAGTGAAGTTCTCTTTGTAACAAAAGTTTTTTTCGGTCGCCGCCCCTAAGTGGTTGTGGGACATGGTCTATCGCCGTAAACTTCGTGGAGGGCAGGGGATGGCTTTTTTCCCAAAAATGCTTGGCTACTGGTAGCTCAGAGCCCTTGTCCCTGTATGCAATGCGAATACTGGAACGATGATTGCGCATCCTCTCCCTGAGTGGAAGGTCCGTTTTGCCCACATAAGCCAGTCCACAAGGGCAGACCAATTTGTATACTACATGGTCGCTGGTACAGGTGAGTCTGTGTCTGATAGTGTATTTCCTGCCCGTGTGTGGATGGGCGAAGGTCTTGCACGGAATCATGTGACTGCAGGTAACGCATCCTAGGCATCTGTAGCATCCCAGGTTCGAGTGGGTAGTTGGTTTGTCATAGCAATGCGTGGGGTCCGTCTTGACCAGTAGATCCCTTAGGTTCTTACCCCTGCGGTAGCACATCATTGGTGGCTGTCGAAATTGGCTTGGTAAGCTGGTGTCATTTGTCATCATGCGCCAGTTGTGGTTGGTAGACTCCCTGATGCGATCAGAGATGGTTGTGTACGTGATGGGGAATGTCAGTCTTTCACCTTTGACTTCTGTGTTGGAACCACTTCCAGGCTTTTCTCCAGAGCTTGCTGCAATATGCTGGGGCTGTATCCTCGAGCCAAGAACTTATTCCACTTTTCGTTTAGTTGATGCTGTCTGTTGGTTTCATTCGAGTTGTTCCTGATTACTCTCAGGAACTGGGACTGTGGGAGGGAATTCTTTAGGTGCCTTGGATGGTAGCTGTCCGCGTGCAGAATGGTGTTTCTGTCGGTTGGCTTACTGTACAAAGTGTATGCTATTTTCCTGTGTTCTATGTACAATCGTATATCGAGGAAGTCAATCGTTTGTTCATTTGTCGTCATGGTGATGCGGACCGGTGTGTCGGTACTGTTGATGTATTCCAGCAGTTGTTCAGGTGTAGGTCCTCCTTTTTTCCAAATCATTATGATATCGTCTATAAAACGTTTATAGAACAAGATATTATCTTGGAATGGGGTGATTATATGTTCCTGCTCGAAAATGTACATATAGCCGTTGGCGTACATAGGCGCCATGGCCGCTCCCATTGACGTTCCAGCTCTTTGTTGATACCACGTTTGTTCAAATCTAAAGTAATTCTGGTTTAACACCAGGTGTAGTAGCTCCAAGGTGTACTCTATTGGAGGTCCAATGTACAAAGATGATGCTGTTAGTATTTGTCTCATTGCGTCAATGCCCTTGTCATGTGGGATGACAGTATATAAACTCCCGACACACCGGTCCGCATCACCATGACGACAAATGAACAAACGATTGACTTCCTCGATATACGATTGTACATAGAACACAGGAAAATAGCATACACTTTGTACAGTAAGCCAACCGACAGAAACACCATTCTGCACGCGGACAGCTACCATCCAAGGCACCTAAAGAATTCCCTCCCACAGTCCCAGTTCCTGAGAGTAATCAGGAACAACTCGAATGAAACCAACAGACAGCATCAACTAAACGAAATGTGGAATAAGTTCTTGGCTCGAGGATACAGCCCCAGCATATTGCAGCAAGCTCTGGAGAAAAGCCTGGAAGTGGTTCCAACACAGAAGTCAAAGGTGGGAAGACTGACATTCCCCATCACGTACACAACCATCTCTGACCGCATCAGGGAGTCTACCAACCACAACTGGCGCATGATGACAAATGACACCAGCTTACCAAGCCAATTTCGACAGCCACCAATGATGTGCTACCGCAGGGGTAAGAACCTAAGGGATCTACTGGTCAAGACGGACCCCACGCATTGCTATGACAAACCAACTACCCACTCGAACCTGGGATGCTACAGATGCCTAGGATGCGTTACCTGCAGTCACATGATTCCGTGCAAGACCTTCGCCCATCCACACACGGGCAGGAAATACACTATCAGACACAGACTCACCTGTACCAGCGACCATGTAGTATACAAATTGGTCTGCCCTTGTGGACTGGCTTATGTGGGCAAAACGGACCTTCCACTCAGGGAGAGGATGCGCAATCATCGTTCCAGTATTCGCATTGCATACAGGGACAAGGGCTCTGAGCTACCAGTAGCCAAGCATTTTTGGGAAAAAAGCCATCCCCTGCCCTCCATGAAGTTTACGGCGATAGACCATGTCCCACAACCACTTAGGGGCGGCGACTGAAAAAAACTTTTGTTACAAAGAGAACTTCACTGGATTCGGACGCTGGACACCGTCCAACCCAAAGGCCTCAATGAGAAGTACACTTTGGGTATTTTCCTTTGACTGGACACTATGGCGGTTTTGGCCTGCGATGGACTTTATGTATATAGTTGTGTAAATTCTTGTGTGTATAGTCGTATCAACACCAGTGTGGCTACTTAAGATTGTCTTCTCACCCACTAGGATCTAATCTGTATCATTCACTAGCATTTAACCTAAGACCCCTAGCATGTCTTTACCCATACCACTAAGCAGTATGGACACGACGTATTTACCTTACCACTATGCAAATGTTGTTACATACCTAAACTATACTATGTTTTGTCATAAGCTAGTGACTTTAGGTCCTCTTATAATACATATGCTCCATCCCCTGCATCCTGTGTACGGAACTGACCTGCAAACCGTTCATACTACGATCGGCTGGTTGCCATGACAATATGCAAACGCACGCTAATTCGAGGCCTAGCCGGTAACCATGGGAACGGCCGACGCGTGGTCAGCACAGCAGCAATTCGTACAGCTGCAGAATACTTGGAATGGAATCAATTTTGCCCGCGATTTTCTGGCGCCCAGGCAGTTCGTTACACAGGGTGAGGGGTAATTCTCAGCTGTATCGTATGTACTGTATTTTGATTTTAATTGGATTAGAACTGTTTAACTTTGCTATATATTCTGTCACTATTACAATGCACTGTTATCCTGACGAAAGTCCTGACACAGGACTGAAACGTTGAGTTCTTATGGCAGTTGCCGCATAAAATTTACTTATTTTCTACATTGAAAGAAGTCCTTGGAGTGCTTTTCCTACCTTCGATCTCTGTGTATATATCTATATATATATATAATATATATACATATTATATATATGTAACGTCATTCTAAGTGTATTTTAACATTAATATATATACTAATATTAATATTAAAATACACTTTGTATGACGTTACATGTATATAATATGTATATATATTATATATATAATATATATACATATTATATATATATATATATATATAAATACTTTTAATTTAATTTTACACATGTTTAATACTTTTTTTTTATTCTTCCTACCAGCAGGGGGACTGTCTGATATTTCAAACAGTCCCCCTGCTGGCAGATCCATAGCCAGCTATAGGGGGCCATGTGATCGCTCTTTGAGAGCGATCACATGGCCCCCGGGGGCCTCATTTGCCATGTGGGGGCTGCCTGGGCTGTCAGGCAGCCCCCCAGAAGAGGATCGCGGCGGAGGTGAGTAGTTGGGATCTTCTGGGGGCTTAAAGCCATTTAAAGCCGCGACGGCATAGAACGCCGTAACAGCGTTAAGGGGTTAATAAAGTGAGGGAGTTTAAGCATGCATGGGATAGGCATAAGGCTATCCAAAACCTAAGATAAGGCCAGGGGATAATTAAAGTATTTAAAAAAAATTGGGCAGTCTAGATGGGCCGAATGGTTCTTATCTGCCATCACATTTTATGTTTCTATGTTTCTATAAATCACTGTTTTTCTTAAATTTATTTTATTACATGTAGACTTTTTTACATAATGTGTTAATATGCTATGCTCTTAATTAAGCTGTTAACTAATGGATGCATTTTGTTATACTGTGCATTAATAATTTTCATCTGTTAAAAATCTTTTAGAATAGAATAGCTTTTTAGAATATGAATATTCAATAGTTATCTTAGGCAATTCTTTCTACTCAGAACTTTTTTAAAGTTTGAAGGTTTCTGCATACAATGCAAAACTATTTTTATAACACATCTAATTTGCATTGTTTAAATAAATGACTGCTACTTTAACGCCTTTATTACTTTCAGTATTTTTTGGGGGTGTAAATTGAAATGTGTGGACTGACATTGTAGTCCAAAAAAACTCTTGTGACATGATGTGATGGAAGAAATATCACAGACTCTGCATGGAATGTAATAAATATGTGTACATTTATACGATTTGAATTTTCCCTTACTACGAGGTATTTAAAAGTGTTGCAAGTGTACTGTATACCGCCGAACACCTTTTACCAAATATTCAATATTTTTTTTCTTCTGACAGATCTTATTTTAGAATTTCTTATCAAATATGGTATAGTTGTCCTATTTGCTTAACCCCTTTACTACGAAGCGATTTACAGAGAAAACACCCCCAGAATCTGAATATTCTAGGTTTGCTGGAAAGTAATTTTAAATTTATTTTTCACAAGGGGAGTATGTAACAAGGGAAGTCTGTAGGCGAGTGGGGTGATATGACAGAGTGAGTGTGGGGGAAGGTCTGATGTGACTGGGATAATATGTGGAGGGAGGGTGTGATGTGAAAGGGTGAACGTGTGTGTGTGGGGGGTGATGTTACATGGTGACTGTTTTGGGGGGAAGATTGTATGTGGGGTGACTGTATTTCCCTATTCAACCTCACCACAAATTCCCATTTTTGCTTTATTATTTTTAGTTGGGCCCCCATCCTACTTACCATTTTTGCAGGTTAGCAATGCTCTGATACAATAACATTTTCTCTGTACTTGTGCTCCAGCTGTGGCCCCCGAGGTGATCTCCCTGTCGGTTTGGCCCCGTGGCTGAGGAATTAGCTGGATGATGATTGAGATCTTTGATATTCCTGTTGGCCGTGCTGCCCCTCGTTCACATTCCTGCCGGCTTGAGGCCATGGCATTTTTGGCCTTATGATAAATCTGGCCATGTGCTTTGGCACATCAGAGCTGTATCGACAGCACGAGGGAACCCACATAATATTAGGCAGGTGGTTTAGGTTGATTAGTGTAAATCCTCCAGTTTATCTTAATCCCCTAGTTAAACTCTCCAATGTTCAGTTCTCTTCTCCTTTTCCATATGCTCCATCCATTTCACGTGTAACCCAGAGGGGCAGTGGCGAATAAGTGAAAAAATGCACATAGAGTAATATCTCATAGAGTAATATACTGTAAATTAACCTCTTACATTCAAACAATTAAAAGTCTGCACGTAATGAAGAAAAGTCACCAACTACTGCTCCTCAGGAGGGATGTCACTATTTATTATGATTTATATACATATACACCTCCTCCTCATATGCAAATTCCTGATGGGGGTGTCTAATGAATCTTCAAAAAAAAATACCTGCTGTTTCAATATAACCATTCTAGTTTATCAAACATATCACGAGAAAAAATTGATTAAAATGAAATACACAATGTAACAGTAATTGGCAAAGGACGGATTGCCATGGAAATCTAACATGGTGAAGTTACCCCCTTAAATGGTGCAAACATGCGTTCAGCAGGAATTTTAAAAGGACTAAAGTAATACTCAGTATTCTTGAAATAATAAATACCACGCGTTAGTTTATCTTATCCTCTAAAAATCACAAAGGTTGCTATGACAACTGCCTCATGTCACATGTATACAATGAACTGGGTCTAAACAGAACCCTCTAAAAAAAACTTTGACTGTGTTCAGAACTTCTTTAAACATTATCTTGTATTGAGATATGAAGGTATGAAATCGAGTAAGAGTTAATTATCACAGGTTTCTTTACACTACCCACACAAATAATTTCATGATAAAATCTTATTACATCTATTAAATTGATTTATAACTTATAAAACATAGTCTTAGTCTTCCTATTATTACTTATATAAAGTTACATTCTAATTATTAAAGCTTTCGAACCTCTTATACAGTAGACGGACATAAGATTAATTGTATTATTAGTAGAGCGACCAACATTTAAGGTTCTCCTACAGGGCTCTAAAACTTGTTATTTAAGTATTGATCTTTAAACACTTCTGTACAAAGACATAACAAGCTAAAATGAGAGCTTGTTTATCTTGTATCTTGATAGAAATTGCAATTTAATTCATAAGAATGCTTGTTAGTAGACACATTTCTGCCATTGTAATTACTGGTGATTTTGTTTTGTGATATCACTGCATCAAGCAAACAACTTATTGCAAAAAAAATAAAAAAAAATTGCAAAGCCAAGATAAATTATACAGCACAATTTTCAGGCTAGCTAAACTGGCATTCACCCATTCAATTGCTTTTAATAGCATGGAATGCAAGCCAATGCTGTTTCGGAAAAATAATGCAATAGGTTTCTACAAAGAATGTTTGCATTTCCCAGTTCAAATTACAAAATACGAAAATAATCAACTTTGTTTATTTTTATGGGTAAGTAACAGCTCCCTGGATGCCTTTCAAGAGTATGATCCATACTCAGAAATGAACAAATGAGTTCAGATAATGTGCAATAAATCATCAGAAGAGAAGAGCTCATGATGAAATGTATCAAGAGAGACATAAATGGCTTTGTCATTCTGCCAAAACCATTGGGTTATGGGGCAATTGAAAAAAAGGAAACTTGGAATTTTGACACAATAATGTGTCATGTTGTTCTGATCAAGTGCACGTTTGCGGCTTAATATCTTGAAGATTGTTCACAGCAGTTTTGTGCACACAATAATCTCACTGCATAACATTTATTATTTCTGTAAACAGTAGTAAAAAATACACACACAGCAACTAAATATATACTCCTAAAAAAGATTGAGAATCTTCCAAAGTCCCACACTATGTTCAATCACAGTTATCACACTGCAATAACTTTAACCACTGTCAATAATACATAGGTACTAAGCTTGTACTGTAAGTACTACTTGACTCTAGCAACGAGGGAACTGACCCGTGAGTTATACATTAAGTCCAACATTGACTAGTGCAGCAACACAGCATTATAAATTATGGAAAAACAAATGGTCCTACCATATGAGAGTGGAGACAAGTGGGTTTTCCTCCCACTAGACATACAATTCATTACCAGTGCTGTGTCCTGCATGCAGGACTTGAATGTTGTACTTCATCAAATAGATTAAAATAATCTTTCGATCAAAAACAAAATATCATTTGGACATAATGTGCAGGGAGGAGCAGAAAAAGGGAGGCACTAACATGTTTTGTGCCATAGAAGGCACTTTCCCAGTGTATAGTGTACCAAATATTTGTTAGAAAATGAACATACCACCCTTTCCATCAAGGTTTATTATATGTGCTAACATAATGCCAAAGTATGCAACCAGGAAGCATTCATTCAGATGTTGCAGCATGTCAAGTATATTCAATGCTATACTTGTTCTGAAGACATTCTTAAAACTTTCTTTCTTCCTCCATAATCTATTAATGGCAGTATTATCCTGTAGTGGTTCATGGTTATGTATCCTCTCTTTTAGCTCAAGGCTATACAAAGATTAGAAGAAGAACTTGCAGTCATGAAGACCAAACGTGATCTAAGAATTAGAACACGTTCATTTGAGACACAAGTCTCTAAAACCACTAATTCAATTCTGCTGAAATATAATCCCAACTAAATGCTTATTAACATACTGTCTTTGGGTGATTATATAAAGTTAGCCTAACCACAAAAAAATCAGCAAATATATAATTGTAAAGTATTTCACCATATAGGAACATAAAATTAATAATTTTGTGTATACATTTTTTTATGTACTGGCATGTAAATATTTAGTACTATTCACAGAGCACTTGTGAGACACAGAGGAGATGAGTTGTGTATACATCATTTCCATTGTCAGGCATGTAGCTACCAAACAAGGCTTTTATTGCCCCTAGCTTCAAATTTTAATGTTTTACATGTAAGTTGTCTTTTTTAATACTCTACTCTTATTTCACTCTTATATCATATCTGTTAACTTAAAGGAACACTATAGTCACCTAAATTACTTTAGCTAAATAAAGCAGTTTTCACTGTCATTTAGGAGGTAAATCACTTTGTTTCTTTTTATGCAGCCATAGCCACACCTCCCCTGGCTATGATTGACAGAGCCTGCATGAAAAAAAAAACGTGTTTCACTTTCAAACATATGTAATTTACCTTAAATAATTGTATCTCAATCTCTAAATTGAACTTTAATCACATACAGGAGGCTCTTGCAGGGTCTAGCAGGCTATTAACATAGCAGGGGATAATAAAATCTTAATTAAACAGAACTTGCAATAAAGAAAGCCTAAATAGGGCTCTCTTTACAGGAAGTATTTATGGAAGGCTGTGCAAGTCACATGCATAAACAAAAGGATTTAACTCCTAAATGGCAGAGGATGGAGCAATGAGGCTGCAGGAGCATGTTCTATACACCAAAACTGCTTCATTAAGCTAAAGTTGTTCAGGTGACTATAGTGTTCCTTTAAGTAAGATGGAGGTGACAGTATAAGCCAACTGGAAAGTCATGCAGGTCATCTAGATTAAGGACTAACAATGCCTAATTTTGTAATCTAGAAGGCTGCACTATTCTATATCTGCAAATAAACCTATATAAACCGGAGTGGAATACCTCCAATAAACACTGTCTGTTCCAACGTTCTGAAGTATGAAAAGCTGGAACATGAAACTTGCAAGTGGTTGTCAAAGAAATGTGTTTTTGATTTATTTTTAATAACCACATTTTCTCATCTCCTCCAGTCCACAGTGGGATTGGAGGAGGCACCATATCTATTTAAACCGGTCCAGATGAGGATACACATAGAGCTTTTTGTCAGACTGTCTATCTTATTGCATAGATTAGTATTTACCAATATTGTCCTCAAGCACAACAAAAGTTAATGTCTTGCCACTATCGCTTTTGGAACAGAATTGGAAAATTCCCAAATCCCAAGCTTGTCATGCCTTGAAGACTGAGTTGGAAACTATCGACATGATGAGCCGGAGTGGCGAAATGCGCGTTAGGGGATCTGACAGGTGCAACCTCGAGCCACTGTACTTGGAGTGAGCTTTGCATCCTGATTCACTTAGCACTATTCTTCCCATCTAGGAGGAAGGATAATGTTTTGTTTTTTTTTTTTTTTTTTTATCAGAACAAAGACAATCTTTTGAAATCCAGCATTTTAACAGTCATTTCACAAAGATTTCTCTTAGGAGGGAGGAATCTGTCTATATACAATGATAGGAGCTTAATCTTTTTGGGGTTATGGGGTGCCCGCAAAAACAAAAATTTAGCATGGATTAGCATGGATTAATATGTTTATCATTATTAATACCCCGTTATTTCGGACCAACTACCATCCTAGCTCCCATCTTGGGATTTGGATATATTGGTACCAAACAGCAATCCTACTTATCATATCCTCTCTCTCTCTCTCTATTTGCTACTTAGCTGGATATACTTCATATAGACCAAATCTCCTGAGTGTACCATATGGCCCAGGACTCTGTAGGCTGAGTTACTCAGTGTACAAAACACAACGAGGGAACCGGCTGGTAGCCTAAATAGAAATAAATACAAAAGGAATATAGTGTAATAAAGTTTTACAAAAATGACATTGCGCAATATGAAATGCACTCACAGGATCTTGGACAGTTTCAGGCATATATGGTGCCTCCCCTGATGGTATGGGGGGCTGGGGGAGTTCCCCTGGACACTTCCCTGGATATTTCCACCAAAAAGCAGGACTCCGGGTGAAGGTATGAAAAAGCAGCTTTAATTTTCAATAAAATATATAAAATATATTCCTTTTGTATTTATTTCTATTTAGGCAACCAGCCGGTTCCCTCGTTGTGTTTTGTATATATTTGTATTGAAGTTGATTGCTAGCTGGGAGCGATCTGAGGGAGGCTGTATTTCACCTACCACTGATAAGTATCATTGTATATAAGTGTGTGTATAAGGTGCATTTCTTTGTTGTATTGAGTTACTCAGTGACCTGTTCTATTTTTATTCTAATTGTCCTTACTTTTCCTGGGTTTATGTTATTAATAGAGGCACCATTAGAGTCAGTACCTTGAAGGCTCTTTAATAATTTTTTCCACTACTCAGGATATATTTTCTTTTCTTTTTTATGTGTATATTTATATAGCTTTTTTTTCTCTTCTCCTCTTTACTTTATATGTGCTTGGTAATCAGATTTGAACTTCACAGTATTAAAAGTTAAGTTTTATTTAATTTACTCTGACTCTAGCCTGTTTTAAGACTCCTACTCCGATAGAGATATAAGACACTATTTTTACTCTCTTGGCAATCTCTTTCAAACTTATTTTCCTGGTTATTATTCATGGCAGCATATACATCATGGGTTAGCTATGTCCCTTACAGCCGATAGAACAGGAAAAACACGAAAGGCTTTAAAAAAAGGCTCCATTCCTAAGGTCCTCAGTCTTTTTCCTGTCTTACAACCCCTAGTATGTAAGCATATTGCTCCCTTTACTTATGGACATGTATGTTTTTTCTCTTCATTACTTGATTTGTTTTTGCTATTTTAGGGTGCCTTTATTCTGTGATGCCTATACAGGGCCAGATTAAGAGCCCATTGTGCCTGGTGCTGACAATTATGATGGGCCTAATTACAGAATCTTATCGACCAAAAACAATAAAACAGGCTTTCCGGCCAGGGCATATTAGTCTCTTGGGCCATCTTAAGCATTCTTGCCTTTAAGGTACCATTCATACGTTCTACCTTTCCACTACTCTGTGGGTGATAGGGGGTATGAAATGCAAGGGTCACTCCCAGGGCTGTCCAGACTTCCTTAGTCAACAGCGCAGTAAAGGCCGGGCCCTGGTCACTCTCAATTACTTTGGAAAAACCATATCTACAGACAATTTCGGTAAGTAGACGCTTAGCCGTGGTCTTGGCAGTCATATTAGTAACGGGAAAAGATTCTGGCCACCCTGAAAACATGTCCACTATGACTAAAGCATATTCATATGGTCCACTCTTTGGCATCTGAATGTGATCGATTTGAATTCTTTGGAAATTGAGGCTTCGCTAAATGTTTGGGAGAAACTTTCTCCATTTTCTCTGGATTACACTTAGCACAAATAACACAGGATCTGCAATATTTCTTAGTCAAAGAGGTGATACCTGGAGCTTCAAAATATTTGTTAATCAGAGAATGCATAAGAGTCTTAGATAGATGTGCTTCTCCATGGGCCCATTGGACCACTGCTGGATACATGCTTTTCGGTAAGCAAAATTTAAGGTTGTTCATGTACACCCCATCTTGTAGTGTAGCTCCTTTCTTCTTCCAACCTTCTTTTTCTTCTGAGCTTACAGCTATTTTTTGTTCCTTCAGAAGTTTCAAATTGGCAGAGTTTGTATGGTACAAATTGGAATCTCTTCTTCAGACACTCTTCTGTCCACTTCTCTTGACTCACAAGCTGCATCTTTAGCGGCTTGATCGGCTTTGCAATTACCACGTGCCTCTTCTGAATTCAGTTTACCATGGGCTTTCACTTTCAGTATAGCCACCTCTTCAGGGAGGATTAAATTCTTGATAGAAGTTCCATGTTTAACTGGTGTACCAGTTGCTGTCAAAAACCCTCTTGTCTTCCAGATCAATCCAAAGTCATGTGCCACACCTAAAGCATACCTTGAGTCAGTGTAGATATTAACACGTTTCCATTCTGACAATTGACATGCTACTGTAAGGGCTGTCAACTCAGCTTCTTGAGCAGACTTGGATGAAGAAAGTGGAGATGCTTGAAGTATCTGGTCTACTGTAGTCAGTGCGAATCCAGTGTGATACTTTCCTCGTTCATCCACATATCTGAAACCATCCACAAACAAGGTAAAATCAGGGTTCACCAAAGCTACTTCATGCACTGTAGGAAGATGGGTCGTTTCCATCTTCATTTGTTCAAAACAGTCATGTGGTGCATCTAGATCAAGATCTACAGGGAGAGCTTCTTCTCGTATCTCTGTGTGATATTGCGGGTAACCAGTGGTCTTACAATTATAGTTTGTTTAATGATCCCTTCTGTTCGGAGATATTCTTCATCTGCTGTGCTCCATATCTTTGCTAATGAGCCAAGTTCTTTCCATGCAATGTCTGGAGATTTTGTAATAGAAACATGAGGAACTTCTGTATCCAGTGATGATACATATGAGTTACTTTTGTAGGTAATAGAACTGACAACACAGTATTACCTTTTGTATCACAAAACATCTCTATCAGATTGAGTGTAGTAAAGGAAATGGTTGCTCATCATGTGGAACACTAGGCATAGGAATATCTAGGTCTAAAATGATATCAGGATCTATATCTAGACTGTACCAATACTGTGATACTTGGCAGAAGAGTGGCCGGATTCAAAGAATAACACCGTCGTAAAGTAACATTGTCAGGTAAAAGTAGAGACGTCTGTAATCGAAGATGCCTCTGAGAGGAGAGATGTCTGGGCTAAACTTGACTGAGAATCGTAGAGATGTCATGAGGAGCAAGGATGGTGAGTTTGTGACCAAGTATAAGGTCATTCGTTTTATCCAGAAGGACGCTTGCTGCAAACACCGCACGTAGACAAGAAGGCCCCCCTCTGGCCACGGGATCCAATTGGCAAGAGTAATAACCAATGGGGCGTTGACGAGCCCCATGAGATTGTGTCAAGACTCCAGAGGCATGTCCCATCCGTTCTGAAACAAACAACTTGAAAGGTTTCCTGTAGTCAGGTAGTCCCAGTGCAGGAGCAGTGGAAATAGCACGTTGCAGGGCGTAAAAACTGGAAAGTGCTTCTGCAGATAATAGGAAAGGTTCAGTCTTGAGAGCATCATAAAGAGGCTGCATATAAATGGAAGCTTCAGGAATCCAGGCTCTGCAATAGGAGATAAGACCCAGAAATGCATGTAGTGGTTTATGGGCTATAGGAGGATATATAGCCGTAATACCACGTACTCTGTCTCTTGTAAGATGACGGGTACTATGTGAAAGGCAGTGATCCAAAAAGACCACAGAGGGTCGACACCACTGCAATTTCTTTTTTGAGGCCTTACAAACTTGAGCAGCTAGGAAGCAAAGCAGGTCTTCAGAAGTACGTTCAGCAATGGGAAGATCATCAGCACAAAGAAGGAGATCATCCACATATTGTAAAAGAACTACATCAGGATGAGACACTTGCCAAGGTTCCAAGATGTATGCCATAGCTTTGGCAAAATGTCTCGGAGAATTCTGTGCTCCTTGTGGCATAACAGTCCAGGTACATTATTGACGGTCATGTGTAAAGGCAAACAGATATTGGCAGGAAGGATGCAAGGGCACACTAAAGAAGGCATGTGCCAGATCCACTACGGTAAAGAACTTAGCAGTAGGGGGAACCTGAGACAAAAGTGTGTGAGGATTCAGAACAATCGGTGTTTCCCTCACAGTAACATCGTTAACTGCTCTCAGATCTTGGACCATCCTGTATTTATCTGGTTCACCTTTTTCTGTCTTTTTCTTAACTGGAAACAAAGGAGTGTTACATGGAGAGACACATTCAACTAAAGCACCAGTGGCAAGTAGATGTTCAACTTGTTTGGTAATTGCAAGAGCCTGAGCAGGTTTAAGAGGATACTGAGGCCTTCTTGGTGGTTGTGCGCCATGAAGTAACTGCACAATCACTGGAGGAACTTGGAGACCTCCAATATCATCCGGACCTGTAGACCACAATTTCTCTGGAACCCTGTCTAGCGCACTGGGAGAAACAACTGGGACCCTTGCATTTTCAGAGTTAGTGGTTATAGAAAGTAAAAGGGGAATTGAACAAAGTGTAGACTTATCTGCACTGGATAAAGGGGTTAGTATCTGAACTTGACCATCAGGTGTAAAGGATATAGAAGTCTGCAGGTGGGAAAGGACATCAGCACCTAACAGGTTAATAGGACAGGTAGGGGACACCACAAACCGGGTAAGGAGGTCGGGGAAAGTACCTACACGTAACGGTTTAGTCAATGGATTATTATAGGGAGTCCCGTCTACACCCACACAGGAAATATCAATGTTAGATAGGAAAGAAATGTCAGGCAGGTTTCGTTCTCTAAGAACGCTACCGGCTGCGCCTGTGTCCACTAGAAAGGTGGTTGGATGACCTTCCACGGGGAGACCAATAGTAGCTAGAGGCCCCCCTCTATTCCGTGTAGACACTACCATGACAGGGGGAGATGACACAGGTTTGCCGATTTCCTATGGAACCAGATCTAGGTGCTCCCAACCTGGACCTGCATACGGATGGTTAGGTGGTTGTGTACGCTGCATAGGACATGGGCGGCTGCGAACGGGACGTTCAGCTGACGGACCATCAAGGGCAAATCCGTCCGGAATAGGATTACCAGCATGTTTGGGAACAGCGGAATAAGACAGTCTATTAGACCAGGGATTCTGCCTATAATTTCTAAAGGCTGGGTAATCCCTTCTCATGTGGCCTTGGTGACGGCAATGAAAACAAACTCCAGATTGGGGTCCCATGTACTGATTACCATAACGACCTGAAAAGGAAGACATGGGATATCCTATAGGAGCTGGAGTATAAGTAGGGTCTGAGGATGCATACATTGCTGGGGTGGGTTTCTTGGTCTGGGATGGTTGTGAGGATTCCAAAGCCTTTGCAACCAAGAGCAATGTATCCAAGGAAATTATCCTTTACTCCGGACGAGATAAAATGAGACCCTTCTTAATATAATCTTTAAGGGCAGCTACAAAAGCTGCGGACAACATTTGAGTGTGGGCTTTCGTATGTACTGTGAAACCCAAATCATGAAATGTTTGGGTCAACCTAGAGTGATATTTCTCTACGGACTCTGTCATACCTTGAACAATATCATTAATACTGGTCGCTTGATCAGCCAGTTTATCTTGAGCCCACACTCAAAGCTGTTCACAAAAATCTATACCTGACTGGTAGTCCATCTCACTAATAAGACAGACAGGGTTATAACTCCTCTCCATAATGGGCCAATACATGTCCCCTGCTTTGATTTCGCATAAGCTATACAAATCACGCCATGCAGCAGAATACGTTTTACGAATCTGTGCAATCCGTCTGTAGAAGGGCATAGGTTGTCTCTCTGGGTCTGGGAGGGAAGTAACTAAGACCGCTGCTTGGGATGGGTAAAAGGAAACATATAATGTGGGGGCTCCTGTAACCGGATTGGATAGACGCGGTGAGTCTTCCCCACACTCACTACCATCTTCAGATTGAAGAAGAGGTGGAAGGGGCGTGCGGGGATTATAGCGAGCCATATTGGCAGAACCAGATACTTGTGCATTTCCCAAGACTAGTTGAGGTTGGGGAAGTGTATGGGTGGGGGCTTTTATTTGTCTGGAGGTGGACGGAACCTCAGCAGCATCGGATCCGCTAGACTCCAGAGTCATCACCGGATATGAAATACCATGAGCCATGACTCTAGAGGTAGGAGTAGGACCAGAAGGGGAAGCAGTCACCATAACGGGAGTAATCGGAACAGAGGTATCAGAGGACAGAAAAGTAGGAACAGAAGTAGTAGTAAATGTATAGAGTTGGATAGAAGCGTTAGACATAGTAAAGTCAGAGGTAGCTGGAACCGGAAGGGAGGATAAGGCGGGGAATTGTGTTACTGGAGTAGACAAAGGAAAGGAAGGAAAGATGGAGGCTTGGGGGGAAGAAACAGGAAAAGGAGGTGTGGCCTGAGCCGGAACTGTAGAAACGGTGGGAGACTGAGACAAAGAAAGTGAGGGAAACATGGCGGACTGAGTAGCAGAAACAGGAAAAGGAAGTGTGGTCTGAGTAGGCGCGGGAGAAGGAAAGGAGGCTGGGAAATAATAGGAACCATCTGTCCCATGGATGGAATACAATGGGGCAGGTACTGGTGTTACTTGTGTAACGGTCGGGGAAGTTTGAGCGGGAACAACAGAGGGTAAGACATCTTTCTTACCTTTCTTCCATCCGTTATCATAAAGTGGTGGCGAACTAACAGTCTCCTCATCCACATCATCATCACAAACAATTCTGTGATATACATAAACTTTCTGTCCCTCCATTTCCAGTTCTTCCTCTGTCCATCCCTCACGTTTAACTCCCTTTGCTAGTTTGTACCAAGCCTCTGCCGCTTTCATTTACCCCTTATCATGTAACAACCCCTCTTTTTCCATCAACATTACCCTCCAACATTCATGTTGTAGCCACCCGCTAAGAGGCATATCATCACCACATATTTTTACAATTTTCTTTATCTTGTTCATTGTCTCCTCGCCAGCTTTCTCCCTCACAATCTCACAGGCTAACTCGCCCTTAGAGGGCTTAACAAACTCCTGCCCCATTTCTACTACACGAGTCGTCACCCGATAGTAAAATTTTCAGAGAATGGGTAAGGAATCTGCCAATACTCTCTCTCTATATATATATATACTCTATACGTAATCTAAACTAACATACGACTATCTAAAATACTAATCTGATTAACTCTGTCACCTAACACAGTTATAATTTAAAATCAAATAAAGAATAGTTCTTCAATATATTCAAACAAAAGAAAAAAAGAAGTGTCAGTATAAGAAGAACTAACAAAGAGTACAGACAAACAAAAGACTCAATTTTCAACCAAAAGCGCGCCAGATTACACACACTCATAAATCATATTCACGGGAATTCCAACACAATAACACACCACAAAAGATCATTACATAAATCCCTTCGAGCTCGGATCAACTAATTCAAATAAAAACGCGAAGTCTTGAGCCTACCCGTCCTCCGCTGACGTTAACCAAATAAAACTTAAAACACACTTTTTACTCTAAGCCTACCCGCCTTTTTCTCCTCAGGCATTAATCAAATAAAACTTATAACACCCAGTTGTCTAACTAGGCCTATACACCCTTCTCCAACGTAAAAGGAAACTTAAAATGTTCTCCCAAATAAAACATGAAGACTAAACCTACCCGCCCTTCACTGGCATCCAGCCAGTCCCGCCCTTTCTTGGT
This sequence comes from Pelobates fuscus, assembly GCF_036172605.1. Taxonomy (NCBI): domain Eukaryota; kingdom Metazoa; phylum Chordata; class Amphibia; order Anura; family Pelobatidae; genus Pelobates; species Pelobates fuscus. The sequence goes on from NC_086318.1 coordinate 410,385,069, forward strand.
GTTAAATTTAAGCCTACCCACCGTCACTCCTCATCAGGTGTAAAACAAAATAAAACGTATAAAACTCGTCTTATACTAAGTCTGTACATTCTTCTTGACGTAAATCAAATGAAACTTATCATGTCGGACAAAAGAAAACTGTGAAGTACTAAACTTACCCGCCCTTCACTGGCGAAAATAGAAAGTAACCTTAATAAACCCTTGCATCCAGCCTGTCCTAAAGTCTAAGCCTACCCGCCTTTTACTCCTTAGGCATTAATCAAAGAAAACTTAAAAACCGTTCTAGCTAACTAGGCCTATACGCTCTCTCGCGTAAAAGGAAACTTAAAGCGTTAGTCAAATAAAACGTGAAGTCTAAACCTACCCGGCCTTCACTGGCGTTAACCAAATAAAACTTAAAAATATTACTAACTGAGCCTACCCGTCACCTATTGGCGTTAATCAAAGAAAACTTAATAAAATCTACTATTAATTCTTATTTTCCCTAGCATAAAATAAAAACTTAAACATTAATAATTAACCATCCCTCCCCTTAAACTATATTAAACAACAAACTCATACAATTCTTTAAATCCGTGCACTCCCTTACACACTACACATACACAATTTCAGGAAGCAGATATTCAATTGACAGGTTTGTTATAAACGGGGCTCCAGGCAAGTTATTTACCTGTCTTTGAAGCCCTCCGGTAGCCGATCGTGGACACGGAGTCCGGGCAATCACAAAGACAGGGTATATACGTAAGATGCTAATATGCTGTCATTACCATAAATTCAGAGTTGATCAGGCTCGTCCTGTCTTTGGAGTCTGTTTCCCGGTCCTGTTGACGGCTATCCGCTCGGGCAGAACCACTAGTGCCTGTGTCCCCATGTCTCCCAGTGTCCCCATGTCACTAGGATACTAGGGTACACTGTGAGACATGGGGACAGTGAGACACAAGGGGACACTGGGTGACATGGGGACACTTGGGGACACCGGGAGGCATTGTGGATACAGACATGGGGACACTGACACATTTGGGGACACAGAGACATAGGGACACTGGGAAACATGGGGACACTAAGCGGCATGGGGCACTGGGAGACATGGGGACACTGAGACACTTAGGGACACTGGGAGACATGGAGGCACTTGTGGATACAGACATGGGGACACTGAGAGACATGGGGACACTGAGGCATATGGGGACACACAGACATGGGGACACACAGACATAGGGACAAAGGCACTGGGAGACTAGGGGACACTAGGAGACATGGGGACAGACATTTGGGGACACTGGGAGACATGGGGACACAGACATGGGGACACTGGGAGAAATGGGGACACAGACAATGGGAGACTAGGGGACACTAGATATGGGGACACAGACATTTGAGGTCACTGAAACACTAGGGACACAGAGACATGGGGATACAGACACTAGGGATACTATCTGGGAGACTTGGGGACACGGGGAGACATGGGAACACTAAGACATTTGGGGACACTGGAAGACATGGGGACACATACTAGGGACACAGAGACACTCTGACACAGAGACACCGGGGACACAGACACATGGGGGGACACAACACATGGGGACACAGACACATGGGGTCACAGACACATGGGGAGACATGAGGACACTGGCTGGGAGACATGGGGACACTGAGAGACTAGAGGACACAGAGACTAGGGGACATGGGAAGGCATGGGAACACAGTGTCCCTAGTGTCTCAGTGTCCCTATGTCTCTCAGCATCCCCAAATCTCCCAGTGTCCCCATGTGTCTCACAGTGTCCCCATGTCTTAGTGTCCTCATGTGTTCCCCAGTGTCCCCATGTCTCTTAGTGGTTTTTTTTTAAATCAATGGGCCTATTCCATGGGCCTGGGCTTGGAGCTCCATCAGCCCCTATGTTAATCCGGCCCTGTGCCTATATATTATGGTGCCTTTTATATTAGGGTGCCTTTATACTGTGTTTTTTTATACTATGGTACTATTACACTGTGATTCATTTAACCCCTTAAGGACTAAACTTATGGAATAAAAGGGAATCATGACATGTCACACATGCCATGTGTCCTTATGGGGTTAAACTGTGATGTCTTTAAACTGTGGTGCATTATGCAGCTGTACCTTATGCTCTAATATCTTTGAAGATGCAGTCTGAATTCTTCAGATTACAACTGACTTCTTCACAGAAGCTTCCCTAGATGTAACTAGGATATTCTCTCGAACAAATGGCTTTACCTATAGCAGCTAGGAAAGCATTATGGTTCTGTTTCTGAGATGATGACTCATCCTCCAAGTCTGCCCTCTACAACATTCTATTTAAATGGGAGCTGCTGTTTGGGAAAGCTTTGGATGAATCCAATAAAAAGGTGGTTGAGGGCTGCAAGGTTTTTGTACATCAGGACTGAAGATCCAAGAATCCCAGCTCCTCGTGGTCAGACAGGAGAATCTCCAGAGACCAGCATTTCTGAGATACATGAAGTTACTGACCCTGCAAGGAATACTCCAGAAGTAGCTCATGGCAGTTGGTAAACCTGCCTTTTGTGGTTCTAATAGAGCTATTAAGTCGTCATTTTGCTCTGAAATGAACTTGTATCTGTACTGGGAGCCTTATTTTTTCTGATCAGACATACCTGGTCCAGATAGATATAGACTGAAGTTTTTTTCTTCAGACACAGGAGTCTCTATTCTAACAAGAGAATTCAGACAGATGAATCAAAAGGTATAGCACTGAAGGAACTTGTCTAAGAAACTGTGAAGAAAATAGACAAATTTTCGTTATTTTCTTCATCATTTCGGGATTTTCTGCTTAATATCGGTTATTTTGTATTTACTGGTTCGGTAGATTAATCTACCGAACACCGACCACCCTCTTGGCTCATTATCTTCAAAGGGAACTGTCTAATAAGCAAAAGGAGGCAGCGGGACTTGGTCGTCGAGTATCTGGAACTAAAATCAGACACTCGACTTCCCGAACACCGCTGAAAACATACGAATGCCTGCTTCCTTTTGTTGCCAAACAGCCAGGAGAGTGCCGTTCGGTAGTTTGGTTCCCACAAACACGGGGATCAATCGTTCTTAAGAGCCAGGAGGCTTCGTTGGTGGGTTTATTTATTTATTTGGCTTTTTCTAAATTGACCGACCGCACACACTGAACTCATGAAATTATTTTGGGCAGGAGCCTCGTGTGCGGTCGGTGAACTAAGACTTCCATACTTTTTGAGAACCCCTGAACTGATCTGGGTGAAATTGAATATGTTGGTCTCCCAGATCGGGGCTATCAGGGGACATGACATTTGTGGGGATACCATGTGTATAAAGGGGTGTTCTAAGTTTTGGGGAAATTGTGTGCCCTTTGCATGGAGATTATTGGGTTATTCCTTAACTTATCTCAGTATCTCCCAGGCAGAGGAAGGGAGGGTTTTACTGTAAATCTGTACTATGGTTGTCACTTTTGTTTACTGTGGGAGGTCCTCTTGCAGGAGGATTTCCATAAAAGCCAGTGTGGCATCAATAAAACATTATTCCTGTTGTACCCTTCATGAAGTCTAGGCTCACGCTTGGGTAAACTTTTAATTGCTGGGAAGATTCATCTTGGAAGCTGCATTCAACTCTACTATTCCTCTACACCCTAACTGTAGTTAGTATCACTTATGCTCAGCTATTGGGAAAGGAATAGCAGAACTCAGTACCATAACCATTGAGGTTCTTAACAGAAACCTTCTGGACGAAGAGGTGATTTCTTAGGTCCCATAACAAGAGCAGTTCAAGGGACAATATTCCCCTCTCTTCTGGTGCTAAAAGAAAATCCACATGGAAGCCTATACTGGACCTAAGAAGAGCCAACAAAAAGCTGAATGTCAGAGTCTTCGAGATGGAGTCAATCAAATCCATATGTCAAGCGATTTGGAAGGATCATTTCCTTATCTCTATATATCTAAAGGATGCTTACTATCACATCCCAATAGCCCTAGATCTTCAGCATTATCTCAGAAGAGAACTTCCACTTTAGTGCCCTACCATTTGGCCTCACTACAACCCCAAGAACCTTATATGTGCTTATTGTGATAGAGAGTCCAAAACACCACCTGGTTTACTTATCTGGATGATCTACTTCTGGTAGCCTTGGACCCACAGAAGGCAGGCACACGGAGGGGTATAGTTCTTTTAGAACTCCTGAAGTTTGGCTGCTTGCTGAATATCAAGAAAAGCAGTTTCAAACCACCTCAGAGGTTGATAGTTCTGGGTGGAAAATTCTATGCTTTGCTTTTTCCCTATCTCAGGAACAGTTCCACAGATTGTGGAAGTTTTCTCTTCCAATTTCTTCATTTTCGCTTGGTAACAGCAAAAATGTTCATGCAAGTACTAGGAATCCTGGCTTCCACCATCAGACTTGTCAGATGGGCCCAATGGCATCTCAGGATTCCTCAAAGGTCCTTCCTATCTTGGTTCAACAAGAGAAAGATAGATTGGAGCCAGCCACTGACTATGTCACCATCAGTGGAGTTACACCTTACCTGGTAACTGAAAAGAGAGAATATATTACTGGTCAACAGAACCTACATTGGTCAATTATAAGCCTGGATTTCAGTTTTCAAGGATTGGTTGCACAGTGTTTAGACCATGTTACACAAGGTTTGTGGATAAGGGAAGGCACAATATTACCATTCAATTTTATGAAATTACAAGTCATTTTCAGGGCTCTCCTTCACTTCAGAGGGTTGATGAAGAACAAGTAGGTCGAATTTGCTCAAATATCAATGCTACTGTATCCCATATCAATCATTAAGGTGGGTCTCATAGCCACTTATTGATGAGGGAATTACAGCCTATGATGATCAGGGCATAGAAGAACAACCAGGGGCTCAGAATACAATGGCTGATTACCTGATTACCTGAACCAAGTAACTGTGGACAAGGTGGAATGGCAACTATGTCCCGACGTATCCTCAGGGTTGACTCAGATTTGACTGAAACCCTAAGTAGATCTGATGGCCATTTCTCAGAACTACCAGGTCCAGAAGTATTTTTCTAGATTATGGGACCAGAATGCTCAAGGTCAGGATATGCTGACTCGAATTTGGAATTTTAGTCTGATGTACATAACTTTTCTAAAGGTAGTTTAAAAGGAGACAGTGGCAGGCCACATCGACTCTAAATTCCCATGATGAGTAAGTTGAATCTGGAACCTCCAAGAGAAATTCCAGTACATCCAGACCTATTAGAAGATCCCTTGACACACCAAGATCCTCAAGTTCTGGTGTTGATGCGGGAGTCTCTATAAGTATAAGCATCCATGAGACATCATTGAGATCCTCTTACAGTCCTATAAATACTTTACAAAACTTTGCATGCATTTGTCTGTTGGTCTCAAGAATAGAGGTTGGAATTACTCCTCAATCAGGCCTAGAAAGGGCCTGAGTTATAACACTTTAGAGGAGAACATATCTGCACTTTCCAAATTGATGCACTTTCCCTTTGAGCATTTGAGCCCCTGGTGCTTTGCTTCATGTAAGCAGTGATTAAACTCAAGCCTCCGCTGAGGGTGTTGAAGACAATATGTGATGTACCACTGGTCTCACAGGCTCTGACTAAACCATAATTCGAACCTCTAGCAGGAGCTTCCATGGTGTTAGCACATAAAGTGCTGTTGCTGGTGGCCGGTACCTCAGCAAGGAGAATGTGTGAACTCCAGGCTTGATCCTGTGAACCCCCATTCACAAATTTTCAACACAATATGGTTCTCTTGCATTTAGCGCCAGAAATCCTGCCTAAGGGGAAAGCTCATTAATGCAATTCTCTACCTGTACCGAAGGGTATCAGGGCATTCTCAACTCATGCTGTTGCAGCATTGTGGGCTTCCATGGCAATGGTTTCTGCTGACACTTTTTGTAAAGCTGGCATTTGAACCTCTTTAGACACGTTTATCTGGCATTACATACTGGACGTTAAAGCAGTCATGCACAATTGGGACGTCAAGTACTTAACTCAGTTCAACCATCTAATCTATGATGAATTGTTCTGATTATTTGATTGGCAGTTATTTAAGTTTCTGTACCTCCCTTTGTTAGCTTGGGTATTCCCATGATGTATATACTGCCATAATTACCCAGGAAAGTGGAAAATGTATTCATACTTACCGTAATTTTCTTTTCCTGGCTATTATTCATGGCAGCATATACAACCCACCCATCTACTGTAGAGCGTGTTACTGACTGAGGTGTTTTTCCTGTGCTATCGACTGTACGGGGCAGAGCTAACCCATGATGTAGATGCTGCCATGAATAATAGCCAGGAAAAGAAAATTATGGTAAGTATGAATACTGTAACGGCACCCCGAGCATACAAGGGGTTAAAGCCATTTAGGAGATATTCCCTTTCCAGATACAAAGGCAGCTACCGAATACACCAATCCGCCGAACAGGAAAAACCATACGAAAGGTTTACACTCCAAACTGCCGAACGGGAAAAAACATACAAATAATCCCCCCAAGTACGAAATGAGGCTCCGTATTGAGGGTCAAGCAGGAATCTGTTTAATGGAAGCAAGCACTAACAATTTATACAATTCCCCAGGCCAGAAGCACACCCCCTGGACCTGATGGTACACAGGCATACAAAGGAAACAAACCAATCAAAACAATACAACAATGTCTGACACTCCCATTTTTTTTTTGTAATTTTTCATTACAGCAAAATCCTCCCCTCTGCCTGTGAGATAATTACTAAACACAATGGTCTAAAGTAATTATCACAGCCAGGAAAATACACAGTTTTACCCAATATTCATAACTCTAAAAGTATACATCACATTCACATAGTAGCATATTTATTTTGTATTCTTGTCCAAAACATGGAGTTGGAGTAATCTACATGAACTATAAATGGTGGTCAATACACTACAGTCCATCCCTTATCATTTAAAAGAAATGCAAAACTATAAATGTGAAAATACAAGGTTTAGTCTTTGTGATGGTAGTCACCATCTCTGGGGATGGAAGACAGACACTATGTGTGGCAGTTTCCTTTTGTGTTTTGGTCACCCTGTGCCCATTATTGGTGCAGGGTATGTTGAATGTATTGCTTGCCTGTGCCTCTTCCCCTCCCCCTTTTTCCTGTCCTACTATTTCCCCAGCAGGGAGTTGTCCCAGGGACACTGCCAGACCAATTTAAACTAGCTGCCCTGTCCCTCCTCAATCTCCAAACAGCTCTTGCTAATGTCTGACCCCACCCTTCCTTGAACTATAGTTCTCTTTGCACCCTATTGTATGTAAATGAGGCTGGTGGGGGCTTAAAATATGGGTGCTATGTCTTTTAAAGGTAGTTGTTGTTTTAACCTTCACCACGTGTCGTCTGTGTTTGGTCCAGGGTGGAAAAGGCACTCAATGATCCCAGTCAAGCCTCGGCGACGGGGTCTGAAGTGCTCCAGGGTCCCGTATAGCTACAAGGAAGCAGACTGGGCGGAAGTACTCGGTTGTAGTACTGGAGCACTGTCACAATTGGTGGCAAGCAGTGGGATGGCTTCCTAGCTATTGGGGAAACATCCAAGACACAACTGGGATCCCTGCACAATTTCTGGAACTCAGAGAGATGGATAGAGTTAGCATCTCTGAGGAGGAGTTCCAGCGGAGGCTACAAGCAGCTCTGTCCCAGTACGATGGCCCTTTCTTAACAAAGGGTGAACTGTACTGGTGGGACACAAACCAATGGGAACTCTTGAACAATGTCCTTGAGGAGGTTTGTGGTCTCTGGGGAGAATCCCTCCGAACCATTATGCAGCGATTTTGGGATCAAGTTGATTTGCAGATGCAATTCATGGGAGAGCAGCCCCTGGCGGAATAGGTGTTCAAAATAGAGGAGGTGGTACAGAAAGAATTGTGGCTGAATGATTCTTACTGGGCCTTAAGGTGCAGTCCAGCAGTACCTATTTCTAGCAGATGACGACCCTCCAGAGGGTGAGGGCTATGATGGCTGTGGCCTATTGTGGGAGGCCTTTGAGGATAACATTTTATTTGAAAGTCTTGAGAGGTCCCAGAAAATAGGGAACATCTACTAGATCTCTCAGAAGCAACTGACCTGGAACCTGGTTTGACCCACCTGGCCACCATGGAGTTGGAGCCTCGGTGACTGGGTCTGAAGTGCTCCAGGATCCCTGACAGCTACAGACTTGGCAGAGGTACTCGGTCAGAGTACTGGAGCTCTGTCACAGTCTTAGTGTTTATTACAGGTTGCATCTACACAATCCCAAGCTCATTTAACGTTATGATGCAATTTTACATATATTCTATCCCTTCAGCATCTTAACCTCTTAAGTACCAACATTATTTAATGCTGTTAATCACAGTTTTTTCCTATGACAGCAGGCAATATCCTATGTAGAACACATTAGCAGCTACATCCCTCTACATAACTCCATTTTCATCTAGAATATTTTGGGCTTTGTTTTTACCATGACGGGATTATTCCTTAGGCATAAGAGAGATTTTCCTCGACCTGCTTCAGTGCCTTTTGCTAAGCACCAAAAAGTATATCCTCATTGTTATGACACTATTGTGTACTTTGGTGACATTGTGTGGAAAACTGATATTTTGTTTATACGGCACACATATCTTAAATAGGGATAAACCGTTTTTTTAAAAAAACGAAGATTGAAAGCTTTTGCCATTGAGGTAAGCAAGCCTTACTAGGAAAATCTTGAAATGAAACACATCCCTGTCTCCCTAGATTCATACATTATTTAGTTCGATTAGATCAAAAAAGCAACCCTAACACTTATTGAGAATGTCAGTGAAATTTATATGTGCAAAACCTATTTTTATATCAAGGTAAGGCACAGTCATCAATTTTTAAACTAGTTTCAGCATTACCAGCATATTCTGGTTCAGGAAAATTTGACTTCCTAATAAATATTATAAAAATATAGAAAAAAAAAAAAAGTATAAATATGACAGTAGTGTAGCAAATGTTTTCTGGGTCTGCACTGAATAGCTAATGTGTTATCTGCCTTTCTTTCTAGACTGTGTCTGTGATCATCTCTTTGTGTAAAAGTTTACAAATAAACCTTCGTTCCAAACAAGTTAACCCACTGTAATCTCTACTGAGACTTATTACAATGCACTTGCGAAACAGGCAAGTTTTTCTCCAGCTTTCACAAGTTCAATATATTTTAGATGAGAATAATCATTTGACTAATATTATTGGTTATATTTGTTACATTATAATTTTGTGAACTCTAAACAAATGTGCTTGAAGATATTCCTTCTTAATATGCAAATGAAAATATGTATGAAAATATTTTATCAAATAATCTTTTTACATTTGTTTTAACCTACCAAAATGCAGCTATAGTTAATGTATACACATAATTAATTCTAGAATAAACATGTAATGATTGTAAGAAAGGAAGCTAGTTATTTTATGTAATATACTTGCTGTTTATTAAATGCAGTCTCATACTTGCCAGATCGAATGTGTAAACTGGGGTTGTTTCATTTTGGAATACACCAAGAGCCTGCAACAGTCTTGTGTGTGTGTACAGTTATTTTAACAAAGTGGAAGATAAGAACTTCTAAAGTAAACACACAGTATTGGGAAATTGAAAATAGTATTTTTATCCATGCAGACTGTGTGCGTTACAGCCACAAATGGTGTTGCTTCCGCAGCATAAACAGAAGCAAAAATAATTTAATTCCTAAATGGCAGAGACTATCTATCTCTCTGTATTTCTTTTATAAACTCTTGCAAACTCTCTATCTATCTATCTCTCACTATCTATCTATCTATCTATCTAGCTATCTATCTATCACTATTTATCTATCTATCTATCTATCACTATCTATCTATCTATCTATCACTATTTATCTATCTATCTATCTATCTATCTATCTATCTATCTATCTATCTATCTATCTATCTCTCACTATCTATATATCTATCTATCTCACTATCTATCTATCTATCTATCTCTCACTATCTCTCTATCTCTCACTATCTATCTACCTCTCTCTCTCTCTCTCTCTCTATATATATATATATATATATATATCTACCTCTCTCTCTCTATCTCTCTATCTACCTCTCTCTATCTATCTATCTATCTATCTATCTATCCATCTGGTACATGGAAACCACGTTACAATACATTTCAATGACCTTTATTCCACTTTCAAACCCAAATGAGGAACTATCTCAGTGATATCTTTCGCACGCTTATAAATGTATTCAGTGTATGATATTTTAAAGATTAGACAATTTTAAGCTATAGCAAAGCACTCAAAACTACTATATCCTGACCATTATGTCTCAATATTAAAGACTGCACATAGGAGTTTCCAAACATGTACCCGTTATATCTGATATTCATAAAGCTGTTTGTGCTGCACCGGAATATCATCCTGAGTTTTCAAAATTGACCAGCTTGGCTATTATGTCCAGAAATCTGAAATTTACTTTGAATTCTTGACACCTTTCTCCAGCGCCAGGCTCCCTCGGTGCTGGGGACTCTCCTCCTCCTTCGGTCGTCATCGGTTGAATGCGCATGCGTGGCAAGAGCCGCACGCACATTCAGCCAGTCCATAGGAAAGCATTCTCAATACTTTCCTATGGACGCTGGCGTCTTCTCACTGTGAAAATCACAGTGAGAAGCGCGGAAGCGCCTCTAGCGGCTGTCAATGAGACAGCCACTAGAGGCTTGATTAACCCACATGTAAACATAACAGTTTCTCTGAAACTGCTATGTTTACAGCAGGCAGGGTTAATCCTAGATGGACCTGGCACCCAGACCACTGCATTGAGCTAAGGTGGTCTGGGTGCCTATAGTGGTCCTTTAATGAAAGTTAATATAAACAAAGCTCATCCACAAGTGCTTAAGGAACTAAGTGTGGAAATAAGTGAACCTGTTTTTAATCTTTCAAGATTCTTTTCTTTCAGGAAGTGTTCCGGAGGTTTGGAGGAAGGCAGATGTGATTCATATATTTAAAAAGGGTTTAAAAAATCTTTGCCTGGGGGCGGAGCTTAACTGCCAACCTGATCGATCGCATATCCTGAGAGCTCCGTGTAAAAGGGCTCTAAATCGACTTAATAAGCGAGAGATTTGGGCAAAAATCTTCTGGCAGAAGCATCCTGAATGCCACAGGACCCTGCAGCAGCAATCTACCTGAAGCACCGGACAGAGATTGGCAGTTACAGCCGGGGCAGACTTGCGGCCCACATGAGGCCCACTCACAGCACGGGCGGGGGATGCGGACGATCCTTCAGCCCGCGGCTGAACACGCAGCCAGAAGTCTCCCCACAACTCTCTCCCCCCCCTGCCGGTGAGGGATATCCCGGCACCATCTAAGCGCGAAGCAGTGGTGAGTCTGGGAGGAGACAGGGAACCTGATAAACCACACGGATTGTCCAAGATGGCCGCCGTGCAGACACCTCGACAAACCCGCACGAGACAGGCGGCCCAGACCTGGTGAGAGGCCTTCGAAGCCCTATTTGAGGCGGCCTGCCAGGCCTTCTGGGACCGGCTGGCCAGAAGACAGAAGCTGCATAACCCTCCTGGGTCTTGGAAGATAGGAGAAGTGGTGCCTGTCCCATGCCCCCCTTCTAGGCCGGGAACCCAACAAGGGAGACCTCCAAGGCACAACCCAACTACTCACGGGACAAAGAGCAGACCGGCAAACCCTGGGGACCATGGTCCTACAATCCAGAGCGGCAGAACCAGAGGCCTAGGCGTGGGGGCGCCCAACGCAGCCTGGAGCAGAGGCCGCAGGAAACGGAGGCAACACAAACAGCCAACCACACACCTACCACACGGACGGCACTACCAGACCAGCCTGAAACTCAGGGTAAAGCACAGAACCGACCACTTGACAGGCATCACACAATCCTTGAGGCTCACTAACAGCACAGAGAAAAAGAAGAACCAGGTGTTCACAACCTGACAGCCTTACTCACCACTCCACGTCCGCCTCATGACACAGCACCCTGGGCAGAGCAGCACCTGTGCGAGCAGGCTACACCATAAACAGGCCCCCGCTCAGGGAGGTCGGCTGCGCACACCGAAAGGACCCAGACACCACGGGCAAGGAGGAGGTCCGCTCCGGAGTCCGGGCAGAGAAACGCAGTAGCGCATCAGCGTCCAGGTTTGGCGGGGCCCTCACACAAGGCTCAAGGGACTCTGGCTAACAAGCATTTGCAGCCTCCCATCTCTCGGCATCGGCCAAGCGGCCCGCAAAGACACTCATGAAACACAGGCAAGGCCCTGGACGCTCATCTAAGGACAGACACTCCAGCGGACATTGTTTTTTTCATATTGTCTTTCCTTTTTCTATTTGTTGACCTTACTTAGCTAGCTGTAGAAATACACCTGTTTTATTCTTGACCTGAACCACACTATACTCCTCTAAAAAGCAGCCCTTAAGTCAGGGAGCCTCTAAATATCTCTGCTCCAATTGCTTGCTTTTGCTAACTGTTACGCTGTGTTTCACCATATAGCACCCAGGGGCAATTGCTACACACAATATTTTTTAAGCGTGATACCAAACAGATCTTAGAATCCATCGCTTGTATTTTCACTATATGCAGCCTGACCTAATATCTATTTAGCTAAGCTCGTTTGCATTGTAGCCCCACTGTTAATGTTAACACTATACTGACCACCCAGCTTGCATATCGGCACTATTACCGACAATGATACCCTGAATGACACAACTGACATGCAGGTACACATAGAAGTCTGCTTGACACTGATGGGGTTCTAGAGATACACTGTTAAATGCAAATTTAGCCTAGCATGTTATATATTATACCTAAAAATGCGCAAGTTATGTATGTGCCACGCTTATGTTATATGCAATGAAAAACGCGCTTGTGAAAGCTATTGTGGCTATGCAAGCACTGCTGTAATCTCATGCGCAACAAAAAAAAAAAAAAAAATCTTTGCATGGAAATTATACACCTGTGAGCTTAACTTCTGTGGCTGGGAAAATATTTGAAAGGTTATTAAGAGATAATATTCAAGAATTCCTTGAGAAGAACATGGTTATCAGCAAAAATGAGCATGGTTTTATGAAGCACAGGTTATGTCAAACTAGCTTGATTGCATTCTATGAAGAAGTAAGTAGAAGTATAGCTCTGGGTGTTGCAGTGGATGTGATCTATTTGGATTTTACCAAGGTGATTGATACAGTTCCACACAACAAATTAGTGTTCAAACTCAAAGAAATCGGTCTAGATCAGGGCTGTCCAACCTGCGGCCCCCCAGATGTTGCTGAACTACAACTCCCATGATTCCCTGGCTAACTGTTTCATTGAAAGAATCATGGGAGTTGTAGTTCGGCAACATCTGGGGGGACGCAAGTTGGACAGGCCTGGTCTAGATGAAAATGCTTGTTCTTGGTTAGAACACTAGCTTAAAAATAGAGTACATGGTTCTGTTTTGGGACCCCTCCGAAAGTCATGTTTCAGTGTTTGCAGATGACACAAAACTCTATAAAGTAATATAATGTGAGCAATATGTTACTTTGCTGCAGAGGGATTTAGATAGACTATGGGACTGGGAACTCAAATGGCAGATGGAACTGAGTGCAGAAAAATGCAAAGCTACATTGTTAATAGGATCAGAGCCCCAGGATAGGCAAACAAAATTTTTCCTGATACCACAGTCCCCAAAATGAAGAATGTTTTTTCCTCAAAACAGTTAACAAACAAACAAAAAATTTTTTTAACTGTATATTGGTAAAATAGTCATGCATAAAAAAATGCCTTCCAGGTGAAGTGATAAATCAAATAAATCTTTGTCTTATTATAGATTTAACAATGACCCTCTCCAACACACAGTATTACTGCTGCTCTATCTCACTCAATAGCTGAAGTCAAAGTGGATAGAAGAATTCTGCATGAAAGCATAGTTTTTTTATTGGTCCCCTCTATTGGTCACTTCACTTGATCTGTAAATAAATCAATATGTAGTGGCTATCCCATAATAACAATCATCTTTCCTCAGGCTTATCAATAAGCTGCAATTCTTAAGTTTGAATTTTCAGTGGCTGAGTGACAGGCAACAGAGGGTTGTTGTCAATGGAGTATATTTGGAGCTTGGGCTTGTCACCAGTGGGGTACCTCAGGGATCTGTACTTGGACCCATTCTCTTTAATATTTTTATTAGTGATATTGCAGAAGTCTTGCTGGCAAGGTATGTATTTTTGCTGATGATACTAAGATATGTAACAGGGTTGATGTTCCAGCAGGGATAAGCCAAATGGCAAATGATTTAGGTAAACTAGAAAAATGATCAGAGTTGGGGCAACTGCAACTGACATTTAATGTGGATAAGTGTAAGATTGGGTGTAAAATCCCAAGGGCAGAGTACAGAATATTTGATTGAGTCCCAACCTCAACATCTGAGGAAAGGGATTTAGGGGTGATTATTTCAGATGACTTAAAGATAAGCAGACAATGTAATAGAGCAGCAGGAAATGCTAGCAGAATGCATGGTTGTATAGGGAGAGGTATTAGCAGTAGTAAGAGGGAGGTGCTCATGCCATTGTACAGAACACTGGTGAGCCCTTACTTGGAGTATTGTACACAGTACTGGAGACCGTATCTTCAGAAGGATATTGATACTTTATAGAGAGTTCAGAGAAGGGCTACTAAACTGGTTCATGGATTACAGGATAAAACTTACCAGGAAAGGTTAAAGGATCTTAACATTTACAGCTTGAAGGAAAGACGAGACAGTGGGGATATGATAGAAACATTTAAATACATAAAGGGAATCAACACAGTAAAGGAGGAGATTATATTTAAAATAAGAAAAACTACCACAACAAGAGGACATAGTCTTAAATTAGAGGGGCAAATGTTTAAAAATAATATCAAAGGTATTACTTTACTGAGAGAGTAGTGGATGCATGAAATTGCCTTCAAGCTGAAGGGGTAGAGGTTAACACAGTGAACACATTAAAGCACACTTTGTTATGTTCAGTACTGCCACCGATGTTTTGATTAAATTACAACTTCCAACATCTGGGAGGAGAGAATTGGGATAGGGTGGGCAGGGCCATGAGGGGCGTCACCAGTGATGCATCCCACATCACTAATGATGCCCATAGTGGGCAGGCCCGCCCATAAAATTGCAGAGTACCTGGCTGGAAACGTGCCTTAAGCGCTCCCTAGTGCTGGTCCTAGTGCTCGCTGCTTGGGAAAACTTCCCTGGCATCCCACAATTAAAATGGGACACGATGGGACAGAACTGGGACTTTTAAGAGGCCTAATTTAAAAAAAAAAAAAAAGAGAGCATGCTCTATTGGTGGTTATATTCATATGAGATACTACCATACAGATTCTGAGGATGGAGGCATTTAAAAAAAAAAAAATTTAAAGGCTTAAAGTGATTCTATAGTGCCAGGAAAAGAAACTCATTTTCCTGGCAATATAGGTTTAATGGGTCCCCCCTCCATTGCGTCCTCCCACCCCTGCAGGGCTGAAGGGGTTAAACCCCCTTCAGCCACTTACCAGAATCCAGTGCCAATGTCCCTCGGTGCTGGGTCAGGCTCCGCCCTCGCTCCTCCCCCGCCGATGTCATCCAGCAGGGGAGATCTAAAGTGCATGCATGCGCATGCGTCCAGCGTCAGATAACGCTGGATTTGGAAGCACCCCCAGTGGCTGTCTGGTAGCAATAGGGACACAGCACCCAGACCACTTCAATTAGCTTAAGTGGTCTGGGTGCCTACTATGTTTTCCTGCAGCAAATTTATTTTTAGACTTTTTTTTTGTTGTTGTTGCAAAACCTGAGGGCAGGTTTCAAAATGTACGTTAAGCCAGGTAAGTCATCTGACCTTAGCCCTTAGTAAGTGTTGCGGACCGTTTCAGCATAAAAGGGAATAAAATCCGTTTAGGCGATAATCCCCTTTTTGAGAGACAGGCACAGCTACTGCAGAACACCAAACTCCCGAACTGGATACAAGATAACACTCCGAACTGGAACAGCTGAACAAGAAAAGCATACAATCCGCTTACACTCCTGGCAGTCAGCTTACAATCCAATTCCCCCCAAGAACGAGACGACACTTCATTTTGAGGGTTAAACAGGAACTCAGGACTGGCTCATCCAGCCTGGCTTTTATTTCCAACTCACACATACAGGCCACACCCAGGGGGAGGCATAAAAGAACCAATGACATAGATGTTACCTCCCACACATCCCCTCCCCTTAGTGTGACACATAATCCCATTATGCATACAGTTTAAAATATACTTTTACACAACTTTCCTAACTCTAAAACCATACATCACATTCACATAAAAATACATATCCACAATCAATCCATTCAGGGGAACAACATATTAAAAAATGGCATGGATCAGACCAGGGGTTCAAAAGTTAGTAAAGTATCTTTTAAAACCCCTAGCTTTCCAGCTCAGACCGTTTTTTACAGAGCCTTCTCTGTGCTGGAGAAGTAATCTAATTATCTCCAGCCCAGAGACAGACTCCATTAACCACATGGTTACAGAAAGACATAAAACACTTTAAAATACAGAAAGTTACTTTTTAACCATAACACACAGACATTTCACATATCCCCAGATAGCTGGGATCTGAGCGCACAAAACTACCGAATAGCGTGCAGATCCTATTCACACAGTACAATTGCCATGGAGCTAAAGTCTTTCCCATAGTCTTTCACTATATGTATAGGCTCCATGGTATAGCTATCTGGGGTATCACATTCCCATAAAGTCTAGTCCATAGTCCAAAGGCAAGAGGCGGGCAATCAGCCCCCTCCAAGGACACGTGGCGAAGTTGGTTTCGCCACAGTAAGCATTAAGGTTGTTCAGGTTCCTTCCCGTAAGAAATAATTTAAATTGAAACAATTGATTTGAAACAAACTGCTGCATCTCATTATATATCTAATGACCAGAGTATTAACAATAGCTGCAGGGCTGCACACTAACATTTTTATTAAAACGTTTCTCAGGTTAGAAGATAAGCCATATTGAATAACATATATCTAGAGGGTACAACAATAATTATATATTCAGTGCAGAATAAAGAAGATAATGACATTTTGTGAATTAGTTATTGTGCCTAGCTTACCCATTGGCCTGTGATTTAGTTTTTCCTTTGCTCCCACAACCCTCTTTTTATATGCAATTTGCTTGCTCCATTCATTTTATTGCTAATACTGTGAACCTAAACATTTAACTCAAGTAAAACTCAATTATGTATACTAGCCTTCAGTTCCCAATATTGGGTTCTAGTTATAAAACATTCACAGTTTGATTCAATGAACATTGAATACCAACAAATTAAGGCATTGATTTAAGATTGTTGGATAAGCATGTCAAACGATTGAATTTTTTTTGATAAACTTTTTAAAAATTATTTAATATTATGAAACTATTTTCATTTTGTAATGTTTAAAAAAAAAAAGATATTGATATATTTTATTACAGATGTTATATTTTTTTATATTTTAATACACTAAAAAAGTTTAAGATTTGTTTTCAAAGCTTTGAAGGTTAACTCCAAATCTGACGTTGGAATTGAATGCACTAAAATTCAGAGTTTAGTGAATGATAAAATTTTGAATGGACAAAGATTACACTCAAGAATAATGTATATTATTTACACATACACAGACTGATTACTATACACGTTTATTGTAGATTAAGGAGAAGAAACATTACTGTGAGTATTACTGCTGTAGAGCTTTTTTTTTCCACTCAGTCACACCAATATGGAACTCTTAGAAAAGAGGGACATTAGGATTAAAAAAAGCAGGACAAGCAATTATAACATTCAGTGCTATTACATTGTATCAGTAATTTCTCAGTAACTTCTCAAAATGGTTTATAGCTGTTATACAGAAAGCTAAAACAATCCAGAGGGATTGTCCTGCTGTTCTTAAAACTGCAGTCATCTCAGCAGGCCCACAATAAAGACTGTCCTTCCTAAATAGGGGCATTTGGGAGCTATGATATTAACAGAAATGTAAAACTTTTAATTTAAAACAAAATAAAACAAGACAGTTTTTTTCAAAAATCTTTAAATTCCATATCCAATTCAAGCAACTCTCGATGTTATCCCTGAGTTCTACTAAATGGGAAAATGTAGCATCAGGGCCGGCGCGTCCCTAAGGCGGCACAGGCGGCCGCCTTAGGGCGCAACACGAGGGGGGGCGCAAAAATCCGAATCCTGGGCCCTTTGCCTGTGACTCGCATATTAAAAATATTTCCTGCTCCTGATTTGCTGCCCGGTTCCCAGTGCTGCTCTGATATGTCAGAGGAGTCTGATGGGCGGGGCTTCCTCCTCCCTGCATTCCAACTCCCCGGTGGTCTCAGTTGAACTGAGCTCAGGCCCAGTGTGCAGCTTCCCTGCATTGAGTCACTGCTGCACCTGGACAGGACACACACAGAGCTATTGATTGGCCCGGCAGCATCACCAGTGAGCAGGTAAGGAGAGCGGCATGTCAGATGTTTAAATTAACCCCCTCATTACCCCATCCCTCTAGTTGTGTGTCACTTTGTTCTTTGCCCTGTTTCAGTCTGTCCCAATAATCCCCTCACCCCTAGCCCTGTGTCACTGTACCCCTAATCTACTCCCCCTAGCCCTGTCTCACTGTACCCCTAATCCCCTTAGCACTGTGTCACAGCCCCACTAACCCCCTGCCCTGTGTCACTCTGCCCCCCCCAGTCCTGTGTCACTATGCCCCCCTGCTCCCTGGGCACGGCCCCACTAATCCCCTGCCCCCTAGGCCTGTATCACAGCCCCCCTAGGCCTGTGTCACTGCCCCTAGCCCTGATTTACTATGTCCCCCTGCCCCCTAGGCACTGCCCCACTAATCCCCTGCCTTTGTCACTGTCCCCCTAGGCCTGTGTCACTGTCCCCCTAGGCCTGTGTCACTGCCCCCCTAGGCCTGTGTCACTGTCCCCCTAGCCCTGTACCACTCTGTCCCCCTAGCCCTGTGTCACTATGTCCCCCTGCCCCCTAGGCACTGCCCCACTAATCCCCTGCCCCCTAGGCCTGTGTCACTGTCCCCCTAGGCCTGTGTCACTTCCCACTAATCCCCTGCCCCCTAGGCCTGTGTCACTGTCCCCCCCCAGGCCTGTGTCACTGTCCCTCCCCCTAGCCCTGTATCACTCTGTCCCCCTAGCCCTGTGTCACTATGTCCCCTTACCCCCTAGGCATGTGTCACTATGTCCCCTTACCCCCTAGGCCTGTGTCACTGGCCCACTAATCCCCTGCCCCCTAGGCCTGTGTCACTGGCCCACTAATCCCCTGCCACCTAGGCCTGTCACTCTATCCCCCTAGCCCTGTATCACTCTGTCCCCCTAGCCCTGTGTCACTATGTCCCCCTGCCCCCTAGGCCTGTGTCACAGCCTCACTAATCCCCTGCCCTGTGTCACTCTGCCCCCCCAGTCCTGTGTCACTATGCCCCCTGCCCCCTAGGCCTGTGTCACTGTCCCCCTAGGCCTGTGTCACTGCCCTTTGTCACTGTCCCCCTAGGCCTATGTCACTGCCCTGTGCCACTATGTCCCCCTGCCCCCTAGGCCTGTGTAACTATGTCCCCCTCCCCCCTAGCCCTGTGTCACTATGTCCTCTTGCCCCCTAGGTCTGTGTAACTGCCCCACTAAACCTCTGCACTCTAGCCCTTTGTCACTATATCCCACAGCCCCCTAGACCTGTATCACTGGCTCACTAATCCCCTAACCCTGTGTCACTCTGTCCCCCTGCCCCCTAGCCCTGTGTCACTATGTCCCCCTAATCCCTGCCTCCAATTACTATGCCACTCTGTCCCCTAATTCCTGCCCCCTATTACTATGTCACTCTGCCCCCATAATCCCATGCCCCCCGTAGCCCTGTGTCATTCTGTAACCCTAGCCCTGTGTCATTGTAGCTCTAATTTCCTGCCCCCCTAGCCCTGTGTCACTGTCTCCCTGCCCCCTAGCTCTGTGTCACTGTTCCCCTAATCCCCTAGCTCTGTGTCACTGTCCCCCTAATCCCCTGCCCACAGCCCTGTGTCACTCTGTTCCCCTAATCACTGCCCCCTATTACTATGTCACTTTGCCTCCCTAATCCCCTGCCGCCATAGCTCTGTGTCACTGTCCCCCTGCTTCCTAGCCATGGGTCACTGTCTCTCTGCCCCCTAGCCCTGTGTCACTCTTTCCCCTAATCTCCTGCCCAATAAACCCTGTGTCACTCTGTCCTCCTAATACACTGCTTCCCTAGACATGTATCACTTTGTCCCCCTAGCCCTGTGTCCCCCTGATCCCCTGCCCTCATAGCCCTGTGCTAATCTGTCCCCCTAATACCCTGCCCCCTAGTCCTGTGTCACTCTGTCTCCCTAATCCCTTGTCTGCCTAGCCCTGTCACTCTGTCCCCCTAATCCCCAACCCTGCTATCACTTGTCACTCTACACCCCTAGCCCTGTATCACTTTGCCACATAATTCCCTGTTACTATCTGTCCCCCAACCCTTTGTTACTCTATCTCCTTTGTGTCATTGTAATGCCCCGTCTCTGTAGCATTTTGTTCCCTTTGTTTACATTTTTTTTTTCAATATATTACAAGATCAACAATTTAATAAATAAAAAATGTAATTCCTTGTGAGCCGTAGGTGGAGTGCATGGTATGCACCTGTACCTGGTGCAGACTATTATAATTACTGTCTCATGGTTTTGGTGCCCAGTTATAGAGTCAATGCTCTCACACTGGGATTCCTAGCCTGAACTTTGACTCATAACAAGCACCAGACTAGAAGGAGGGGTCTGCAGTGCACCAGTCATAAGTACAGGACATGCGTTTTACCACCTGGCCACCAGGGAATTTAGCTCCCTCCATACAAAAAAAAAATGTAAACAGGAGTAGAGGTAAAACATCTTTTTTATTATTATATGCATTGAGCACCCACTACACACAGCCAACACATGCACATGAAACATATCACACACAGACCAAACACAGCACATCACATTATTATGAGGTTTATTATAGTGGAGCTCTGTGATAGTGTTATACAAAATGCACATACATTTTATAGGTGTGGAGCTCTGTAATAATCTACTATGCACATTAACGATTTGTGATACACTCAAAAAATACATTTCTGTTTGTTTTTTTTGCTGTGGATCTCTGGAATTAACTCATCCAAAACACATAATACTGTGAATTTGAATGCCCAGGATCAAGGTAAATGAGGAAAACCCAGTCCAAAGCAATAATCTTTGTGTTTGTAAGTGGCACCTCTGTATACATCAAGGGAGTGATGGGGCGGCAAAATGCATCTCCACCTGTGTACCTAAAAATTCTTGCACCGGCCCTGTGTAGCATAAACCAGTGGTTTCCAAACCATTCCTCAAGGCACCACATCAGTCCTGGATTTAGGGATTACCCAGTGATGTCTCAGGTGTTTTTAGAAAGAAAAAAAAACAACAACAAAACAACAATGCTTATAATTAGGCAATTACCAATTTGATGTATGGATTTAAGTAGCTTCATGTTACTGTATTATACAGTCAAATGATATAAGATAAGAAGAGAGCATTCAAAGTCATGCATTTTGGAATAAGGAACAAACAAGCCACTTATACATTAAATGGGGTTAAGTTAGGGATAACATTAAATGAAAAGAACTTGGGAACAATTAGAGATCACAATTTAGGTAGTAAGGTGTATAAAAAGGGGTGTTTATTTACGTGATCCAAATCTAATTTTGTCTCTTTAAAATCAATGGTAAGACAACATGCTTGAATATGCAGTGCAGATTTGGGCACCAATTTTTAAAAGAGAACTAAGAAAAGGGCAGAGGCAAGCTACAAAACTAGTAAGAGTGTTACTAATTGTGAGAAAAGGCTACAAAAACTGTCCTTGTTTTCTTTTGAAAAAAGGCACCTCAGAGCTAATATGATATCACTTTACAAATATATACAGGGTCAGTACAAAAAGCTGTGTGCTAACCTATTCATTAGCAAGCATATACAACAGACAAGAGATCACCCATTGAGACTGGAAAAAAAGGCATTTTTTCTTGCAGTATATTAAAGGGTTCCTTACAGTAAGAACAATAAAGATGATGAATTATCTGCCTAAAGAGGTTGTGTTATCAGATTCTATAGATAATTAAAAAAAAAGTCTCAAATGTATGTTTGCATAAACAGAATATTCAAGGATATAATTGATATGTATGTAAACAGTTTGCTGTTCCAATGAGAAATCTGATTTCCATTATGGAATCAAGAAGGAATTTCTTTTTTGCCATCTTTTGGCTCACCAGCATAAAAAAAATAGACTTTAGTTTTTTTTTTTTTTTTTTTTTTTTTTTTTTTTAAACCTATATAACTAGTATGTATATAGAAATATGCTTCTTGCTTATTAAGGGCCATTATGACCCCTGCATATTTATTATTTACCATCCTCCATTTAACTCTTTCCCTATTGGCTGCTTGCTGATTTATTTTCTCATGTCATCCAATAAAAAGTAGGCATAGCTGGAATTAGTGCAAAGATGACTTAGATCATGTTTAAAGTTTGGCAATTTTAGACTTAGATTTGAAATTCACATTGCATTTTCCAACAATCCTCACTTTTATGGATAACCCTGAATTTGTTTATTTTAAGTATATTGCAAGCAGTTTAATGGTTTAGCACTGTGCACTCTCCATTCAAATTGTGTTCATGTAAACTCACTATAGGACACATAGCCAGGTTTTAAAATGTTACCCAAGTTGCATATTTCCCCACAATTATTCTGGCTTACATTGCTTAGTTGATAAATCCTGCTCTACACTCACAAATAGCAATGTTTCAGAACTGTTACCATGCAGTGAGTTAACAGGCTACTTAATGATCTCACTTAAATCTATATATAGATGGATGAATTCAAATGTTTTTTTCTATCAGCTTTTTAGACAGAAAGATACTAAAGAAATGTTAAAACCATGAATAGGAATGTAAAGTGTTAAAAGACACTTCCACTGTGTGTTTGTATAGACCCACAAGTATATATATATTTGTGGTCAGGGACAAAGGCAGAGAAGTAGTGTAAAAGTCGGGTGTTGTGTGCCAAAACAAGTCATCGGGTAGGCCTGTAAGTTAAGAGGGCCTACCAAGGTAATTATTAAAATAATAAAAGGGAGAGGGGTGAGGTGAACTGAGTGGCAGTAGTTAAGAGGAGGCAGCCAGTGGTTACATAGCTGGCTAAGCCCTGCCCACAACTCCAGGCTACTGTCTAAACATTTGTGGTGGGGGGGCAAAAGGGCGAGAAATAGTGGGAAATTTGGTTTTGATGTGCCAAAACTTATGGTCATGTAGATCTGTAGATAAAGAGAGCAAAAAAGTTTAAATATGCAAAACATTATACAGATTTAACAAAATTACATAGTCTAATCCTGAAATGCTTGTATTAACTCTTTCTCAGGCTGGGGTATGTATCTATTATCAGCTGATGACTATCAACATTCAAATCTCTTAATAATATGAAATGGGGCATTCTTGCTAGATGCAGCTGAAGCTGCACCAATTCTAAATAAATGCCCTGAAAAGGAAGAAACCAAGTTTTACGCAGTATCTCAATGTACAAAAAAAAAAATAGTTTATGTGAGGGGGTGTATTACTGGGACATCCTGTAAGAGAGTGGCAGTATTGATCAAGAACTTTCACAGGGCACCAACTATTTTAAGTAGTTGTTATGTGTGACGAACTGAACCTCATCACGGGTGCTTGGAGGGGCCTCCTGTCCAGCCTCTTACCAAAAGACTATGGGCCCTTTAAAAAAGTATGTGAACAGACTTGGTTCGTGGGATTTTATATTAGGTTCGGGAACCAAAGAGCCGCACAAACCGGAGACCACCCTGGAGCTTGTTAAGCCTAATTGCTACTTTGTAGCAATTTCCACCGCAGTGTTCTAAGTGTTCATCTGGGTGGCCGCAATTCCTTTGAAAGACCACAAGGTGGTGGCCATCTTGTTCGCATGAAAACATGCAGCGGGGCTTAGGCATGAATTTCATGGAACTGAAAACGGACACAGAAACTCCCGAACACTGCTGGACTTCAAGCATCGCCTACATTCGGTTCTACAACACTTAGAAAGGCGCTGTTCGGTGGAAACTTTCCCATGAACAAGGGGAACAAGCTCCAGGGTCAGAATATTGACTCTGTTTGGTAGTTTGTTCAGTTTTTAAACTACCGAACTAGACCGACCGCAAGCACTGTTTCTCTGGAATTGTTTTGGGCATGGGGCCATGCAGGCAGTCATTCAAATTATGACTTCCAGGAAATTTCTGAAAACCTTAACTGATCTGGGTGATTTTTGTATATGGTGGTCACCCAGATCAGGGCTATCAGGGGATGTAACTTTTTGTGGGGATTTGGTGTGTTTTAAGGTATTTTTGTGGTTTTGTAAAAATATGTGTTTTTTGTGCTTGGAGATAATTGAGTTTAATACAGTGCTTGACTCAATTATCTCCCAGGCATAGGGGAGGGATTGTCCTGGACCTGAGAGCCATTGGCTCTCAGGTCCAGGACAATCCCTCCCCTATGCCTGGGAGATAATTGAGTCAAGCACTGTATTAAACTCAATTATCTCCAAGCACAAAAAACATGCATATGTTATTAATGTAGTCTACTCTCAGGTCCAGGGGGGAGTGCCCTTTGCATGGGGATTTGCATATAAGGCCAGTTGTGGCTGCCATTAAACAGATTTTGTTTTACCCTTCATGAAGTCTACGTTCATGTTTGGGGAAATGGAGAGCTATATTCACTCTGGGGATTGCTATAATCACTATACTCCCCTGGATCACAATAATTGCTAATGTAAGAGCAGCCTGCTTTACTCTCTGGACTAGGAGAGGTCTACACACTGGCAGCTGGATACTGATCTTGGGTCCAGGGTGGGAGGAGGACAATGAGACACCAAGCAAGCTGCGATGTTTTGTGGGGTTTACGGTGGTTATAGTGTTCCAGTGTGGTGCTTATGGTACTCAAGGATTACTAGGAAGCAGCGATTGATGGAGGTACCCGTTCGGGATGCCAGGCGGTCCGTCACATTATGGACATAAAAAATGACATATTTTAGCACAATATTTGTGCTTTTACGCCCATAACTCACACAGTTATTAGTTCATTATTTAACAGTTATTCCCTGCATAAATGCCTGTCTTAAGCACTGAAAGGTTAATTAACAAAGCAGTTTTACCAGTTCAGAGTCAGGAGGCAAGCTGATGGGTAGGTAATAGGCTGGAAGGAGGGACATGTTACTATGGTTATTGTGTAGGTGTTTTGTGGCTGTTGTATAAAGTTTTTTTTTTGGAGTTTGTTGGGGATAGTAGCGTTGTAGCAGTACAGGGGCACAGGCAGCCTTACTATTTTTTTTTCTAAGGCTGCAAGTTTGCGCTCTAGGCCCATATTTTTTATCCTGGGACATGATCTATCCAGAGCAGCAGAAAACTTGATCTCCATTTCATCTAAGACCCTGGGATGTTAAGTATGAAACTGTATAATTTTGTTATAGCTTTTTTACTTGTGTTCAGATTAACTTGCTTGAATAGCTTTTGATATGTTTTAACTGCAATTGTGGGAAATATATGATTAGTAAAGCAAAAGATAATTGTCTAGTTAGTATTACAAGAGTGTAGCTAGAACATGTTTATTATTATTTGTTATATTTTCTTGAACATAATTTTATTAAACATTATCTTTTGCTGCACTCAGGGCCGGTGCAAGGATTTTTGCCGCCCTAGGCAAAACATTTTTGCCGCCCCCCATATGTCCAGCCCACCATGTGACATCACAATGCCCCGCCCATATGCTCTGCCATATGGGCCAACGCCAGTCTTCACAAAGTGTCTTATCTGAAAAGACAGTGTGTTTACATTAGAAAGCCTACAGGCACAGGCTATAGACACCAGAACCACTACATTATGCTGTAGTGCTTCTGGTGACTATAGTATCCATTTAATGTGAGGTAAATTAGAGATTAGTGCCACTAATAATATATTGGATTGCCTACTTACCACCAGATGAGGACAAGAGGCTGATGATGGGCTCAGTCTGGCTCCACAGGTCTGGTGTAGAAGAGGCTCTCTAGAGACTGTTTTTAACAGTGCTCACAACAATTAATGAACAGGAAGCAGCTCCATTTTTTAGGGCCCCTTACACAGCTCAAGGTCTGGGCCCCCAGGGGGCATACGCCTACAATGCCCACCCATAAATCCACCTACATGGCCCATCCGTGAGTTGGGGATGTTTTATGTGTGCAATTTGTGTAAGGGATGTAGTGTGTTTATAGGGGATGTAGTGTGTTTTTGCTTGTAAGGAATGCATTGTATGTTTCTGTGTGTGTGTGTGTGTGTGTGTGTGTGTAAGGGGTGCAAGGTTTGTTTCTGTGCATGTAATTGAATGCAGTGTGTGTCTGTAAGGGGTGCATTAATTATGTAAGAGAACGTAAGGGATGAATTGTGTGTTTCGGGTGTGTCTGTGTGTAAATAGGAATGCATTGTTTGTTTCTGTGTGTGTGGGGGGATGCATTGTGTATGTGTGTAGTGTAAAAGAGAGGGTTTGTGGGGTAGGATAGGGTCCTTATCCCCCCTCCCTCCTATAGTGCTCCTTATCCCCCCCTCCCATAGTGCTCCTTATCCCCCCCTCCCATAGTGCTCCTTATCCCCCTCCTCCCATAGTGCTCCTTATCCCCCCCCTCCCATAGTGGTCCTTATCCCAACCATCCCTCCCCTAGTGGTCCTTATACCCCCCCATCCCTCCCCTAGTGGTCCTTATACCCCCCCTCCCCTAGTGGTCCTTATACCCCCCTCCCCTAGTGGTCCTTATACCCCCCCTCCCCTAGTGGTCCTTATACCCCCCCTCCCCTAGTGGTCCTTATACCCCCCCTCCCTTAGTGGTCCTTATACCCCCCCTCCCTTAGTGGTCCTTATACCCTCCCCCCCTGCTTAGTGGTCCTTAAACCCTCCCTCCCTTAGTGGTCCTTAACACCCCCCCCCTTAGTAGTCCTTAGCACAGCACCCCTCCCCCCCCCCCTTAGTGGTCCTTACCCTCCCCTCCTGCCCATGTAGCGTGGCCGGGCGGCGCGGAACGCGGGACAGGAACCATTGTTTCCTGTACCCGGCCGCCGGCGGAATGACAGGAAATGCTCACTGAGTGAGCACTTCCTGTCATTCCGCCGGCGGCCGGGTACAGGAAACAAAGGTTCCTGTCCCCGTTACGCGCTGCCCGGCCACGCTACATGGAGACCGGCAGGAGGGAGCGCTCTGCGCTTCCCTCCTGCCGGTCACTCAAACCCGGCCGCCCTCACACAGCAGTGCTGCGCCGCCTGGGGCTTGCTAAAGCGCTCAGGCGGCGCAGCATGAGGAGGCGCACCGGGGACAGGGATCCGGCGCCCCGTAGTAAGTTGCGCCCTAGGCGGCTGCCTAGGTCGCCTTACAGGTGGCGCCGGCCCTGGCTGCACTCTGAGTAATTGTCATTTGGTCTTTAGCTTCTAAGATATAACTCTGCCGAAATACCTTTTGCAGCTAATAATCTAAATGTATAGCTGTACAAAATAAAAGGGTTGGGTTTGAATGCTTGCAAATATATGTGGGCTTCCATTAACTCTATTGTTATTGTAACTAAGTGATGTCTATTGTTGGATACATGACTGGTGGCCATCTTAACACAGCAGTTATTGTGATACCCTTTGAGTTGCGCAAACTAATTCTTCGAACACCAGGAACCACAACAGTAGTCTATATCAGAATATTTACTTGTGAGTACATCTGATTAGTTTTAGAGTTCTGGGAGAAAGATGCATCACATAAAAAGGCCAATTTTCTATTAGACCTTAAAGCAGACCACTGCATGCTCACAGAACAGAAACCAGTCACCATCACAGTCAATGTTATACAGCAACAAAAAAGCCACATAAGGAGTTGGTCAACACCAGGACCTGACATGATCCACACTTACTACATTCGAACTGGCTACTAGTAACAGGCTCCTACCCTGACTGGCTAACAATAGTGGTCATGAAGGACCTTCCAAAGGAAACAACCCCATCTAACTGACGACCAATCACCTGACTCATAACAACATAAAAGGTCCTGTCAGGCGTCCAAGATTGATGGCCATATGTGTCAATACATGGGCAATACTCAGATGAGGATTGGAAACAACACCAGAGGCTAAAAACAGCAGGTGCTGGTAGATAGTGTTGTCGCGAACCCGAAATTTTCGGTTCGCGAACGGCGAACGCGAACTTCCGCAAATGTTCGGGAACGGGCGAACCGTGCGAACCGCCATAGACTTCAATGGACAGGCGAATTTTAAAACACACAGGGACTCTTTCTGGCCACAATAGTGATGGAAAAGTTGTTTCAAGGGGACTAACACCTGGACTGTGGCATGCCGGAGGGGGATCCATGGCAAAACTTCCATGGAAAATTACATAGTTGATGCAGAGTCTGGTTTTAATCCATAAAGGGCATACATCACCTAACATTCCTAAATTGTTTGGAATAACGTGCTTTAAAACATCAGGTATGATGTTGTATCGATCAGGTAGTGTAAGGGTTATGCCCGCTTCACAGTGACAGACCAAACTCCCCGTTTAACGCACCGCAAACAGTCCTCTGTATACAGAGTAAACATGGCTCCCTCTATATACAGAGTAACATGGCTCCCTCTGTATACTGTGTAAACATGGCTCCCCTCTATATACAGTGTAAACATGGCTCCCTCTATATACAGAGTAACATGGCTCCCTCTATATACAGAGTATCATGGCTCCCTCTATATACAGTGTAACATGGCTCCCCTCTATATACAGAGTAACATGGCTCCCCTCTATATACAGTGTAAACATGGTTCCCTCTATATACAGTGTAAACATGGCTCCTCTCTATATACAGAGTAACATGGCTTCCCTCTATATACCGTGTAAACATGGCTCCCCTCTGTATATAGAGGGAGCCATGTTACTCTGTATATAGAGGGAGCCATGTTTCCACTGTATATAGTGTAACATGGCTCCCCTCTATATACAGAGTAACATGGCTCCCCTCTATATACAGTGTAAACATGGCTCCTCTCTATATACAGAGTAACATGGCTCCCCTCTATACAGGGGCATACCTGGAGCATTTGGCACCCGGGGTGGATCCTTTATTTGGCACCCCCCTCCCCAACTTTGAAATGTAAAAAACAGCTGCAATTTTTTTTTAAATGTATGTTTATGCAGTGTGTGTATAGTGTGTAAAGTGTGTGTATATTGTGTGTATAGTGAGTGTGTATAGTGTGTACAGTGTGTGTATATTGTGTGTATAGTGAGTGTGTATAGTGTGTGTGTATAGTGTGTATAGTGTGTGCAGTGTGTGTATAGAGTGTGTATAGTGTGTGTATGCAGTGTGTGTATAGTGTGTGCATAGTGTATGCAGTGTGTGCAGTGTGTGCATAGTGTGTACAGTGTGTGTGTATATTGTGTGTATAGTGTGTGTATAATGTGTGCAGTGTGTGCAGTGTGTATGTAGTGTGTGTGTATAGTGTGTGCATAGTGTATGCAGTGTGTGCATAGTGTGTACAGTGTGTGTGTGTAGTGTGTGTAGTGTGTGTAGTGTGTGTAGTGTGTGTATAGTGTGTATAGTGTGTGCAGTGTGTATATAGTGTGTATGCAGTGTGTGTATAGTGTGTATGCAGTGTGTGTATAGTGTATGCAGTGTGTGTATAGTGTGTGCAGTGTGTGTATAGTTAGTGCAGTGTGTGTATAGTGTATGCAGTGTGTGCAGTGTGTATGCAGTGTGTGTAGAGTGTGTATAGTGTATGCAGTGTGTGTGTATAGTGTGTGTATAGAGTGTGCAGTGTGTGTATAGTGTATGCAGTGTGTGTATAGTGTGTGTATAGAGTGTTCCCGGTGTGTATAGTGTGTGCAGTGTGTATAGTGTGTGCAGTGTGTATAGTGTGTGTGTGTGCATAGTGTGTACAGTGTGTGTATAGTGTGTACAGTGTGTGTGTATATTGTGTGTATAGTGTGTGTAGTGTGTTTATAGTGTGTGCAGTGTATGTATAGTGTGTATGCAGTGTGTGTCCCCAAGCCCCTAGTCACACAACCAAATAAAAAAGCCCCTACCTACCTGTAGCGGCACCCCGGTGTAGTAGGGGTTTACGCCGCTGAGAAGGTGTCCTTTCCCCCAAGCACGAAGTTAGTTAAGGCATAACAGGTTCCCCATAATTACGACATCCAAGTAATAGTCATCCCCTCCAAGCACGAGACGAGACTCTGTGTTGAGGGTCAAAGTAGGAATAATTGTTTATTCTGCACTCGGGCTTTTATGCCGTACAACAACTCCTCCCCGTATCCGGAGGAGATAATACATTTACAGTGGGAGTCACTCCCACTGTACCGAGCAGAATATTATACAAAAATTACAGGTTTAATAATACACATAATATATAACGAAAATACAATGTGCTACGTGTATTAGGGAACGGGGATCTAGGGGAACAATATACGTGAAAATCCCCTAGATCGGTTGGGCCGTTCGCTAGATACACGTTCGCACCATTTACTCAGGAACCATATAACATAAACAAAAACTCTCTCTTGGATCCGGTGTCTCTATTTCGGTACTTTGGATCTGTCGACCAGTCTGGGCGTACGTTACCGGTAAGGTTGGAATTCATCGTGTGGAAAGTTCGTGATTGTTCGGTCATTAGTCCATGCGGTCAAAATGGCCGCGACCCATTGTTCTTTCCACGTGGCGGCGTGTATCGTACGGATCCACAAGTACCCGAAATCCCCAATAATCCAAATACAACGACAATTCTCCGAGATGGTATCTGTCACTCCCAAAAGGGGTCTGTCACACTACCCCCCTCACCCTAAAAAATAGTGAAGGGGGAATAAAATTACTACCCTGTAAAGTAAAATTCAACTTACTATTCAACGTCTTCTTCTTCTAAAATCTTCATTTTTTTTGCCCCAAAAAAGGCCAAATAAAAAGCCATCATACCCGTCAAACTTAAAAATAAAATAAAAAACCCGAGCACAAAAAAAAATTAATCCATCTTCACCCATGGAGGGCTCCGTGTCAGTGTTTATCAGGGATCCTTAGGATAGGTGTCAATCCATATCTGCCAAGTGACCCTATGTAGGGGGAACAGTCCCTATTCTGCTCTGTGTCAGTGTCTGGAGGGAGTATCTGCAGTAACACAGAGTGTCTGGGGGGAGTATCTGCAGTAACACAGGGTGTCTGGAGGGAGTATCTGCAGTAACACAGAGTGTCTGGGGGTAGTATCTACTTGTAACATTTATATGCACTAAAAAAAAAATTGAAAAAAAAATAAAAAATGGTTGCAGCTTCTGAATTAATCTAAAATGGATGCTGTCCAGTAGGTGGGAGGGTCTGCTAGGGAGGGTGTGCTGCTGATTGGCTGTAATGTGTCTGCTGACTGTGAGGTACAGGGTCAAAGTTTACTCAATGATGACGAATAGGGGGCGGACAGTGTTCGCCCGCGGTGGCGGACAGTTCGGTACATCACTACTGGTAGACAAAGCAGTCACTCGAGATTCCAAGACCAGACAGGCCAATATGTGCACAGCCTGGATTGACTACCAGAAAGAGTATTACACAATGCCACACACATACTAGAAATATTGGCTCTATACAAGGTCAACAAAACACTATTCAACAAAAGAGCTATTATCAAGAACTCACTAGGCAAGTGAAAAACTACACTAGAAGTCACTTTAATGGACAATTACACAAGTGAACATCAAATGGGGCATATAACAAGATGATGAAATATGTTCTGCATAGGCATCAACCCCCTCTGCCAGATCATCATGAAGATATGATATGGATACAGGTTCAAGAGTGGAACTACAATCAGCCACCTCTTTTACATGGAAAAAAGCTTAAAGTTTAGCTTAGTTTGTTTTATACCATATAAAAAATAAAATGTCTTATTAAGTCTACTGAAAAGGCCTTTTCATTCACCTCCTGGATATAATCAGAGGGGTGTCAAGTAAAGCCTTTCATTAGCGCTGTTATAACCAGTGGGTGCAATAAATCTTTTTTGTAGCCTGATTAACCTTTTTAATGTTGCTTAATATTTGAAATGTTCTAAGAGCTCTTTATACATAACAGTTACATTTAGTATTTGAACACATTGAATAGATTCACGAGCAGGGGGCTACAGGTACAATGGATTCAGTTTCAATACGTTTTTTTGTTTTTATTTGTTTAATTGTGTAGTTTTAGAAACTTTTTTAATTCTACTAATAGACTATAATGCAAATTTAAAAAAAATATGAAACTTGAATGCTGAACTAAATGTATGCATTCTAACTTAAATATTATCTATATTCTAATGATCACAGTATAACGTCACCTATTTCTCCCTATTTGCATAGTGCTGTCCTATCAGATGGCTTAAATGGCTAGTGTGATTTTTTTTTTTAAAGTTGCTTTTGTGGTTTAACTGATCTCAAGGTACAGATAATTTTTCCCAGACTGTGCATCCAGGATTAAAAATAGTATAGAAGTTCTTCTGAACTTTGGAGGACTTTAAGAAAGGGTGTTTGATTTAAAAATACATAAACGGCTTTCAAAAACTGTTGTACTTGGTATAGTTACACCTGGTAATATGTCTCTTTGTTTTATAACTGAATTAGTAAATGTGCTGGACCTCATAATGTACCTCATAATATTATATGTATATTTGGAATGATGATAATAATAATCCATACACAACTGATTCTATTACTTCAATGGGCATTCTTATCATATGGGTAAAGGTGTACTATGTCAGTTTAGTGCTAAGTTACTAGTCAGCTACCTAAACTATAAAACATGGTGCAATTAACTAATAATTGCCCCATGAATTTAAAATAAATGTAATAATAAATGATTAAACAAACTGCTAAAGAATAATGTATGTGTGTACATGTTTTGTAATCTTATATCTGATATATAATGTTACTGTAAAATTCTCACTTTTTTTGTGTGCTTTGTAGAAACATGTACCTCAATAGTAATAATTTGCTTGAAAAGGTTAAAGCCGCACTGTCATTGACTGAGGACTTGGCTGAATTTGCAAAGATCCCCAATGGTGACATCGCTTCTGAGGTTCCAGTGGCCAGGTGGGAAGGTAAAGGTGAGTTTCCTTACCTGAATCTCTCCCTTGTGAGTGCTGCCATCTTGATCTGGTGGGTCCTCTTTCGAGTCGATGTCACTGCTATACTTTTGCGCATGCAAAGAGTACAACATTGAGGTATTGCAAGACCTCAGGCTCCTCCACAGACACAGCCGATTCCCTGCAGCCATTACTAGTGATGGATGGAAGGATTGAACGTTAGACCCTACTTTGTCTTTGTATATCTCTTGAGTGTGTTGGATTTTTAGTGAAACTCCAACACAGCAAAAAGTATCATAGCCAAACTGAGTAAAGAGTCTATCTATATGAAATACTCATAATTTTTTTTGTTTTTGTTTTTGTTTATGGGGGCTGGGGGCACATGGGGATAACCGTGCTGCTTTAAGGGATATGTAGTTCAGCAGTAGTTTTATTCATGGAAAAATATGAATAAAACTTTTGTGTAGGCTAAAGCAAGTTGAATGTGGTGCATGGTGCTGTCATAGATATACTATACATGAGGGTCTGTATAACTTACTGCATGTATGAAGTGAGTATATATGCTGTGCATGTACAGACAAACATGTCTTCAAGGTTTAGACAATGCAAAGGGACATCCTTACCTCTACTGGATATCTATTCCTTCTCTCTGGGTAGTAGGGAATCTGATATGTTGTAACGGACCGTTTTGCACACAAGAGGTTAAAAACCGTTTAGGCTATATTCCCCTTTCTGATGCACAGGCAGCTACTGCAATCACCAATCTCCCGAACTGCAAACACACGAATTCTCCAACTCCCGAACTGTAACCATACGAATCCTCCAACTCACAAACAGGAAACACACAAATTCTCCAACTCTCGAACTGGAAACACACGAATTCTCCAACTCCCGAACTGGAACCATATGAATTCTGTAAACAGCCGAACAGGAAAAAACATCCGAACAGTTTAAACTCCTGGCAGTCGAACTGTAACAGCATGGAATCAAATCCCCACCAAGAACTTCGTTTTGAGGGTCAAGCAGTGATCTCTTTTACTGGGGCTACCTGCCCGGCTTTTATGCAGGTCTTCCACCTGGTGGACACTCCCTTAGGGGACCAGATAAAAGACTGGTATACATATTGGACATTAACCAATTACAGACATATACCTTTAAACACTCCCACAATTACATCACAACCCCTCCTCTCTATCCTGGAGATAATTGGGAAGTAATCCAATTATTACCAAGGACAGAGGCAAAACTCCATTAGCCACATGTTAGCAAAAGACATAAAATTACACAAAAATATATAACTGTGTAGTAATTGCATAAAACAGGTACATTCAACATATCCCCAGATAGCTTAGATCTGAGCGCACATTATTACTGAATGGCGCTCAGATAACATACATACAGTTCAATCGCCATGGAGCCAAAGTCTTTCCCATAGTCTTTCGTTATATGAATGGGCTCCATGGCATAGCTATCTGGGGTAACACTGTTCACTCAGTCAATCTACCGAACGCACAAGCCTTTCTAATGAGGAAAAGAACAGCGTTTAACATGGGGCCATAGTCCAGAGGGAGCAGGCAAGCAACCAGGCTTCTCCAGTGCCCAGTGGCGAGGTTGGTTCCGCCACATATGTGTTGATAGAAAAATATTTAAAGCAACACTCCACTCCATAAACGGGATATGTGTAATCACTATTTAGTAGATATACTCTCCAATGAAATCATGCATGTCTAAAAAGAGCTTGCAAAAGCTGCAGTTCTTATGAAGGAAACCTTTACAAACCCTCCACTTTATCCAAAGAAGAATCTTTCAGTCTCTTCATAGGGAAATAACCAACAATAGGCTTCTCATTGAGAAATTGGAAAAAGGTAGTCGTTTACTTCCATTAACTCATGGGAGCTACAGGAAGGAGGTAAAATGTCTAACTGACAACCAGGAAGGTGTTTCATAATTTAAGTATAAAGGTGCCGATTTCTCATAGAACTCAACACTTTTATAAACTGCTATTAAAATATTACTTAATGGGTGTGGAGTGGTCCTATAACAATCATTGTATATGAGAACTCTGAATACTTTAACTGCATGCAGTTAAGATTTGAAATAAATCAGCACTGTACCCCAAAACAATTGGACTGGGCAGGTTTTACTAAGTAAATCCAGCTTCACCTTGTGAGTATACTTTAATAGATATGGTTTTGTACACTATCAGAGTGGGTATAAGTATCTTTATAAGGGCCACTGAAACAATATTTGTGTGTTTGTGTGTACATGTCAATAGGTGAATTTTGTATACCGGTATATCTTTTCTTGTTACCTTTTAGTGACTTATTGAGGATTGCTTTTAAAAGAAGAAAGTTTTCTCATAATCTATTTATGTAACTTGATCTCACCCTCTAAACAGATTATAAGTATATATACACAATGCGTATGTTTAATTATATAATTATACTGTCTGTTACGAAAAACAAGATGTAATAACACGGTAAGGATTTATTTAGTAATAAGGGAACATAAACCATCAAACAAAATGCCTGCTTTGTATTGCATTTTTCCGCTAAATTTAGTTTGCATCTTCTTGTTGAAATTAGCATTAGAATAAGCTTCTTCAATATGTTCCTTTTCATCTTTTTTTCACCAGTGTGTCTGGAGGGTATCAATCCCTTCTCAACCATTTCACAAAAATATCCAGAGGAATCCAAACACCTCCAATCCCCCTAATGTCACCTATAAGTGAAATGCTCTTATTAACCTATTAATGATCAAAGCTTCTGTAAAAATCATAATATCTTCTTTATAAATTTTCATTTTTAAATTAAATAAATAATCTAAAACAGGTATGAGAGTTCAGGGTAAATTCTGTTGAGAGAGGAGACAGACTTATAATAAACTTTGTCTCAATTATCAGTTATTTCTCAAAACTGCAAAGCAATCATGAATAATTGCAAATAATATTTAAATAGTTTTAAAAAATTCACAGTCAGTTTTTACACCAATCCCTGAAATCTGAGTATAGTGTTTCAGTATGCAATCCCGCTGGAAGGTAAATATGCATACACATATTTAATGATGTATATTGCTTGTTTTAGTCTCTGCACACAAAATTTACTTTCTTGTGCTGGATAAGCTAGAAACTAGACTTGATCAATTTGTTATAGTGCTCATGAAACAGTAGGGGACTATGTTCAAACAGCTGGTCCAGTCATTTTTGGCTAGAGGCTGTTCTACGTCTGTGTGACTACAAGCTCCAGTACTTAGGTGTGAAAAGGAATGTGCGATATCTCATAAAAAAGTAAATCACATTGTGTTGACACTAAATAATTTTTTTTGGCAGAATAAAATGTATTAAGTAACTTACTGCCTACACACAGTGGAAATATTGAAATGGAGTGTAAAATCAAACTTCTGTATAAATATAAAATATTAAAATGAGAAAGTATGACTTGTTTTCATCAACATTTAATGATGTTGCAGTACATTCAGTACAAGTAATGTGCATATTATTTTTATTGGAAATATGTAGCTATTTACTCTTCTATATCATTATGTATGTATGATGTATGATGTATGTATGATGCTCCCGTTGTGCTGAACGCTCCTGGTGGAAGTCTTGCACCCAGTCAGACTTTCTCCATTATAGATTCATATTTTGTTCATACAGTGCAGCCCTTGCCATTGTCAAACAGTCCTACTTTTCCTCTCTCATTAGTTCTCCCGCAATCCCAGGTGTCTCTTTGACACCTTTAATTCTCTTCTTCGCCCTGCTGTGGCCACCCCTCAAACTAACCTTACTGCTGATAACTTTGCATGTTACTTTACTGACAAGATTGAACAGCTAAGGAAAGAATTCTCCCCTCCTTGCCATTATGTTTCTCAACCACACATAGATCATGCCTTTCCTACCCATCAGACATTCTCCCCGGCTACTGACCAAGAGGTGGCTTCTCTTCTCTTTTCCTCTCGCCCCACCACATGCCCACTCGATTCTGTCCCCTCCCACCTTATTAAATCTCTCTCCATTTGTCTCTTGCCTTCCTTAACTCACATCTTCAACTGCTCTCTCTCTTCTGGCATTGTCCCTGCTGACCTTAAACATGCCACTGTAGTACCTATACTAAAAAAAACACCCCTCGACCCATCCACCCCCTCTAACTATCGCCCCATATCCCTGCTCCCTTTTTCCTCAAAACTTCTGGAAAGACTTGTCTTTACCCGTGTGTCTCATTTCCTCAATTCCAACTCTCTCCTTGACCCTCTTCAATCTGGCTTCCGCTCTCTCCACTCTACTGAGACTGCACTTATCAAAGTTACTAACGACCTTATCACAGCTAAATCCAAAGGCCACTACTCCATACTAATTGTTCTTAACTGTTCTGCGGCCTTTGACACCGTTGATCATGCTCTCCTTCTTCAAACTCTTCAATCACTTGGTCTCTGTGACTCTGTCCTCTCATGGTTTTCCTTATATCTCTCCCAACGCTCATTCAGTGTCTCCTTTTCTAATGATACCTCCTCCCCTCGTCCTGTCTCAGTTGGAGTCCCCCAAGGCTCTGTCCTTGGTCCCCTTCTATTTTCTCTTTATACTGCCTCTCTTGGCAAACGTATTACCTCTTTTGAATTTCACTACCACCTGTACGCTGATGGCACCCAGTTATATCTCTCCTCCCCGGACCTCTCCCCTGCCTTTCTTCCATCTCTGACTGTATGTCCTCCTGCTTTCTGAAACTCAATCTCTCTAAAACTGAGCTCCTTTTCTTTCCTCCTCCTAATACTGATCCTCCTCTTTCGCTCTCCCTTCAAGTTAGTGGTACCCACATCAGTCCATCCTTGCAAGCACGCTTTCTTGGCGTCATACTTGATTCTGGCCTCACCTTTGAGCCTCACATCCAGCATGTTGCCAAATCCTGTAGATTCCATCTTAAAAACGTAGCCCGCATCCGCCCTTTCTTACACAAGATGCCACCAAGGAGCTTGCCCATGCTCTAGTAATTTCCCGCATGGATTATTGTAACCCTCTCCTGATTGGTCTTCCCAAAAGCCGTACTGCACCGCCAGACTGATTTTCCTCTCTAGTCATTTCTCTCACACCTCACCCCTCTGCCAGTCCTTACATTGGCTTCCTGCATGCTATAGGAGTCAATTCAAGGTACTAATTCACACCTATAAAGCACTGAACAACTCTAGCCCCTCTTATGTGCCTTAAAGCCCATCTCTTTAGGAAAGCTTATGGCCTCCAAGACTAACCTTTACCTCACATACCTGTCTCTTGCTCTCTCCTAAAGGGCAGCCCACCTTATTTGACTGCAAATTCCTGTCCTAATGTGTTTTACACCCTATCTCCTATAGTATGTAAGCTTGATTGAGCAGGGTCCTCTTCAACCTATTGTTCCCGTAGGTTTTTTGTAATTGTCCTATTTATAGTTAAATCCCCCTCTCACAATATTGTAAAGCACTACGGAATCTGTTGGCACTATATAAATGGCAATAATAATAATAATAATAATAATAATAAGTAGATGTTTCCTGTTAGAGTAGCTCCTTTAAGCATAGATACAGTTGAATGATCGCTTTGCACATATAATTCAAGGTCCAGCTCTAAAACAATTCATATATTTTGATGTTTCCTACTTATGCTATGGCAGTATTATTTGAAAATACGCATATGCTTAAATACTCAAATGCTTTGTAAATACTCATCCATTTTACTGATCAGCATTGATAAAAAAAAGTTTGGGAATTCAATAATGATAATGGAATTCCATAGTTGTACCAGGTGGGTACTAGATAGATAGATTGATTTACTGAATGGTTTTCACTATGAGGACATACAGCCACTACGGCCAGAATCTCTGGGGCACCAACTGAACATTTTTTTTTAGTTTTTTTTGCAATGCAATTCTTTGCAACAGAATACAAAGGAGATATAATGAAAAAAAAAATTTTTGGTGGGGGAAAATATGTAGTTTAGTTAAGTGGTCTGCCTAGTCAGGTGGGCTGGATCTTGTGTCCAACCAAGAGGTAGAAAAAAAAATCAATGATTGATGGTTAGGGGACAGACACTAATTCTTAATTTTATTCATAGATCAAATGACAAAAAGGAGAAGCAAAAAAAAAATCTATATCTCCCAACATAACCTTTTTTTCAGAAACTTTGATTGCAGCTACTAAGGGAGAAGGACCAGCAAGGATTGACATCTTTTCATTTATCCTTGTTTGAGACTACATTTCCAATATATAGTTGTTAAAAAAAAAAAAAAAACATTTTTGTATGTTTTTTTTACTGTTAGCTATTTGGAGAAGACATTTTTTTTTCTCTGTGTGTTCAGTCCAGTGTGTGCTGTGCAAGTGTGCAAACACTGTGCAATGTTTATTAACATCAAACACAATAACGTTACATTAATATATCCACAAAGCACCAACCCATTTTGGAACATAACACAATTTTGCCACACTATTTTTGCTGAATTAATTTGTGTTAACTTACACAATACATAATCATTCATACACCTAATGTGTTGCAGAAAAGCAAGTACACCATTATCAATGCCACATACTGATCGCAAGCTGAAATTGAGGGAGGGTAGAAGTAGGGTTCATGTTCCCCAATCCAACAACATAAGTAATGCACTGACTTAAGAGAGTCTGAAAACCTTGGCAATGAGGACTTCTGTCTCCAACAGCACTGCAGCCACCACCACAATAAGTAGTATTCAGCCTCAGGGTAGTGGAATTAGCAGCATGTCCATTACATCTGATTCAACACTCAGGAGACAATTGTTTTTCCCCCATACTTTTCATACTATAACATCGTGATTCTACCGGCAATGCAGCTCGTTCATAGCTAGTTCAATATATAAACCTTCTTGGTACCTCCCTCTCCACCCCTCAACAAAAAAAACTAAGGTAAAGTGCAGCAGAGTCTTTTTTGTGCTATTAATCAGAGACATTCTTTCGTGGGGACTAAGTGCAGATTACCAAAGTACTGTCCCCAACTGTTTGTGTTTTGTTGTTGTTGGTGGTGGTGGTGATGAGCAGGGTGATGATAATTCTGTTTCATCCCAAAACTGCAGACATAGCACTGTTACCTCTGGCCAAGGAGCTAAACAACTATAAGTATGATAAGCCAGATAAATAAGAAGATGAGAATGTGGCGAGGACAGGAAGCTGGTGAATACTTTTATCCAACTGGTAGTGTGCACTCTCCTCCTTCATCTTCTCCACAATCTCCAAGTCCAGTCTGTATTTTTTGTAGAACGGTGTCACACAACAGAGACAGTTCAGAAACATCAGCTACACCTGGTACCACTGGCACAAATACCTCACCCATGGTCGATGTTGTCAGCACTACCACTAATACACCCAATTCCACCACCATCAAAATGCCTCTGCCGGCACCATCAACATTTCCATTAGTATTAATCAACCAAGTGCTAGTGCACAAGCTAGTGTTACAACAGCTTCCACCAGCACTGATGGAAATCCATCTGCATGATAAAAAGTCTTATAAAATCAATGTTTTAATCATTGAATTTGCCAGGTTGGTTTGCTGGGCCTATGCTGCCTTTGGGACTGAATGGCAGTCCAGGAATGAAAATTAACCCGAGTATGGCATTCAATTTGCAAAAGTAGACAACCCAGGGTATTAAAAATGGGGAATGTCCAGTCTTTTGTAGTTGCCACTTGGTCACAAACCCTGGCCAAAGTTAGCGTTCATATTAGTCTTTTCATTTTTCACACAATGACGGCATTCTCATTGATTATATTCTTATTATACATTATACATTTTACTGCTCTAAAACACTCATATTTGTGTTTAGTGCTATCTCATGTGGAGTTTTGGAAAATTACATGGTCAAATATAGGGCTTGCCCATTTAATTTTTTACATATTCAAATTTGCCAGATTGGTTATGCTGCCTTTGAGACTGTATGGCAGCCCAGGAATGAGATTTACCCCCATCATGGCATACCATTTGACAAAGTAGACAACTCAGGGTTTTGGAAGGTTACAGGGACAAATATAGGGCTTTCCCATTTCAGTCTGCCAGATTGGTTTGGTGTTCTCTGTTGCCTTTGAGTCCTATGAGGAATGAGAATTACCCCCATCATGGCATATCATTCAGAAAAGTAGATAACCAAGGGTATTCAGAATAGGGTATATCCAGTCTTTTTTGTTAGCCACTTAGTCACAAACGTAAGCCAACGTAAGTTTTCATATTTTTTGGCATTTTTCACACAAAAACTGCACTTTCACTGATGATATCATCATTGTGATTGACCGCCTGGCACCCTGACTGGGTGCCTCTGCCAATCGCTGCTTCATAGCTGTCACCGAGTACCATAAGCACCCACCGGACACTATAAGCACCTTAGCCCCTGATCCACCGCAGCTTGACTGGGGTTTCATCGTCCCTTCTCACTGTCCCAAACTCCTGGATCTATCTCCCAGTGAGAAGACCTCATCTCCCAGAGAGTGTAGCAGGTATAGCAGTGTAGCTCTTACAAGCAATCCAAAAGAACAATCCCAAGAGCAGGGATAGCTTGTATAGCTGCTCCCTACAAACATGAGATGAGACTCTATGTTGAGGGTAAGCAGGAACTTATTTAATGGCAACCACAACTACCTTATATGCAGGTCCCCATGCAAGGGGCACTCCCCCTAGAGAGTAGACTACAGTAAAAACATACACACAATTATATTGGCTCTCAAGTCCAGGACACTCCCATACAAAATAGGTCAATCCCTCCCCTGTGTTTGAGAGATAATTGAGTGAGGAATTGTGCTAAACTCAATTATCTCCAGGCACAGAAAAGATATATTTTTATAAAACCCCATAAATACCTTTAAACACACAAAACACAATAGGGCATATCTAGCCTTGTACTGCAGAGAGCACCAGATAGAATTTTGTTCCTCAGATAAGTGGGTTAATCTCATAAGAGCAGACATTAGGCTATTAGAGTAGGACCTGCCAAAGATGGGGTGCATTGACGATGTGGCAGGCTTATGCAATGTATGATCATATACTGTAACTAAACCCCCCATTATTTTTGCCTAGATTAAAAAAAAAATAAAAAATAATATAATCTGTCAGCATTGAAGTTGCTGTTTAGTGGATAAGTGAGTGCGCTGGATCTTGTGTATTGTTTATATATATATATATATATATATATATGTATATATATATATATATATATATATCTCAAGATACGCTTATGACATTATATTTTTTATGTGTATTTTGTAATATATGTATAATATATTATAAGTTAATTAAAACATATTATTAGCATATTATACGTATATATTTTAATACTATGTGTATTTTGGTATTAATATATAGATATATATATATCTATATATTAATACCAAAATAAAGTGAGAATTAAATTATATATGAATAATATGCCAATCAGGTGTTTTAATGAACTTATAATATATTATAAATGCATAATATATTATTTTAATGTGTGATTGGAACTTTCTTTTATTTTTCAGGCACTAGGGGGACTGCCGGAATGCTCAGTCTGTCCCCCTGCAGGCAATCTCATATATTGCTTTGCAGCCATGTGAGTATGACGTCCATCGCGATCACATGGCCCTGCAGGGCTGGAAAGGAAGCAGGGGGGCGTGTGAGGCAGTCCCCCCAGACCGGGATCCCAGCAGATCGCTGGTCCAGGTAAGTAAATTGCAGCCTGGGAGCTAACGATCGTTAGGGTATACTATGCTGCCCTAACAGCGTTTAGGCTCACTAAATACTGGGGGTGGCATAGTACGCCCTAATGGCATTAAGGAGTTAAAGGATTATTGTAGGCATCTTCCTCTGCTTTATTTTGTTAGAGCTGTTTTATTGAAACAATGTGGGTACCAGCGCTAATATTAAAAGGATGTGCAATGTCAGACTTGTGAGAGACAATTTATAAATAGCTGCTACATCACCAAAAGCTTATCTTATAGAATAGAGATTTCGAACCAGTGTGATGGTGAAGCGCTTATAGAGTTGTTTTATTATCTAGAGTCCCTAGAAGCTGCCCATCTATTCTTCATTTATCTGTTTTTAATGTTAAACAAGAATCCTCAGCACCCCATGCCTTGTGTGCTAATGAGGCAGCAGCAATGGTGTCACGGTTCTCACCATGACACCATTGCTGCTCCAGACATGGTCATCCCAGAAGTGCCCAACAGGGGATTTGAACTGTGGTCCATCTGTGTCCTAGTCTTGCTATCTTGCTATGCCTCTGGGTCTGCATATCCAGAACCCTTTGTGATTATGCCTGACAGGTTCGATGGTTCCCGTTCCACATTCACAACGTTCAGGATGGGTTGTGAGCTTCTGTTTGGCCTTAAGCCTTATTACAGCAACTTTGTCAGTTTGTCTTCAGCACTG
The DNA here is from genome assembly GCF_036172605.1 of Pelobates fuscus. NCBI lineage: Eukaryota > Metazoa > Chordata > Amphibia > Anura > Pelobatidae > Pelobates > Pelobates fuscus. Next base: position 410,428,550 of record NC_086318.1, read on the forward strand.
GGGGCTGGACTTTACCTGTGACTGCTCCTGTCAATCTCAGCCCACCTGAAGCTGATGCCCAATTAGCCAGGTATAAGACACTGTCTCTCCCTGAGGGAAGTTTCAGTTCATTGACTCTGGTTCCTGTATTTGTGTTCTTGATCCAGTGTTCTGTCATCCTGGCTCCTGACCTTGGTTTTTCTCATAATTTATCCTGACCTCTGGCATCCGCGGACTTTGGCTTATCCTCGTTTCTCCTGACCTCTGGCATCCTCTGAATTTGGTTTATCCTTGACTATCCTCCTGCTTTTGTTCTTACCTGTACTGCGACTTAGAACTATTTCCTGCACAGCCCCCATGCACAGACTCAAAGCCCTGGTGGCTTCTTATTTGGTCACCTTGGTCTGTGTTTATTTATAACTCAGCTTATAACTCAGCACATCGGACTCCACATCAGTTAAGATCTGGGCAAATAGGAAGCTGTGACTGTCCGAGAGTGTCAGCTGACTGCTTTCAGCCCATCCCAGCACCCATTGTAGGTGGGAATTGGAATTTAGAGATGGGAGTACATAAATTCTGCCTTACCTATGCCTCCAGTAGGGGCTTGACTAAAAGTAGCCAGGGACTCTTATTTAGGTTTAAAATGCTAGAAAATATTAAACTATTTACTGGAAGAACAGTGCTAGATGACTCTAGGCAGTATAATAAATTACATGGCCTACAATGCCACTTTAATGATTTAGCCTCCATGAGTTAGACAAATTACATGTGTTTTGAAAGGTTAAAAAGAGAGTGATGGATGCTAAAAAAGTGCTCTTGCAACAAGGTGAGGAGCTTTATCCCCAAGATGTAGCAATAGACTTAACACACTTCCCAGACATGGAAGTATGAACTATAAAAGAGGTGGGCAACCTTTAGAACTCCAGATTTTGTGAACTACCTTGCCCATAATGCTCAATCATGCTGGCAGAGCATCAGGGGAGATTTATTACATCTGGAGTGGCAAAGTTGCCCACTCCTGGACTATATAATGTGATGGTACTTACGAATTTCCTTAATAAGTAGATCACTGTCTACTGTGAAACCATCAGCTATATTTTTGTTATAGATCACTTCATATTTGCTTGCAGTATAAGATGTATTTTCAATTTTATCATGAAATATAGTCTTACAAAATTATTATGTAGAACTCTTGTCTTGTACATTGGGTCAGCCCTGTTTAATTATGTGTGTCCAAAGGCTGAGGAAGAATTAAAAAAACTGTAAAAACAAATCTCTAAATAAAAATAAGAATCTAATTACACACTGTAATCTAAAGTTTTACTTTTAGGGCCATATGCTGCAAAAATATGTTCGTTTTTCTAAAGTAAAAGTGACAGTAGGCAGCCAAGTGCGTATAAAGCAACAAATGACTGTTAGCACTTGTTTATAATGCTATAATGTAGCACAATGAGTTCTCGATGTGTTCTTTAATTAGGAAACAATTTACAAAAACATGTTTATCTAGTTAAATTTTATTATGTAATGTGCTTTTTATTGACAAAACTTTTGTTGTTCTACAGGCGTAAAAATTCAAAACACAATTTCGGTACTGAAATTCCCTGTCAAAAAAAATATTTAATACAGTTGAGAGATAATTAACAATAACATTTTATTTGGCATGTAAAACTTTATGACAGTACATTTGGTTGCCGCATACAGTTAAAATATCAAACATCAAGTAGCATGGTACATTTTGCTGTATTTTCTCAAAAGTAAATAAAATTAGACTACAAACAAAAAGTATGATTTTCGATTTCACAGGTTATTGTGGAAATGTCCATAGTTTAAACTTTTGATAACTGAATGAACTTGCAAATAGCTGGATATTGTCAGTTACGGTTAAATTGTAGGTGTGTGTCCGAACTGGGTGTTCTGTTTATACACAACCCTATATTTTCTTTATTTCTCCTTCAAGTCATCTGAAGGACACTACTTCATTTGTCAGAGATGCAATTCAGTTAATGTCCCATTTCAACCTATTCTACCAGAATAATATCTACCCTTATAGTTATGAGACACCACATTTTATTTTAGTCTGACAATGTTCCAGTCTTTCTTTATTAGTTCCTGATCAAACCATGGCAGCATTGACATGCATAGCTCATCACCCTCACAGCAGAAAGGAAGCAAACCAGAGAAGCAGCACCACTCATGAAAAAGCTAATTTCAGCTTTTCATGAAGATCTTCACAGCAACTAGTGAATACATGTCCTCGATGTATCCTTTTCATTGACTGAGAACGTCTTCAATTTAATTATGAAATCATAATTAAACTGTCTCAAATGTAACAGTGACTGTCCCATCATTAATGGAAACCTACCTAGTCATAAAAAGATCCCAGTGCCCTTAAATGAGCAAGTAGAACCTCATTAGTTTTACATGCTCATTTTAATTACCCTTTAGCAGAATTCAGGAACGAGACTTGTCCTACTCGTTTTCAGTCCTATCAATACTGTCATTGTAGAGAAATATTAGTTTATACATTTTAAGGAATTTGATGCCTTGCTTGGGTATTCCCTCAGTTTTTCCTACTAAAAACATGCATATTTTAGTTGTAACATATAAATAGCACAGCATACAGCACCTATCTGTCTACAGTCATCACTACACCTACAGCCCTTCAGAAGCTGTTGACTCCCAGAAGTAACAGAATTGTATATGTGGGAGCCCATGAACATTCAACTGTGTTGACGTGCTGCTTAATGTGTGCTCTGGTTAATTTCTGTGCAGTTTAATTAACATTTCATCTCATCTATTTGAACTCAGAGTAATTGGGAAAAAATTGCTTTGTTGTGGTTCCTAACCCTATAGTGCAGAGTGTGTTAGTGTTATTCATCCTGATATATTAGATATTTGACCCTGCTCTCGCTAGCCATACTTGATTTCTTATAACCTGACCTTGACTGTATCTCAATTCAGTGATTTTGTTTACCTTTGACATCAGATTGTCTTTGTCCTTGATCTGTCCACGAGTTGCTGTTTTCCCTTACTATGAGCCACACAATAAGTCCAGACATATCTACGAGCCAGTTGTATGCTATTATCCTATGATTTTAGTGTCTAATACTGTTTCTAAGTTAGTGTATTTGGTTTGAGATCTGCATGTTAAATTGACATTACCACAACCATGAGAAGGTCCTCATTGATCATGTTTTTTATGGCTAAGGGACAGAGGAAAGGTGATACCCCTTTGTAATTTAAAAGCCCCAACATATACTGTGTAGCATTAAAGGACCACTATAGTGCTAGGAAAACATACTTGTTTTCCTGGCACTATAGTGCCCTGAGGGTGCCCCCACCCTCAGGGACCCCCTCCCGCCGGGCTCTGGAGAGAGGAAAGGGGTTAAAACTTACCTTTCTCCAGCGCTGGGCGGGGAGCTCTTCTCCTCCGATCCTCCTCCTCTCCTCCCATTCGGCTGAATGCGCACGCGCGGCAAGAGCTGCACGCGCATTCAGCCGGTCTCATAGGAAAGCATTATCAATGCTTTCCTATGGACGCTTGCGTGCTCTCACTGTGATTTTCACAGTGAGAATCATGCAAGCGCCTCTAGCGGCTGTCAGTGAGACAGCCACTAGAGGATTTGAGGGCTGGATTAACCCATTTATAAACATAGCAGTTTCTCTGAAACTGCTATGTTTATTAAAAAAATGGGTTAACCCTAGCTGGACCTGGCACCCAGACCACCTCATTAAGCTGAAGTGGTCTGGGTGCCTATAGTGGTCTTTTAAGATTTATTACTGTCAGTAGCCTTCCTGTGCTATTATCTTTTCTGTTTATTCTGTCCTATACAGGTAATTGACTACATTGATGCAGAGACCTTATTTGTTTTCCATTGTTAACATTTATGAGTAGGAACATAGTTGTTTTCAGAACAGCTTATCTTCCAATCTAATTCTGATATTATTTTCTCTTGTCAATACAAAAAATATTTAGGTCCAAATCCACAGTTTGCAGGCAACTTAGAGAATACTTGCTTATAGGGTACAACCAAACTATATATCCTGATGAACAAACATTTTCCATGCCTTGTTTGTCAACTGTTACACTGCCCTCCTGTCTATGACCATCTTGCAATGACTTTCTATGGCAACTATTTGTCAAGAAAATTTTTGGGGACAAACGATAAGTAAAGCAGTGAACACGGCACTTGGCGTGTAAATATGGCTGTCTGGCAAGAAAAATACATTTTTAATTATGCCATCTAACCTTACCTATACATTTCCAATATTTAATTTCTATGTATACTTTTATAAAGAGAGACAATGCAATTAAGGCATTAAATAAAAAAATTTTTAATAGGGATATATCTAAAATAACTGTGTTAGAAAAAGGCATAGCCAAAAATGTTATCATTACTTTTGTTTCTACATGGGAGATATCATGTCACTGTTAAAAAAAAAAAAAAATGTAATGCTGAAATATTTCTTAGCAATTAAATTGTTATATTTGCAAATGTGCTAATTTGTTTGGAACTTATAAAAAAACTGTGAATCTGCTATGCTATTGTAATTATAAATGTGATTGTGTGATTATTTTTTACAATATCTAAATAAGTTCACACGATAATGAAAAATCCGGCTTCATATGAAATTAAATACACATTTAATTCAAGAAACACCATATCACATCAGGTGTACAGTAGAATATGTCAAGATAACCCAAAGTGAAAAATAAACCTAGTGAACTACCTCTGCAATTTTAGTATCTATCAAATTAATTTTCTAATTCCTGAACGAAAGAGGATAAAGTGCCCAGACTGACAAAAAAACTCTGCCCTCTCACTAATGAGTTCTGACTTCATCTTTTGACATTTTCTGCATACTTTAATGGGAAAGAATAAAGTTTTATGAATGATTGCAATATTTTACAAACACAAAGCCATAATTTTCTCCTGAATGATCTAAAACAATACCCATACAAGTTTCTCACTCTTTAGGCAAGTTCAAATATGAGGGAAAAAGACCAAATTTTCTTCTGACCTTTTCTTTAGATACCTCGTCAATCCCTAGTCTTAACTAAGATATTTTTTTAAGATAGAAAAAAGAGTATTCATATTTAATGTACTGGCTTTCATTATGTCGTTGTAAAATCTCTATACGGCAAAAGATATTCATTTAAAAAGAAGTCATTCTAACATTCGAAAGCGAGCAGTGATTATTTATAATACATTCCCCAATAAATGATATGAGCATGACCTTATTACGACAGCTTTTAAGGAAACACATAGAATTGGTAGTTGTTAATCCTTTATTCATTGTAATAATATGAAACTGGGTTTGTTGAGCTAATGGCAAAGCAAATGACTTAATGAAGGACATTAAACAACTTAATCTTACACACAATTGTAATTTAATGTTTAAGAGGCTGCAGATAAACATCACATACATGTTAATAAAAATTGTATTTATGTAGTTTGTTAGATGGTCTCCTCAATGCTCTGAAGACACATTATAGCTCTTATGCTTAATGCACACACCAAAGAGATTAGATGTTAATGCTATTTCTCACTAGTCTCACTACCGTTTCTTGAACAAGCTAATATCATGAGAACAAAAAAATTAGATTGATCCCAAGACAGTGTTGTTCACATATTGGTAGGGAAGAAACCTAGAAACATAGAATGTGACGGCAGATAAGAACCATTCGGCCCATCTAGTCTGCCCAATTTTCTAAATACTTTCATTAGTCCCTGGCTGTCAGGGTACCTGAGGCCTCTACCTCTAAGGGAGGTAGAGACTTGGTGGTTTATCCGTCCAGGCGAGCTGTTTCCTCCGTTCCTCGCGGTTCATCCAGTCACTTAAACACCGGCCGCGAGGAATCCACGTCCTTTTCTAGCAGGACGCTCAATACGTGACGTCATGACGCTATCACGAGCTATCTGTCACTCAAGTGTCCGATATCCAATCGGTACTTGTCAGAGGCGTGATTTCCATCCAGAGCCAGGGTATTTAAGCTTACTCCTTACTTCAGCTCATTGCCCTGTCGTGGTTCTAGCCTGTCTAGTCACTCAGTGCTCTGGTATTCTAGTTTGCTCTATTGGTTTTGACTCGGCTCGTTGTACTACCCTGCTTCTCTGTTATCCCTTGACCCGGCTTGTCTCTCGCTTATCTGTCTTCTCGTTCCCTCGACCTCGGCTTGTCTCTGACTATTCTTTATTACTCTCGGTACGTTAGTCCGGCCATTCTAAGGCCCGGTATACGTACCTTTCCACTCTTTGTACTCTGCGTGTTGGATCCCTGTCCCGATCCTGACATTACGACAGGGCCAATGGATCCTGCAGGTACAAACAGTCAGCTTGGTTCTTCGGATCCCAGGTTTGACGCCATGGAACATAGGATGGATCAGATGGCTTTGGCACTACAGGCACTTTTGTCTCGTGCTAGTAATCCACCTGAGGAGACACGTACTCCTTCTATCTCTCCTGCAGTCTCAGGTCTAGAGGTAGCCACTGTAGGTGCTTCTTCCCGTATTACCCCACCAGTACGTTATGGCGGGTCACCGGAGAAGTGTCGTGGCTTTCTAAACCAGATTAGCATCCATTTCGAATTACAACCCCGCTCTTATCCTACAGATAGAGCAAAGGTTGGATTTATTATTACTCTACTCATTGAAAAAGCTTTGAGATGGGCCAATCCTTTATGGGAGAATGATAATCCACTAGTCTATAATTATAATGCCTTTGTAGCTGCGTTTAGAAGGACTTTTGACCCCCCTGGCAGAAAGGTCAATGCAGCTAGATTAATGTTGCGCCTTAGACAGGACAATCGAACACTTGTGGATTATGCACTAGAGTTCAGGTCCTTGGCGGCAGAAGTTAAGTGGAACGAACAGGCTTATATAGATGTGTTTCTGAATGGGTTATCAGATGTAATTCTTGACGAGGTCGCTACTCGAGAACTCCCTGAAAATTTGGAAGATTTAATTTCTTTTATATCTCGTATTGATGAACGCTTAAGAGAGAGGCAGAACACTCGAGATAGGACCCGTAGACCCTCCTTTAAACTAGCGCCTACCTTTCAAATCTCTGAGTTCGAAGACTTACGTATTCCTGAACCTATGCAGATAGGCAGTACTCATCTCACTGAAAGGGAGAGACAGTACAGGAGAAGGGAGGGTTTATGTATGTATTGTGGAGTCAGGGGTCATTTACGCCTAAATTGTCCCAATCGTTCGGGAAACGCTCGCACCTAAGTTCCTCTAGAGGACAGGCCTTGGGTGTTTCTACTTTGTCCTCTATTCACAACTACAAGGAGCTCAGGCTTTTGTTACCCGTTTCTTTAAAGTGGGAGAAGGGAGTAGTTAAGACTATGGCACTAATCGATTCTGGAGCTGCTGAGAGCTTTATAGATCAGGGTTTTGCTGCCAAGCATGCTATTCCATCCCAGTTAAAAGAGACACCACTGGCTGTTGAGGCCATCGATGGTAGACCGTTACTTGAGCCTGTTATTTTCCATGAGACCATACCGATTAACTTAACTGTTGGCATCCTACATAGAGAAGACATATCCTTACTGCTCATTTCTTCTCCGTCTATTCCCATAGTTCTGGGGTACTCCTGGTTGAGGAGACATAACCCTATTATTAATTGGGAGTCAGGGGAGATAGTTTCGTGGGGACAGAATTGTCAAGAGAAATGCTTGCGGAAGGTCTCACCTCTCGGCTTAACCAACACATCGGCTAACTCTGACAACTCTACAGAGACACAAATTCCGTCTCAGTATCTAGATTTAAAGGCTGTATTTGACAAAAAGAAAGCCGACACCTTACCTCCACACAGGTCCTTTGATTGCAAAATTAACCTACTCCCTGGTACCATGCCGCCCAGAGGTCATGTATACCCGTTATCTACGAAAGAGAACTCAGTTCTAGAGGAGTATATTCACGAAAATTTAGACAAGGGATTCATTAGAAGGTCCTCCTCCCCTGCCGGGGCTGGATTTTTTTTTGTTAAAAAGAAGGATGGTTCTTTGAGACCTTGTATTGATTATCGAGGCCTAAATAAGATAACCATTAAAAATGCCTACCCGATTCCCTTGATTACCGAACTCTTCGATCGTTTGAAGGGCTCTACGATTTTCACCAAGTTAGACCTCAGAGGGGCATATAACTTGGTGAGAATTCAGCAGGGACATGAGTGGATGACGGCATTCAATACTCGATATGGTCACTATGAATATACTGTTATGCCTTTTGGGTTATGCAATGCACCAGCTGTATTCCAAGATCTGATAAATGAGGTTCTTAGGGAATTTCAGCAAGATTGCGTCATTGTATACCTAGATGATATACTCATTCATTCTAGTGAGATTGAGATTCATCACAAACAAGTCAGGAGGGTTTTGCACAAGCTTCTCCAGCATGGCTTGTACTGCAAGTTGGAGAAATGTAGCTTTGATCAAACCCAGGTAACCTTTCTCGGCTATGTGATCTCTGGGGAGGGATTCAAGATGGATCCGGATAAGCTCCAATCCATTCTAGAGTGGCCTTTACCCAAAGGTCTTAAAGCCGTACAGAGATTTATTGGTTTTTCTAACTATTATAGGCGCTTTATTAAGGGCTATTCTTCCATTATTGCACCTATCACTAACATGACCAAACAGGGGGCTGATACTAAGAATTGGACTACTGAAGCTCTCCTTGCGTTCAAGACTCTCAAGGAGCTTTTCGCTTCCGCTCCAATTTTAGTTCACCCCGACACTTCTCTGCCTTTTTTACTTGAGGTAGACGCATCAGAGACTGGTTTAGGTGCTGTCCTATCTCAAAGGTTGGGTGTTGATAAACCATTACATCCATGTGGATTTTTCTCTAAAAAATTGACCGGTACTGAAAGCAGGTATGACATTGGTGACAGAGAATTACTAGCGGTTATCAAGGCTTTGAAAGAATGGAGACATTTATTGGAAGGTACATTACATCCTGTTACCATTCTGACAGACCACAAAAACTTGTCTTATATCGGAGAGGCCAAGCGTCTGTCCTCCAGGCAGGCTCGTTGGTCGTTGTTTCTTACCCATTTCAATTACGTTCTGACTTACAGACCTGGGTCAAAGAATTCTAAAGCCGATGCGCTATCTCGCCAATATGAACCTTCTGCTTCAGTTGAACCACTTTTGTCCTCCATTGTACCCAAATGCAATATTATTGCTAATACCAGTCTCAAAATTCATTCTCCGCTACTTGACCAGATCTTGAAGTCACAACATCTAGCTCCCGGAAACACTCCTGAGGGAAGAAACTTTGTTCCTCCTGAACTACAACTGGAGCTCTTACAATGTTTTCATGAAAGTAAAATAGCTGGTCATCCTGGTATTCGCAAGACATACTCTCTGATATCCAAGGATTTCTGGTGGCCTTCACTTCGAAAAGATATTGAGGAGTTCGTCGCAGCTTGTGAGACGTGTGCCAAGACTAAACTACCTCATGCATCGCCATGTGGCCTGTTACACCCCTTGGACATTCCTGAGAAACCTTGGTCCTGTTTGTCCATAGACTTTATCGTTGATTTGCCTGCTTCCAAGAGACAGACTGTTATTCTCACGGTGGTGGATAGATTTACTAAGATGGCCCATTTCGTGCCATTACCTAAACTTCCGACTTCTCCTGAATTGGCGGAGATTTTTGCGAGAGAGGTCTTTCGCCTACATGGGATTCCTTCAGAGATTGTTTCTGATAGAGGTTCTCAATTTGTCTCACGTTTCTGGAGATCCTTTTGTTCTCAAATGGGCATCAAATTGAACTTCTCCTCTGCCTATCACCCTCAGTCTAACGGAGCTGCTGAACGTACTAATCAAAAGATCGAACAGTATCTGCGTTGCTTTGTTTCCGAACACCAGGACGATTGGGTCGGTCTGATTCCTTGGGCGGAGTTCGCACACAATAACCTTGTTTGCGATTCAACTCGCTCTAGCCCTTTCTTCATGAACTATGGCTTTCATCCTTCGATTTTTCCTTCGGTTTCCTCTTCTCAGGGGATACCGTCGGTTGATGATCATGTCGCCAACCTGAAGAAATTATGGGATCAGACTCGGCAAATTCTATTACATAGTTCCTCGCTGTTCAAGAAACACGCTGACAAACATAGAAGAGCGGCTCCTGTTTTTGTTCCTGGGGATAGGGTATGGTTGAGTACTAAGAATATTCGCCTAAAAGTTCCATCTATGAAATTTGCTCCTCGCTACATAGGTCCTTACAGGGTTCTCACTCGTATCAATCCGGTTGCGTATCGCCTTGCTCTGCCACCTGCCTTACGCATTCCTAACTCTTTTCATGTCTCCTTGTTGAAACCTCTCATTTGCAACAAATTCTCCTCTAAGGTCTCCTCGCCTCGTCCTGTTCAGGTGGAGGGTCGGGAGGAGTACGAGGTCAGCTCCATCATTGACTCCAGAATTTCAAGGGGAAAATTGCAATATCTGGTCAACTGGAGGGGATATGGTCCTGAGGAGAGGAGTTGGGTACCTCAGGAGGACGTTCATGCTTCTCGCCTTCGCAGAGCATTTCACCTCCGCTTCCCATCTCGCCCCGGTTCATTCCGCCCGGTGGGCGTATCTGAGAGGGGGGGTACTGTCAGGGTACCTGAGGCCTCTACCTCTAAGGGAGGTAGAGACTTGGTGGTTTATCCGTCCAGGCGAGCTGTTTCCTCCGTTCCTCGCGGTTCATCCAGTCACTTAAACACCGGCCGCGAGGAATCCACGTCCTTTTCTAGCAGGACGCTCAATACGTGACGTCATGACGCTATCACGAGCTATCTGTCACTCAAGTGTCCGATATCCAATCGGTACTTGTCAGAGGCGTGATTTCCATCCAGAGCCAGGGTATTTAAGCTTACTCCTTACTTCAGCTCATTGCCCTGTCGTGGTTCTAGCCTGTCTAGTCACTCAGTGCTCTGGTATTCTAGTTTGCTCTATTGGTTTTGACTCGGCTCGTTGTACTACCCTGCTTCTCTGTTATCCCTTGACCCGGCTTGTCTCTCGCTTATCTGTCTTCTCGTTCCCTCGACCTCGGCTTGTCTCTGACTATTCTTTATTACTCTCGGTACGTTAGTCCGGCCATTCTAAGGCCCGGTATACGTACCTTTCCACTCTTTGTACTCTGCGTGTTGGATCCCTGTCCCGATCCTGACACTGGCCTTATCTTATAGCTAGGATAGCCTTATGCCTATCCCATGCATGCTTAAACTCCCTCAATGTGTTAACATCTGCCACTTCAGCTGGAATGCTATTCCATGCATCCACTACCCTCTCAGTAAAGTAATACTTCCGGATATTATTTTTAAACCTTTGTCCCTCTAATTTAAGACTATGTCCTCTTGTTGTGGTAGTTTTTCTTCTTTTACAAGGAGGTCTCACTTGCTGGAAAAATACTAGTTTCTATTCAGTATTTTCTATAAATTAAATTTTCAAGTCAATAACAGACATCTTATTGCACATGTTGTGCCGAAATAGCTGGGCCCATTGATACTCACCAAGTTAATAGTCCACCAATTAATTATATTGTTGCATAGAATTTATTGTGAAAAGAAGGGGTTTAGAGCAGGGTTCATAATTTTCACTTGCCACTAGCTACTGTGAGGATCAGTAAACACCATTTGCACTGGAGTAGGATGTCTATAAATATAATACTGAAAATTACAGTTTTGGCAGATACTGACTGTAATGGAGCATGCACACGTATGAGTGCTGGAATTCTCCTCTTGAATCAACCATGTCTTTCAAATGAGCTATGTCCCAAATCCACATACGCATAATCAGAATTATTCACTAGGATGAGAATTCAATGTGAATTTCACATTTAGGGGGACAATAACCAAACTGGAAAAAATAAAAAGTCAGCTATACATTCAGTTCAACTACTTTGGCCTTAAATTAGAAATTAATGTTAAATTTACTTTGAATTCTTTCTTTAGTAAATAACCCCGAATGTGAAATGGCATCATGGTGATTGGATCTAGTTTTCTTTCTTTTCCCAATAAAATTGTGTTAGAAAGATTTTACTTTATACAAGATGAATTAGAACAAAGTTTGTATGAACAAAAATAACAAACAGCATGTGAAAAATTGCAATATCATTCAACATTATATCGAATTTTCAAAAGCAATAACTTTATCCAGAGGATAGAGAAAAATAGAAAAGGAAGTTAGAATCAAAAAAGGGGAAGAAAATGAGCTAAGTTCCCTTATCATCCCACCATAGGGTAAAGTACCTAATTTATATATTGATCCTAAAATCTGGAATTATTTTGATACAGATCATTATTTTCATGAATGGTTTGTGCCATTGATGCTATAAAATATTTTTTCCAATTGCTATCTAATTTACATTTTTGATTAGAGTAATGCTTCCTATCCTGGTCTTTCCCCAAATGTAAAAAAAACAAAACCAAATCTAAAGCTAAAACCTACCTCCATTCCACATTCTCCCAGATCCTTCTCCATCGATACCACTTCCCCTGTCTGGAGAAGTCCGCATGTCAGGGAGGGTGGGCTGATGGGAGAACATGGGCGACAAGAAGGAGTGGTGTGCCGTCATTGGATGATGGTCACCAATATTCTGTGTGTCTCGAATTTCTCACAATTTTTACTAATTTTAAATCTGTGTCTCATTTCTCTAATCTTTTATTAAATAAATATGTTGTTGTTAGCAATAAAATGAACAATATTTAATATTACTGTAATATTGTCATAATATATATTTTATTTTACATCTTAACAGCATTTGATAGCCACTAAACCCATTTTTCTGACATTTAGACATATAAGGTTATTTTGTAATCTAGCTATCAGTATGTGAAGGAATACAGATCACACCTTTATTTTCCATAGTATTTATTTCAAACTTGGGGCTTCATTCATGTCATAGGAATTAAACCTGAAATTTTAAAATATCAGTGGTTCCATGAGTTTTGTTTCAATATTATACAATCATATTATTCACTACTAAAGAACACTTTAGTGTTCCTCTCACCCCTCATCCCCCCCCTTCAGTGGATGTTAAAGGGTTAAATAACTCTTGAATTCACTCACCTTATTCCAGCACCAAATCCTCCTCTGCTTACTCCAATGTCAGCACCAACGGGGGAACCTAATGCACATGTCCATAGGAAAGTATTGATTTAATACTTTCCTATGGATGATTTGAAGAAGCTGGAAGTCATTATGCAAAGTGTGAGGAAGCCTAGCGTCATTTGATGGAGTGAAACTCTGTGCAACTGCAGGAAGCGTCTCCACTGGCTGTTTCGTAGACAGCCACTAGAGAATGGCTTAACCTTTTTTAGATTGCAGGGTTGAGGAGACATGGGCAGTACACCCAGACCCCTACAAGGAGATGAAGTGGTCTAGGTTCCTATAGGATCTCTTTGTGACAGTTCTCACATATCATCAGTTCTGAAAGGGTTACCTATAAATATAAGATAATGTACATAAACAAAGCTAGTCAACAAATTAGTCATCTTTTACTTCTGTTTTAGAATTTAATTTTCATCTACTATTCTATGTTGGATTTTCTTTATTGAAGTATAAAATGGACAACTATGAATCAAAAATACTACTTAACATATCAAAAATAACATTCATATTGTTTTCCTATTAAAAACAATTTTTGTTCTATTATACATTTTCTTGAGAAAATAAGGGGCTGTCAGTTTTCTTTGTCGGTTAGATAAAAACACATTCTACTTGTCATAGATGTACTATAATGTGTAGTTAGAGAAACATATTAATAATATAGTACCATAAAAATAGGTTTGTATTATCATCTAATTATAATTTAGTTGCTATGATTGTCAATAAAATGCATATAATAGTAGTTATTTTTTTTCTAAACATGTACTTAATAACAACAGTGGAATTACAATAACTTGCTATAATAAAATATGAACTTATTGTGTTTTGAATTTGAAATTATTGCCCATTCATAAAAAGGTTGCATTGTCCTGACTTTGTAACTATACACTAAAGGCAAGATGAATGATGCCAACAACTAACACTAATTGGGCTAAAAAGTCAACTTGCTATTAAAGTATGGAGAGTTGGCATTTCATCAATCTTCGAATTGTAGCCAACTTGTCTAATGGATCCAGCACCGATGTTCATGTCTGGAATTTCAAATTGTATACTCTGACATTCTGACTTGAATATTCTTCAAGTATAAAATACTCTGGCATCGTTGAACTTTAAAAGTTAAAAACAATATAATCGCTAATATACAAAAAGAGCAGGACTTTACAGGTCTCCCTATTCTACGCGTTATAAGCACCTTTTATAGCAAAGAAAAACAGCAAAGCATGTCAACATTAACTTTTCCCTAAAAAAAACCCCACAAAGTGTGTATTTTTAACTTAATCTTCATTAACTGATCAATTAGAAAGCATTTATATACGTTTTTGTGATCAAATGTAGCAGGATGTATGTAGCAATTGCTTTGTTCATGTGCATTTTTGCTCATGTTTGGGGTATTTGTTAAAACAAAGTGATTTAACTCGCAAATGGTAGAGCATGACCTATTTATACTATAACCTCCACTTTAAGATAAAGTTGTTGTGTTGATTAGAGAATCTCTTTAAGGGGTTGTCAATTGACAAACTAAAAACATCATAGCAAAAAGCTTGAAGGTGCATAAAGACTCTTGACGAGTTTAAGATGTGGGCAAAAGTGTCATCATGCTGTACGTGCTTTGAACTTTGTAGAAATTTGAGGCATGGACACTTTGCCCTCACATAACAGGAATTCCGGATTCCTTGCTCATAGTATCAAATGTATTTATTGGCGCCGGAGGTCACGTCACAAACGAGCTCCGCAAGTGACGTGCCGCCAATGCTGGCAAAGACGGAAGACGCCGAGTCAACAGGTGAAGTCCATTAACTACGCCAAGGGAGGTATAAATAAGAGACGATGGAGAAGAGGACTTATACACCTATTTGGCAGTGAGGAACACTAATAGTCGAAACGTGTTTACCTATAAGAAAGGACTATTTTTCTTCATGCAGTATTGTATATCAATTTGAGATTTGTATTGCATGCTGCTTCAATAAGTCATGCATTTTTATTAATTTTAAATAACAAAAGTATTTTTGTGGGATAGTTCTGGATTGCTGGCCAGTGAATATTCAAAGCCAGTAGTGGCACCCTAGAGTCTACTATATAGAGCCTGATATGGCTCTTTCTTTGTGAGTGTTATTCTTACAACCTAGTTATCCCATAAATATAAAATGGATTACACTATGTGTATTTGCCTTGTTTTTATTACAGATTCCTGTATTTATTGACCTTGAATACTTGCATTTGGGAATTCTGCACTCCACAGGGTGGAGTGTGTAATAATTCAGTTGATATTTACTGTTTATTGTTTGCACTTTGAAAGGTGTTGGATACGCACCTAAATTTACACACGTCTACTGAAAGTGATTTTGTAAAGCACCAAGACAAAGCAGTTTGATTTTTATATAGTTATAGTTTTGTCTAACTTTATTTACTGTTATAGGTAAACATGAGAAATGGGGCTAATGCATGCAATTAATCAAATATGCTGAGTTCCGTGAATTATATTGCTTGAGGAATCCCACAATAATTAAAAAAATAATAGCCTTAAAATAAACACAACTGGCAAGTAAAGCCAAATAATATAGCCACTCATGTGTTTAAGAAAATAAGTCATTTGTTAAATCAGAGGCAATCCAATATTATACTGATTTAGTTTAATGCAGCGGAGTGAGTTGTTCTAAGTAATGAGGTGTGGTTACAAATTCAATTGATTACTATTAATTTAGTATGTTTCCAAAAACTCTAATTGTGATAGCTCAGAGGCATTTTGTTTATATAATGATTACTTCTGTACATTAATTATGTTCATCCTGGGTAAACATCTATTAACTTGAAGTAAATAATAGATGATTTAATAGTTTGTGATCTACACTGATCAGCCACAACATTAAAAAACGCTTGCCTAATATTGTGTAGGTCCCTTTCATGCTGCCAAAACAGATCTGATGCTTAGAAGCATGGACTCCACAAAACCTCTGAACGTGTCCTGTCCAATACATTAGCAGCAGTTCCTTAAATTCTGAGGTACTTCCTCCATGGATTAGATTTGTTGTTCCAGCACATACCACAGATTCTCAATCGGTTTGAGATCTTGGAAATTTGGAAGCCAAGGCAACACATTGAACTATTTGTTATGTTCCTCAAGTCATTTCTAAAGAAAAATTGCAGTGTGGCAGGATGCATTATCCTGCTGAAAGAGGCCACTGCAATCAGGGACCAACATTACCAATCTTTAAATAGGTGGTATTTGTCAAAGTAACATCCACATGAATGCCAGGACCCAAGATTTCCCAGCAGAACATTGTCGATCCTTCTACCATCTCTTGCCCAGGTAAATGACGCACACGCATCCTGGCATCCACCTTATCTACAAAGAAACATGATTCATCAGTCAATGCAACCTTATTTCACTTCTCAAAGATCAATAGTGGACAGGGGCATCTTGGGCTCTCTGACTGATCTGCAGATATACAGCCCTATACGCAGCAAACTGCAATGCACTGTGTCTTCTGAAACCTTTTGCTCATGCATTACATTTTTTGATGAATTTGCACTACAGTAGCTTTTCTGTGTGAATAAACCAGATGGCTAGCTTTCTCGTCCCACATGCATCGATGATCATTGGGTGCCCATGACTCTGACGTCGGTTCAACGGTTATCCTTCCTTACACCACTTATTGTAGGTACTAGCCACTGCATAGCGGGAACACCCCACAAGACTTGCCATTTTGGAGTTCTCTGACCCAGTTCACTAGCTATCACTATTTAGATCTTGTCAAAGTCACTCAGATTTTTTCACTTTCCTATTTTTCTGCTTCAAAAACATCAAATTCAAGAGCTGACTGGTCACTTGTTGCCTTTTATATCCCACACCTTCACAGGTCCCATTGTAACAATATTAGAAATGTAATTCGCTTTAGCTATCAGTGGTTTTAATGTTGTAGCTGAACAGTGTATGGACTTGGGATGAAATTGCAACATTTACTCCATATCTCCCAAGTATCCTACTTTAAGAGCCCCTCTGTGAGTGCAACATCCCTCTTTTTCTCTTCTCTAAAGTTGCCCTTTCTCCTGAGAAACTTATGACATGTACAGGGTTATTCACGAAAGTGTGAAAGTGTTGTCCATTTTTGGAAATGTTGGGGAACATTACTTGTATAGGGTAATAAATCTGCAATTCAGATTAGCGTTCACACATGAAGAATTTAGCTTCCTAATTTTTACTAAAAGTCTGGATCAGTACCAGTGATTTGTAATGTGATTCTTCTAAGTAAGTTATCAGGAGAGTAGAGGGGAGAGTAGAGCCATGGTTATAAAAGTCATTTCCTACTAACATGTTGAGAATTACATTGTTTATCTGTAATATATAGTGTATCAGTCTTAGGAAAACAATCTTAGGCTAAAAAGATGGAAGTAAATTCCAGTAACCACCACTTTCGACTTGGTCATCATTTGCCCTGCTTAAGTGCAATTACTTGCATCCTGGGTTCTTCACACAAAAAAAATAATGCTAGGAGCACCCTACATCTTTAAATATCCTGCAAAGAATGTGCACTTACAAAGACATTAGATATGGAAGCCAGATGCATTATTATATAGCCCAAGGTGAGGAAGGAGAAGAGGACCTGCATAGAACTGAGTGAAAATGGACTCAAAAAATGATGTTGATAAAAACAATGTATTAAGATATTTCGATGGTACACTCATCACCATCATGTATCTTTTCTACATATATGTATATAGCCATGTACATTCATTTTTATGAACATACTTTGAATCTATGAATATGTATAAAAATGTCACTTGAGCAAATTTTGAGTAAAGCATTATTGAAGTGAAGTAATACGCAGAAACAGTCTGCTGGTTTCTTTGGTGATAATGTTTAGAACTTTTTCCAACAATTACTTTTGATATATTTTGTCTCTGGAAATATTGCCTACTCTTCACTATCCATGTACCTAAGGCTATTTTAGTTACCTGTAATAAGGATTCATTATTTCTATACAATAAAACGTTTGCCTACCAAATCCAATTATAAAAAGCAGCAGAAATATTCCTGAACTCCTCTCAACGATCTAAGGTTGATTCTCTAAATGCTCTTGGTTTATGTGCTTGTTGTACAGGCAGGTAGAATGCTCACCTCAGCACAATGTAGTGCACGCTAGCCACAGCAAGTAGCTGCTAGAATCCTTCATTAGCTTATAACTCAATCAAGGAACCTCTAAAAAAGACCCATTGCCGCTCTTGTAAAATAGCGCTTTAAAAAATATATATATTCTATTATTCATTTAATTAGCACGTGCAGAATTTTAGTCACTGAACACTTAATGGTACTTAGATAGATGATACATAGATAAGTGGATTTAATGGAACACTAGAGTGTTAGGAATGCAAACGTGTATTTCTAATGCTATAATATTCTAGTCACCACTTGGGTGACAGACCCCCTACCCACAAGGTTTAAAAACTGGTTCACTCACCTTTTATTCCACAGTGCATTGCCTTGTTCATGGCTGACCTTGCTTCCTTTGCTGAGATCAAATGGAAATTAAGAAATATCCAGGCACATCTGAGACTTCTTGTAAAAGGCACTCATTTTATTTGAATCAAGGAAGTGGAGACAACTTTTCGACCCTCTCTGAGCCTTTATCAAGCCTGATTAACGCTCAGAGAGGAGCCAAAGTGTTGTCGCCACTTCCTTGTTTCAAATACAAATACTGCCTTTTACAAGAAACTTCAGGTGTGCCTAGATATAAAAAAAAATTCCATTTGATGTCTTCAGGGATTGCCCCTCCCTTTCTGGAGCACCCTGCAGGAAGTATCCCCCCCCCCCTTTTAGTGTGTGCATTCTACTCTTGTGCCTTTGCTAAGATTGTCATTTTTGATGATCTAAGCCAATCCAATGCTTTACCATAGGAAAGCATTAAGAGGCTAGTGCACATAATGTTGTACAGCACCAATCAGATGGTTTCAATTAAATCATTTAGTTTTATTTAGCTATTTCAGCAGAAGCTCCTCTAGTGACAGCCAGTGTGACAGTCACTAGAGGCATATCCTTTAAACCCTGTAATGTAAACATTGCCGCTCTTGCAGAATAGTAATGTTTTCACTTGCAGGGTTACAACGAGAGGGATATGACACTCATCATTGAGGTCAAGTGGTCTGGGTGCCTATAGAGTCCCTTTATTTTTTTACAAATAATACATTTTTAAAAATCCATCATATTTGTTACATTTTTCTTCCAATACAACTCATTTGACATACATTTTTCATACCACTGCAACATACTGTTTAGTGAATAATCTCTGGAGTGTAAGTTTATCCTTAGCTAGCTATCAGTAACAATCATTTGTTTTAAACTGAAAATGCTGAAAAATGAATAAAACCCTTACTCTTCTCTTATTTTGATTGCTGCTGATGTGAACATCTAAATCAGGTAACTGCTGATATGAATTCCTTTCCAATGCCCTATTTTTTATTAGATTTGCTGAAGAAACCTTTTTATTTCTATTTTTACTGCTATATACCTCTAAACCCTGCAATAAATGAATATATATATATGTATGTATGTGTGTATTTATATATATATAGAACATACAATTGTTTTTACTCTGTAAGTATACTAACTTTAACAATACAATATAAATAATATAGGGTTACAAACTTTTGTATATACTACTAGACAAGTTAAGAAATAAAAAGTGGGGCGTGGTTTGACCGCCAACGAAGATGGCCGCATAGAGCGAGTGCTCCGCACCCCGGTGCTCAAATATAGCACTGTAACCCGCTAATATCCCGACGGAGGGAACATATACCTTGCCCCGAACACCCCGACATCTCCACAGGACAAGGGGACCGGATGTCAAAACGCAGACTGACGAAGAAGAGCTCGAAAGAAGCCATATCAGTGGCGGACATGTTGTCTGCACAGAGGCCTACAGCGCGTGGGGCGCCTGCGGCCGCTAGCCCTAACTCCAGAGACCCCATGGATCGGACCGGACAGGGGAACCCACCCTTAGAGGCAACATCCAGAGACATATTACAGTCCCTGGCCGAAGTAAAGGGCTACTTAGCCGAAGAAATAAAATGGACGGCGGCAGAGGTAAAGGCCGAAATTGCTGCAATAGGCGCCCGCACCAGCCACGTGGAGAAAAAACTAGAGGCGGTAGTGGAAGCACATAACACGGTGGCAACCCTAACAAACAAGCTCATGGCACATGTAAATGAACTGGAGCTGGAAGTTGAAGACATTGCAAATAGATCGCGGCGGAACAATCTGCGTGTCCGAGGCCTGCCGGAATCCATTGAGGAAGCAGACCTCGAAAAGACCCTGATTGACTGCTTCAAATTAACGCTGCCAGAAATTCCTGACCACCAGTGGGTAGTGGATCGTGTCCACAGAGCGCTCAGGGCCAGGGGCCCGAAGAACAGCCCGCCACGAGATGTCATCATGCGGCTGCATTTTTACAAGACCAAGGAGGCCATACTGCGTCACAGCAGAACCCAGGCCTACGAACCAGGAGGACATACAGTTCAGATTTTTCAGGACATTGCACCAGCCACCCTCCTCAGAAGAAAGGCATGGAAACCGGTCACAGACGTACTGAGAAACAACGGTATCCGATTTGCATGGGGATACCCCTTTAAAATCCTTGTTTTCAATGGCCCTAAACCGGCTGTCCTCCACGCAGCGACGAATATTTCCGCCTTTTTTGCAGACCTGGGCATCGAGCCTCCACCGGACTTTCAAGCCCCGCCAACCACCATGGACACACTCGCCCTGTTTGGGGAAGATGAGGAGGCAAGTGGATAAATGAGAGCTCTGTCCGAACACGCCGGAGCCAGCCCGGGACCGGGAGCCGGAGACACACGCAAGTTGCAACTAACTATTCGAACACAGTGTTTTTTGCACACTTTAGGGACTTACCAGACTGCATAGTTGATAACGCATAAAACTAATGAACATTTTGGTTCAGTTCAGGTTACCCGAGTTTGGGGAGTAATATGTACAGTAATGGGAATTGCTAATGTGATATGTGGGGTAAGGGGTAAGAGGGAGGGGGGTGACGAATGGGGGTGCAGTGTTACATGCTCAAAACACACAAGGTGCCCACACATAGACCGTCATGGCAGGGGCCTGAGTCACCGGTGTTTGGGATTCCTAAGGTGGAGACAGTCGGGGGTGGGGAAAAAGACGGGAGGGGAGTAATGAAGCATTACTGAAACTGCCAGCTCACGGGAAGGTAATTCACAATGGAAAGCTGTACGTATAATGACACAGAGTATGTGCCCCTCCACCAGTGCAAACAGGGGCTAAAGTTCTGCTTACACCCCCCCTTTTTCTGCCTTGTATTTAGTCCACCCCCCCCCCAACCCATTAGAAACCAGCAACAAGTCCCTCTGACTCGGTTGGGGCAAATGCGTGGTATCGGTAAAGAGCAATCTGTTAGGTAATAGGCAGGAGGGAGCAAAGGGGAGTAAGCTGCTATACTTTAAAAATGACTACAGTTTGGTGCCCTGCAGCAAAACACCGGAGGTAACGCACACGCATACCACTAGGGAAGGTCAACAGCCCCTATCTGGATAGGATAAAGTCAAGGGTTGGGCACCTGTACAACCTGCCATAAGCAGAGGACTTTATTGCTCCCCCTTCCGGCGACCTATTAAATATCTGTATGCTTAGTCGCTACCCATCTCCCCCTATAAACCAAGCTTTAGAATATCCTTGAACGAATGACTTAAGGAACAATATGCGCCCCCTTCTAATGCCTGAAATTATCCCCTTGATTTCCCAAAAACTGAAGAACATAATGAGGATGAATTTCTTCCTATAAAGTTCAGGTGATAGCTTGACCACTGTGACAAAGTTCTCCTCCCAGTAGACAGCACCGCACATATCGCCAGGGATATATAAAGTAAGCCCAAACACGGTACTCAGTATAGAGTGTCACCATTTACCATGCTAATCCAGGTATCACAACAACTCATATAGCCACACCACCTAGAGAAGAAATGGTAGAAATGGTAGAAAAGACACCTCAGAACTTGACTAGAAGGTTTCATTGACAACAACAAATGCACGTCAATGGTAGTAGGACGATTGGTTGCCCTGCCCCCCCCCCCCCCTGATGTGCGCTAATGATTCGGGATTGGTAAAGCCTCCATATTTGAGTGTTGCCGGGGTGCTCTGCGGCTGAGTTTCCCACCCACCAGAGGTGATTCCCTCGGTGCGGTGGATGCCCACCCCCAGATCTCCCGGCGAACAGTAAGACCAGGAGGACTTGAGGTACGAACAAGATATAATTGTTGGTACCAGATTAACACTGTACAGTTAATTGTTACGTTATTTTATTTTATTTTGTGTATATAATTGTTGATTGACCTTAAATTCTCCTCCTTAACCTCTCTCTTAACCTTTTTCTCTCCTCTCAAGGGGAACAGAGACCTCCCTTTGGCCTACCTACTCCCCCTCCCTCCCTCCCCACCTCACAACTGCGAGGTGAAACACCCGGTGGGCCTGCTGCTGGGGACCGCAATCCTTCCCGACTCGCCTTCCCTTGACAGGAGGACGTAACTCAGCGGACAAACAAGGTACACTAGCACCACAACACCAGCATGGAACTAAAAATCACCTCACTTAACGTAAACGGGCTTAACAGCCCAAACAAAAGGAGGCTTCTCTTCCGTGAACTTAGACGACAGAAAACGGATATAGCCTTCATACAGGAATCACACCTGCCCCGCACAGCTACGACACAACTAACTAACCACATATATACTAGAGCATATACGTCCAGAACACTATGTAAAAAGAACGGGGTTGACATTCTTATACACAAAAAATGTCCGATACACATCACGAAGGTGCAGAGTGACACAGAGGGCCGGTACGTGATTCTGTCAGGCACGCTACATGCGAACACCTACCATCTAATTAATGTATATGCACCCAACACCCCGTGCAAAGCATTCTGGTCCACTCTAGAGACATTAATCCAACAGCTCCCTAGAGGGATTTTAATCTTAGGAGGGGACCTCAACGCCGTGTCCTGCCTCGGATAGAGGAGGGGGGAGCAACCTCCCTAGGTCACAGAATAGAGGGGGACAGGATAAACTCCTTCACACTTTCATGACGCAGACAGGCCTACTGGACCCCTGGAGGATCCAACACCCGAGCGAGCGAGATTATACTTTTTATTCCGCGGCGCATGCAACCTACTCCAGAATAGATTTATTCTTAGTTAACCAACTAGCCATGCCAACCATCAAGACCTCAGAGATAAATCTTATCTCCTGGTCCGACCACGCGGACATCGCACTTACACTTAAGATGCCAGGCCCACGCGCCCCATGGAAATGGAGACTAAACGCCTCCTTACTCAAAAACCCCCAGACTAAAGAAGCCATACACCAAGAGATAACTCGCTACTTTCAGGAAAACTGCTCCCCCGAAATATCTCCCACAACATTGTGGGCGGCCCATAAACCAGTGATTAGGGGGATATTGATCAGAACGGCAACTTTCCTAAAAAAGGAAAAAACTAAACAGCTTCTAGCCCTCCAAAAATCACTTAGAAAAACTGAGTTGCAACACAAACAACAGGCGACACCTCGCACCACTGGGGAACTTACCGACATAAGAAGACAGATTAGAGAATTAATGCTGGATGAAGTAAGCAGGGACATGGTCCATACAAAACGTCTATTTTATGAAAAAGCAAATAAAATGGACACATTACTGGCAAGAGCCCTTAGACCTAAAAGGACAGTCACCAACATTACATCCATCAAAGACACACAGGGACAAATTCTGAACAGCCCCACCGACATTAATAGGGAATTCACCACATTCTTCACTGAGATCTATAACCACTCCCCGGCACTCACACGGGACAACAACGCATACATGGCGCAAATTAACGACTTCTTACAGAGTGCCAAACTACCGCACCTGTCGGTAGAGGCCACAGCCCATTTGGGGGAACCTATCGAAATAGCCGAAGTCAGCAGGGCCATAGCGGACCTCCAAGGGGGTAAAGCCCCAGGCCCGGATGGCTTTGATGGTTCCTACTATAAAACGTTCCAGGACCAACTCATACCCCATATGGCCGCAATTTACAAAGACTGGACAGAGGGGGACGCACCCAAAGCGGACCTAACCACGGCAGACATAGCCCTCATCCCCAAACCCGACAGAGACAACACCAATGTAGCAAATTACCGCCCCATATCCCTGATAAACTTTGACTTAAAAGTGTATGCAAAAATCCTGGCCATCAGACTCAACTCAGTACTGACTGGACTCGTGCACGCGGATCAGGTGGGATTTGTCCCGACCAGGCAACTTTACGAAAACACAAGACGCGCAGTGGACCTGATATGGTGGGCAAACAAGACCCGAAGGCCTTCTCTGATCCTTTCTCTGGACGCGGAGAAGGCCTTCGACAGAATCCAATGGCCCTACATGTTCGCAGTCCTGGAAAGGCTACAGCTACCCCCTAGATTCATACAGGCCACCCGAGCACTCTACGCGGCCCCCAGAGCCCAAATCTCTCTCCCCGGTACAGCCCCTCGGCCCTTCGATCTTAAAAACGGTACCCGTCAGGGTTGCCCCCTCTCCCCCCTCTTGTTCATACTTGCACTTGAACCCCTACTGCATATGATCAGAACAGAGAGGGGAATTGAGGGCGTCAAAATCGAGGCTGAGGAATTTAAAATGTCGGCATATGCGGACGATGTGCTGCTCACACTCACAGACCCCACAAAATCGATCCCACATCTTATCCGCATCTTAAGTGCGTACCAATTAGTGTCTGGCTTTAAAATAAACATGGAGAAGTCGGTGGGTATGCCCCTGGGCCTCTCCGACGAGGAGATCCGGTGGCTGCGACATGCGACTGACCTAAAAATCAGTACACAAGCCATCAAATACCTGGGAGTCAAACTCACACCAAACTACGCGGACTTATATGCCGAGAACCACCAAAAGTTGCTAACCACCCTAAGACAGGACCTAGATAGGTGGCACGATAAACCCATTTCATGGTTGGGTAGGCTGCACACTATTAAAATGAATCTCATGCCGAGACTGCTGTTCCTTTTCCAGGCGTTGCCAGTGGCAGTATCAAAAAACAATTTACAACCACTCCAAACAGCAGTAGACAACTTCGTATGGGCAGGGAAAAGACACCGAGTAGCAAGACATACAATGCACACACCCAAGAGCAAAGGAGGTCTATGCCTGCCTAACCTCCATCTGTACTACCTTTCGGCTCATCTAGCACAGATAATCGAATGGCACTCACCACCTGACAGACACAGATGGGTAGACATAGAAACGCTCCTAATGAGAACAGACTTGCCGCAATTCTGGATATGGGTACCAAAAGCTGACCGACCCGAATTGCACACTACCTGCCCGGCTATCTTAAACTCCATCAGAGTCTGGAACGCCACGGCTCATAAATATGCACTCACATACCCCACGTCACCCCTGACCCCATACCTCCGAAACAAAGCGTTCCCCCCAGGAATGTCCCCAAGGGACTTCCGAGGCCTGGAGGACACGGGAATCCAACGCTACTGCCAACTATTTCAGGCTAATGTATTCCGCACATACGAAAACCTGAAAACCCTGGCACCGCTAACCACAAAAGATTACTTTAGATATATGCAGCTTAGGGACTTTGCCAAAACACCTGCTGTGCCACAAGCAGCCAGTCTCCGGCCCACCTTCTTTGAAACACTCTGCGTGTCTGATGAATCGCGTACCGGCCTTATCACACGTCTTTATGTCCAATTAAGCGCACCCACAAAGAACACACAAACACCTTCCTACGTCCTGCAGTGGGAAGCAGACCTCAATCAGACTCTAGAAGCAGGGGAGTGACGGGACATCTGGGAGGCGGCAGCCAAGTCCTCCATTTGTGTGGTACACCAGGAACAGTGTTACAAGACACTCATGAGATGGTACACGACCCCTGTGCAACTGAACAGAATGGGTAAGACACCTACAGACACATGCTGGAGAGGATGTGGGGAAAAGGGGACCTATCTGCACAAGTGGTGGACATGCCCGAGAATTACCCGGTATTGGGACGAGGTGGCCAAACTCTTGACAACGATACTTAAACGACCAATAAGACCAGATCCCTGGACATTTCTAATAGCCAAACCGATAGACACATTACCCAACAAAGACCAAAAGCTCCTAAACAAAATAACTCTAGCAGCCAGGAGGGCTTTGGCACTGGTGTGGCTCCAGGCAGACACCCCACACATGGACAAGGTAATACAAAACATCAAAGAAGCATGTCTCATGGACAGGCTGACAGCTCAGGTCCGGGACACATACCCACGCTTCCTCAAAGTTTGGGAACCGTGGGAAGAATACTCAGACCTACAAAGAGGGACTTAAACCCCCCCAGCAGCAGAGCCCACTACACCACGAGAGGAGCGCGCCTCTAGCAGCCCATAATTAGGCCTCCCATATCAACAACGGCCCGAGACTATACTCGTACCTCTAGTAGTAAGCCCCCCATGGCAAAAACTCAGCGCGCAGACCCACATATCCAACAGCAAGTGGGATACGGGTGCTAAATATCCCAGTAATTTGTAAAGCCAGGGAGGGTCTCACCCCATCACCCCCCCCCTCCCTCCCATCCTAATTTCCTTCCTTATCTCCTCTCCTACCCAGCTACGTCTTCAACCTTACTTTTTCTCCTGAAAGATGATCAAGATGACATGTAAGGAGCACAAGTTTAATATGAGTTGAGCTAATAAATGATAAAAATGTCAGCTGATGGGAGTGCTGGTCGGCATCCACACAAACCGACTGTGAAGACACCAATACTAAATGTCTATATTTGGCTTCTGCGTAAGCAATGAAACTATGACATGTAACAACAAAACTGTATAAGCAATGGACGGTTTCTGCGCAAACCGATTAAACTGCACAAGACGTGTTCTCGCATTTTCTGACAAACCAAAAATAAAGAATTAAAAAAAGAAAAAAAAAAAAAAAAGAAATAAAAAGTGTATTCTTTAGAGTATTACTCCTGTACAAAATATAACCAATATAACAATAATTTAAGATTAAATAAGATGCGGTCATCTGGCTTTTACAGTTATTGTGTTATGTAACTGATATATATATATATATATAGAAAAAAAGAGAAAAACCTTGCACTCCTACTTACAATTTTAATGACCCGGTGCTCGATTGCACTATTCAATATATATAAAGGATAATCAGCACTCCCAGGTTTTGTAGAAAAACAAACTTCTATTTATTCCGAAATGTCAACGTTTCAGTTCCTCTGGGGAACTTTCATCAGGACAGCAAGCAACCCTTGCTTGCTTGCTGTCCTGATGAAAGTTCCCCAGAGGAACTGAAACGTTGAAATTTCGGAATAAATAGAAGTTTGTTTTTCTACAAAACCTGGGAGTGCTGATTATCCTTTATATATATATATATATATATATATATATATATATATATATATATATAAACAAGGAAGTTTTTGGCCAGTGTTTGTGACTAAGTAGCAACTAAAAAAGACTGGACATACCCCATTTGCAATACCTTGGGTTGTCTACTATTGCAAATGGTATGCCATCATAGGGGTAATTTTCATTCTTGGGCTACAATAGGGTCACAAAGGCAACGTAAGCAATCTGGCGAATTTTAATGTGAAAAAATGAAACACAAGCCTTATATTTGACGCTGTAACTTTTGAAAACACCATAAAACCTGTACATTAGGGGTACTGTTGTACTCGGGAGACTTCGCTGAACACAAATATTTGTGTTTCAAAACAGTTAAAAGTATTGCAGCAATAATATCGTCCATGTAAGTGCTGTTTGTGCGTGAAAAATGCAAAAAATTTCACTTTTACTGGCGATATCATCGTTGTAATACATTTTACTGGTTTGAAACACTAATATTTGTGTTCAGCGAAGTCTCCCGAGTAAAACAGTACCCCCATGTACAGGTTTTATGGTGTCTTGGAAAGTTATAGGGTTAAATATAGTGCTAGCAAATTAAATTCCCTATACTTTCGGCATGGGTTGTCAGGCAGGTCCCGCTAATTGTAATTAATTAGGATACCTAATTATGTAAAAATATTACATAAATATGTGTGTAGAATTAATATATGTATATATATATATACATCTGTGTATATATATATATGTATATATATATTTTTTTCATATTTTTATTTATATATAGGTATATATATATAGTGATATATACGTATATATTTAAGTATATAGATATAAATTATTTCGTTCTATGTGTATTTTGATATAAATATATATATTAATATCACAATACAGTTGGAATGAAATAACACACATCTATATATTTTTTTATTATTTATTTTTAATAATTTTTTTAATTTTATTTTTTTACGTATTTACATATTTTTTTCTATTATATATAAATATATATAACAATAATTTTATATATATATATATATATATATATATATATATATATATATATATATATATATTTAATCAGTATCAGTCTACGTGTAATTTGATATTAATATATATATATATTAATAGTAAAATACACCTAAACAGTGTATGTGTGTGTATGTATATGTGTATATATATATATATATATATATATATATATACTTAGATCATATATATATATATATATATATATATATATGATCTAAGTATATCATTTTTTTTTTACACTTATTTTAATTTATTTTATTTTATTTCCAGCTAGCAGGGGGACTAACTGTCATTACAGGCAGCAGCCAGCTATACTGGCCATGTGATTGTGAGGTCCTTGCAAGGACCTCACTCTCACATGGCCCGGGGGGGGGCTGAAGAGGGCGGATGTGCCATCGGGGGCTCCCTGGGAGTCCCCCCAACCGCGGTCACCAGCGTGGGATCGCCGGCGTAGGATCGCCGGCGTAGGATCGCCGGCGACCGGGTAAGTAAATTAGAGCCGCTTAAAAAAGGACGTAATTGTACGCCCTCCGGTCTTAAGGGGTTAATAAATATTATTTAATTGCTGAAAGCAAGGAGTGTGGACTCTGACTTTACACTCGTTTTTTAAGTTATTATTTTTAGTTATTAATGTTATTATTAATTCCAAGTTTACTCCAACTTGCGAGTTAAACATTTATTACATGCACTTAAACAGAAAGGGTGAAATTGAGGTAGAATGACAGCATGGCACTAGTGCCAAAAAGGCCTTGGTCACAAACGTGTCACATCAGAATATAGCCTTGGTTCTCAAGGGGTTAAGTTAGGCTGCTTTGAGAATATTTTGTTTTCAAATGGGCCATTTTAAGATACATTTTAAGAGTCATTAGTAGACTCATTAAAACCCACTGTTTAGTAAAGTGGGTTTACTTGCTGTTTAGAGACTATACTTTAAAATGAAACTCTCATGTGCTACAAAAACACCTTTTATTGTAGTAATTTATATATTTAGCGAATGCATTCATTGACTTATATGTTTATTTTCATTTGCTAGTTCTTGTTTTATTTAGAGTCTTGAAATCAGACACATTGTTGCACATTGTGCTGTAATTACACATTCTTTTTACAGTTGATAGTAAATTATGCTTTATGCTGTAATTATGGTGTTAACGTTAGGATAAGGATTCAAGGTAGAAAACAGACTCACAGAGAATAAGTGCACAAATTATATATGTTCCACACAGCAAATAAACTAGAAACTGGTAGACTTGTGCATTTGATTTCAAATTGCAATAGGCAAATCAGATGTTCTGCACAATTCCATATTTCTGAAGTGCCATACGGACATATAGCCAACCAAATTCCAAGTGTGATTGATGAGCATGTTCTTTTGCTTTTGGGTTTGGAGTTTTGCTCATGATGGATGGGGAAAAAAGATGCTAGTGGATATCAACTAAATGCTGATTTTATGCACAGATCTAGTGGGAAGCGACTAAACTAGTTAGATGAGTGAAAATAGGTTAATCAGTGTACTGCAAAATATACACATTATAATAATACATTATAATATTTATAAAATTGTACAACTTCTATAAGTTCTGTGACACATGCAACCACCCCTTCACCGGATATTGATAGTTATGGAACATTTACTGCAAACTTGGCCAGCATGGGCTATCCTCTTGCTAGAGACTTGCTTACGCCTGCCTGGGTGTGTTTGTGCCTTCATTCTATTTTGGTATTGTAACGGAACCGCTGGCACCCCGACCAGGCACCCTCCGCTGACGGATGCTCCTAGTGCTTTCCGAGGTCTCCAAGCACTCTGCCTGACACCATAACCACTGCAGACCCCACGAACCGCCGCAGCTTGGTTGGGGTCTCGCCGACTCCACCCACTCTGGACCCAAGACCAGGGTCCAGCTTCCAGTAGGTGGACCTCTCCGAATTCCAGAGAGCAGGAACAGGAACAAGCTCTTATCAGAGCTCAGCGATTTATACCCTGGGGAGTATAGTGATTATAGCAATCCCCAGAGTGTAGTTCTCCAATCCCCCAAACATGAGCCGAAACTTCATGAAGGTACAAGATGATCTGAGGTGCTAGCACACCCAGTCTGGCTTTTATTACAGTTGTTGCAAATACAGGACCGCCCACAGGGAGGGATAAAACAACCAATCATATCACAGTTACATCCCACAGATTCCCTCCGCTTATCCTGAGAGGAAACTCAATTATACATACAGTTAAACATACTTTTTACCCAACTTTCATAACTCTAAAACCATACATCCAATCTCCATAAATTACATATTCACAATCAATCCAATCAATCCATTCAGGGGAACAACATATTAAAAAAATGACACGAATCAGACCAGTGGTTTAAAAGTTAAGGGAAAGTCCTTTGTTACCAAATGAAGCATGGCTTTTCTTCCCAAAACAAGTTCCACAGAGTCTCTATCCTGGAGATAATTGGGAAGTAATCCAATTATCTCCAAGGACAGAGGCAAAACTCTATTTATCACATAGAACCTACACATTTACAATCTACCTAACACATAATAGCATACATAATATTGAAGACAGCCTGAATGCAATCTGCTACACAGTCTTAAAGGGACATTGTTCCTAAAAGTCATAATATGTCCACGGATGGTTTTTAAAGGGCCAGCAGCAGCACCATACAAATATGCCCAAATGTTGCACCTGAAAGGCCAAATCTCCCAGGGACCATAGTCAACAGGTAAGAGGCTGGCAATCAGGCTCCTCCAACAGCCAGGGGTAAAGGGCAGCTTGTCACCAATAAACCCAGTGACAAAAGGCATTTCGTCACAGGTATTCTATGTGTTTAGCTGAAATATCTTATAAAATACTAAAATTCAATCTGAAAGCAAACTCAAACTAATTGTTCTCTACATGTAAGTATTTAATATTTAAAAGTTTTACAGAAATTAGTTTTTATAAAATATTTTTTACATTAAACATTACTAGTTTTAATATTTATATATATTTTTTTATCATATTTCATATACACTTAAAGTAAGAAAAAAACTTTTGCTGCACGCAACTGGCTTTTTCCTCCTTCAACACCAAACTCCTCTACATGCTTCAGAGGAAAATAAATTTTGAAACAGACTTTCCTCTACAAACATAGAAGAAAGCTTAAACGCAAATGTTGAAATTATATAGATGCAAAAATCTAGTTCCACATTGGTTGGTTCATACATATGGCAAAGCCTCGGCCACCTGCTGGTGATGTGACCGAGAACGCGGCAGATTGCTACACATGGTTTGGGCCTGCCCGTGCCTACATTCATTGTGGGAAAAGTTCTAAAAACGTATTCAGACAGTGACACATTTTACCTCTCCCAAATCCATGGAAACTTTTATTGTATTTTTGTTTCCCCTCCTCACATGCAAGGCCCCCAGTTATCACTCACTATGCACATTTATACATTCAGTTAGTCTTCCTGTACTCCAGAACGTTATTTACAAGGATAACACAACCAAAATATGTGAGGAAATGTTGCACAGACTTTCGGACAAGTTTCCAAGGTTCATAAAAATTACCTTTAGCTTTACTGAACAGCTCTCATACATATGATTAAGGTCTCACGGGCGAAACATTGTATCTTTGTTTTGTCTCTTGGACCACAATTAAATATACCTTTTTCTTCACCCTGCACTGTGTTGCCTGTGACTCAAAACTCCTGGATTTATATTGGGGGCTAGTGGACCTCCCCACAGAGCTCTGGTGTAGCAACATACTAGTGTAAAGCACTCCTTTACCAGGTCTCATACAAAGCTAAACTGCTTTTCAGTTCCATGCTAGACTCTGCACTCATTGAAGTGGATGGAAATGTGAAATTCTGACCCTCTTCAATAAACATCAAAGCATTTTAGCAAAAGGTATATCATAAGTCAAGGACACCTGGACAAGGAGTCTAAATAGATCACCTCTTTATATAAAAAGTTTCATAGGCCATTACTTAGAAATATGAGCCAGCCAAGGTGACAAACACACAAAAGGATAGCTACATAGACAATGACGAAAACAAGATGATAACAAGATATGCTGCAACCATTTGAGCGTTAATTAAGCTCCATTAAATGTGAGTGGCACTTTATTGTATTAAGCATGGTCATATGTGTCTCAATATACTATTAGTGCTGCCTTAATTGCCATACTTAAGGACACTTACCAGAATAAATGTATTTGATGATATCCTGAAGCTTTCTTGGCACTCACCCTTTCGTGTACATAATCCAATTTAGCCTAGGTGCAATCCAATGTTGAAGATATATAAACAAAAGTAAAGAGATGCACTCCAAGGACTTAATGAATGAAAAAAATGGGTAATTCATTCCAATAGGTATAGCATCAAAAATAGCCGACGTTTCGACCCTTTCAGGTCTTTCTCAAGGTCAATGTACCTAGCTATAAAAGTTATATATATAAGAAATAAGAAAATGTACTCACCAATCGTGAAGAAACCCCTGAATCCATTCGTGCATACACGGAAGTGAAACCGGAAGTGAAAGCCCACAGTCAGGTGATGCGTGTGTGATGATGTAGTGTTGCTAGGATACCGATAAAAAAACACAGTTATAGGATCGCTATAATGATCTGGCGTGTATATATCGAGTGTGCAAGTAAATGCGTAAAATCTATTCATAAACTGTCTATATGTTATCATAAAAATATTGAAAGTGCAAAGTGCATTAAGCAGCAAAGATATGAAAAATGTGAACAAAATGTGAAAAAGGATCGTGATATCGGGGCGGACTGACCACTCGGGCAAATCGGTCATGGACCGAGGGCCCGAGGCAGTCAGGGGCCCGGCTGCCTGCATAAACATGCTCTGGCTGGGGAGATCAGATCACAGATCTCCCCAGCCAGAAACAAACAGAATTGCACATATTCTATGGATAGATTGCTCCTGCAACCTATCTCTTTCTGTTTCCCCCCCTCTGCCCCCCTCCACCCCCACCTTCTGAGACCCGACAGTGATCCTGCTGCTCCTGCCAGGTCTCCTCAATGTCTGCGGAGCTCCGTGTGAGTGGAAGAGGTGGGGCCAAAATAGGGGAAGTTACATCACTTCCTGTCCTGCAGAATCTGCTGAACCCAGGCAGACAGCAGGTAAGTAAATATTACTTTTTTAAGCTAATATCCCCCCCTTACCCAGCCCAGCCCCTTCACCCACCCCAGCCCTGTGCCCCCCTTCACCTATCTCAGGCCCTGTGCCCCCTTCACCCATCCTAGCCCCAGTGCCCCCCTTCACCCAGGCCCTGTGCCCCCTTCACACATCCCAGCCCTGCTCCCCCTTCACCCATCTCAGCCCCAGTGTTCCCTTTCACCTATCCCAGCCCTGTGCCCCCTTCACCCATCCCAGCACCTGTACCCCCTTAACCCACCCCAGTGCCCCCTTCACCCATCTCAGCCCCAGTGCCACCTTTCACCCAACCCAGTCCCAGTGCCCCCCTTCACCCATCCCAACCCTGTGCCCCCTTAACCCATCCCAGCTCTGTGCCCCCTTCACCCATCCCAGCCCTGCTCCCCCCTTCACCCATCTCAGCCCTAGTGCCCCCTTCACCCATCTCAGCCCCAGTGCCCCCTTTCACCTATCCCAGCCATGTGCCCCCTTCACCCATCCCAGCACCTGTACCCCCTTAACCCACCCCAGTGCCCCCTTCACCCATCTCAGCCCCAGTGCCCCCTTCACCCATCTCAGCCCCAGTGCCACCTTTCACCCAACTCAGCCACTGTGCCCCCCTTCACCCATCCCAGCCCTGTGCCCCCTTCACCCATCCCAGTCCCAGTGCCCCCCTTCACCTATCCCAGGCCCTGTTCCCCCTTCACCCACCCCAGTGCCCCCTTAACCCATCTCAGCCCTAGTGCCCTCTTTCACCTATCCCAGCCCTGTGCCCCCTTCACCCATCCCAGCACCTGTACCCCCTTAACCCACCCTAGTGCCCCTGTCACCCATCCCAGACCCTGTGCCCCTTTCACCCATCCCAGACCCTGTGCCCCCTTTCACCCATCTCAGCCCCAGTGTCCCCTTTCACCCATCTCAGCTCCAGTGTCCTCTTCACCCATCTCAGCCCCAGTGCCCCCTTTCACCCACCCCAGTGCCCCCTTCACCCATCTCAGCCCCAGTGCCCCCTTTCACCCAGCCCCTGTGCCCCTTTCACCCATCCCAGCCCCAGAGCCCCTTCACCCATCTCGGCTCCAGTGCCCCCCTTCATGCATCCCAGTACCTGTGCCGCTTCAACCATCCCATTACATGTGCCTCTTCACCCAGCCCAGTACCTGTGCCCCTTCACCCAGCACTGTGCCCCCTTCACCCATCCCAGCACCTGTACCCCCTTAACCCACCCCAGCGCCCCCTTTCACACATCCCAGACCGTGTGCCCCCTTTCACCCATCCCAGACCGTGTGCCCCCTTTCACCCATCTCAGCTCCAGTGCCCCCTTCACCCATCCCAGCCCCTGTGCTCCTTTCACCCATCCCAGCCAAAGTGCCCCCTTTCTCCCAGCCCCTGTGCCCACTTTACCCTTCCCAGTCCATGTGCCCCTTTACACATACCAGCCCCAGTGCCCCCCCACCCAGCCCAGCACCTGTGCCCCCTTCATCCATACCAGCCCTTGTGCTCCCTTTACACATCCCAGTCCCTGTGCCCCTTTCACCCAGCCCCGTGCCCCTTTCACCCAGCCCCTGTGCCCCTTTCACCCATCCCAGCCCCAGTGCCCTTTCACCCATTTCAGTGCCCCCTTCACCCATCTCAGCTCCAGTGCCCCCCTTCATGCATCCCAGTACCTGTGCCGCTTCACCCATCCCATTACATGTGCCTCTTCACCCAGCCCAGTACATGTGCCCCTTCACCCAGCCCAGTACCTTTGCCCCTTCACCCAGCCCAGTACCTGTGCCCCTTCACCTAGTCCAGTAACTGTGCTCCCTTTACCTATCCCAGCCCCAGTACCCCTTCACCCATACCAGGCCCTGTGCCCCCCTTTTCCTATCCCAGCCCTTGTACCCCTTCACCCATCCCAGCCCCTGGGCCCCTTTACCCATCCCAGCCCCTGTGCCCCCTTCACCCATCCCAGCCCCTGTGCCCCCTTTATCCATCCCAGCCCCTGTACCCCTTTATCCATCCCAGCCCCTGTGCCCCCCTTTTCCTATCCCAGCCCCTGTGCCCCCCTTTTCCTATCCCAGCCCCTGTGCCCCCCTTTTCCTATCCGAGCCCCTGTGCCCCCTTTACCCATCCCAGCCCCTGTGCCCCCTCTACCCATCCCAGGCCCTGTGCCCCCTTCACCCATAACACTACCTGTGCACCCTTCACCCCTCCCAGTCACTATGCCCCTTTATCCATCTGAGCCCCCTTTCACAGTTCCTCTGCCCTCTTTATCCATCTGAGCCCCTATGCCCCTTCACCCACCACAGCCCCTATGCCCCTTTACCATCCCAGATCCCACTCCCCCTTCACCCACTACAGCCCTATCACTCTCATCCCTATCCTTCCCTGTACCCACCACAGCCTCTGTGCCTTCTTGTACACTCCTCAGCCTCTCTCTCGCCCTGTATCCACCTCACCCCTATGCCTTCCTGCACCCACTACAGTCCTCATCACTCTCATCCCTATCCCTCCCTGCACTCACTACAGCCCCTATCCCTCACTGCTCCCACTGCAGCCGCTATCCCCCCACCGTCCGAATGCCCCCTGCACCTATTATAGCTCATATCCCCCTTCATGCACTGCAGTCACTATCCACACACATACTGCAGCCTCTGTATCTCCCCCACACAGTAGAGCCTCTAGTATCATACAAACATACACTACAGTCCCAGTATCCCCCAGCTGCCTACTATAGCCCCTATCCCACACACACACACAACAGCCCCTATCCACACACTCTCTGCAACACAACCAGCCCTCTCCACTAACATACGACACTGTATGCACGTAAGGAACCTCACTGTATGCACGTAATCCCACAAACCGCATTCCCACAAATTTAATACAACATGCAGCCTCCCTACACAATCATCACAAGAGGCATCCTCAGCATGGCATTACTGCATACAGCCTCTTTATACACACACACACACACACATCACAAGAGGCATCCCCAGCATGGCAATACTGCATACAGCCTCCTTATACATACAAACACAATTATTACAATTACTTATATAGCACCAACATATTCTGCGCAGCGCAGTACAATAGGTAAAACAAGTCAAACAATTAATTCTAATTCAACATGTTGACATACAGGAACACAAGCAGCATCCCACACATGCAACCACACAAGCAGCCTCCAAACACATGTGTTTGGAGGCTGCTTGCATGGTTGATCATGTGGGAGATGCTGCTTGTGATGTCACCAACAAACACAGAGGAAGTGTTTAATTAAATTTGCTTTATGTCTTTATTTTAATGGGGGGGGGGGGGGCGCGTAAGGCAAGCTCTTAAGGGGCACTCCGCTCAAAAACAATGTTTTATTTAAACACTGTTTTTGGTTGGATTAACCCTTTAAAGTATATCTGGCCCTGTTTGGGGGACGCCATGACTCACACAGCCATGCTGGGTAGCGCGCACATATCTGTATGACAGCTGCACAAAGACCTTGCACCGGGAGGGGGGCCCTTGATCTCCTATTGACCGAGGGCCCTATAAGTTGTCAGTCCGCCCCTGGTGATATCATATATACTATAAAAGGTGTCACTTTGTACCCAATAAAAGGGTGACCCAAAGTAAGGTGTGTTAAAAGCATTTCACATACCATATCTAGATTGTGGGCATTACTTAAGATATCTTATAATGATTATAAACTAATCAATTTAAAGAGGAGAATTAAAGCTACTAAGGCAAAGGCTCAGAACACAGAAAAGGACCATGGGCATGCAAATGGAGAGGATTGCATCAAGAGACAGATACAGCAGATCATATATATGCCACAGACAAAATATCTCTGATCAGAGTACATTCTGTATACAATTATAAACATCTTATTGAATCATAGATCTCATAGATCTCAGAAGCTCACAATGTTAAGACTAAAGCAATCAAAAAGCATATTTAAACTAAAAAAAATACAGCTTAGCAATTATTTTAAAAATCTAAGAATTAAAAAAATAACCAAAGAGAATTAAAAAACAGAGAAAAAGACTAATAGAAAAATGGACTAAAGTAAGCCAATAAAATAATAATAAAATGTGAATTTTTAAGACAAATAATAAAAAATAAAAAAATATAAAAAAATAAATAAAAATAAAGATAAAAATTAAAAATTAAAAAAAAAGACAAAAATAATATTAAAGAAACATGGAGAGCACAATATTTTCGTCCTCTTGGTGTCACTGTGTCTAATCGATGAATCCATTGTGCCTAACACTGAAGTAGCTTCTTCGATCTGTCACCGCCTCTGGGCATCGGAGGGGCATGGTCAATGGCCATAAAACATAGCATAGGGAGTCTCTGTTGCATAAGTAAAAAGTGTTTAGCAACTGGCTTGTCGCTGCGTTGATCCCTAAACGCTGTAGTTATGGTCGACCGGTGTCCCCTTATGCGTTCTCTTAATGTGAAATCGGTCTTACCCACATATGAGAGTCCGCAGGGGCATGTGATCATGTATTTAACGTGGTCAGTGGTACAAGTAATATAGTGTGATATTTTGATTCTCTGACCACTATGGGGATGAGCAAAGGTCGTACCACTGACCATGTGACTACTGCATTTGTAGCAGCCTTTCTTGGTGATAGTCAAAACTGACACTGAAAAAATTGTGAAAAACCCACCTCTGTTTCATCAGAACTTAACCCCGGGAGAAAAAGTGGCCTTGAAGGACCTCAGTCAATATCCTAACATTGTAATTTGTGGGGCTGACAAAGGTGGAGCCACGGTGATACAATCATATGATCAATATCGGAAAGAAATATTAAGACAACTTAGTGATACTTTGGTATATGCAAAACTCACTTTTGATCAGACAGCAAAATTCCAGAAAAGAATTAAAAACCATGTTGAATTGGGGCTACAACTTGAACTAGAATAACTAGAATAACTTGATACTCATACATCTCAATATCTTACAGTAGAGCACCCTAGGCACCCGGTGCTCTACACGTTGCCGAAGATTAACAAAGATCCACTACAACCACCAGGGAGATCCATAGTTTCGGCTAAGGATGGCATAATTGAACCTGTTGCCAAATACATCGATACTTTTATTAAGGATAGCGTTATGGCTCTTCCTACATGCTTACGCGACACACAAGATTTTATGTCCAGAATTCAATGATCACCATATGTGGACTCTACATCTCTACTTGCCACAATGGATGTTCAGAGCCTGTACACCATTATACCCCATGGGGAGGGTGTACAGGCTTTGAGAGATATCCTAGCCGAATCATTAATCTATTAAGGACCGCCGATTGAGTACCTGTTGGAATTCTTGACGATTGCACTTACATGCAATTATTTAAAATTTGAAAATCAGTTCTACGGGCAATTGTCCGGAACTGCGATGGGGGCGGCGATGGCACCATCGTATGCCAACGCCTTCATGTACACCTTTGAACGCACCCATATTTTGGCAAAATGTGGGCATTACATCCAACACTATTACCGCTTTGTGGATGATCTCTTTATGATTTGGACAGGCACCACTATGGATCTGGAGCAAATGATTAAGGAGATAAATCAATCACCTATACCAGTTGTTTTGAGTCATCAAATTGATGAAATGTCAATTAAATTTTTGGATGTTACCATTTATAAGAAGGGAAACAATTTGGAATTTAATCTGTATCGTAAAACACTGATCGCAATACCCTCCTTTCCGCCTCCAGTTTTCATCCACAGCAACTTAAGAAATCATAATCAATCTCTCAATTTTTAAGAACATTGAGATACAACACAGAAACAGAAAAACTTAAAATTCAACTTGACGAGATGTGGGATAGATTTCATGTACGTGGTTATCATCCACATATTCTTAAAATAGCACAGACCAAAGCCTTGGAAATATTTAATCGAGAAAAACTGAATGACAAACTTGAGAAGGCACCAAAAGAACCAAGAATTTACCTTCCCATGACCTTTCATACAGGGACATCGAAAGTAAGACAATCCATTCAAAAACATTGGGATATATTACGATCAGACAAGTCATTACCCAATACATTTATGGATACTCCAGTTATCAGTTATAGAAGGAATAAAAACTTAAAGGACCTTCTGGTGAAAAGTGATCCGATAATTTTCTACCGTAAACCTGAGATTATCACCAAGAAAGGCTGCTATAAATGCAGTGGATGTATGACATGTAGTCACATGGTCAGTGGTACGACCTTTGCTCATCCCCATCGTGGTCAGAGATCAAAATATCACACTATATTACTTGTACCACTGACCACATGATATACATGATCACATGCCCCTGCGGACTCTCATATGTGGGTAAAACTGATTTGACATTAAGAGAACACATAAGGGGACACCGGTCGACCATAACTACAGTGTTTAGGGATCAACGCAGTGACAAGCCAGTTGCTAAACACTTTTTACTTATGCAACATAGACTCCCTATGCTATGTTTTATGGCCATTTACCATGTCCCCCCAATGCCCAGAGGAGGTGACAAATCGAAGAAGCTACTTCAGTGTGAGGCACAATGGATTCATCGATTAGACACAGTGACACCAAGAGGACTTAACGAAAATATTGTGCTCTCCATGTTTCTTTAATATTATTTTTGTCTTTTTTCTTCATTTTTTATTTTTATCTTTATTTTTATTTTTATTTATTTTTTTATATTTTTTTATTATTTTATTATTTGTCTTAAAAATTCAAATGTTATTATTATTTTATTGGCTTACTTTAGTCCATTTTTCTATTAGTCTTTTTCTCTCTTTTTAATTCTCTTTGGTTATTTTTTAATTCTTAGATTTTTTAAAATAAATGCTAAGCTGTATATTTTTTTAGTTTAAATATGCTTTTTGATTGTTTTAGTTTTAATATTGTGCGCTTCTGAGATCTATGAGATCTATGATTCAATAAGATGTTTATAATTGTATACAGAATGTACTCTGATCAGAGATATTTTGTCTGTGGCATATATATGATCTGCTGTATCTGTCTCTTGATGTAATCCTCTCCATTTGCATGCCCATGGTCCTTTTCTGTGTTCTGAGCCTTTGCCTTAGTAGCTTTAATTCTCCTCTTTAAATTGATTAGTTTGTAATCATTATAAGATATCTTAAGTAATGCCCCCAATTTAGATATGGTATGTGAAATGCTTTTGGGGTACATTGACGTTTGTGGCAGGCTTATGCAATGTATGATCATATAGTGTAACTAAACCCCCATTATTTTTTGCCTATATTAGGTGTTTTTAATAAAACTAGTCAAATCTGTCAGCATCAAAGTAGCTGTTTAGTTGATAAGTGAGTGCGCTGGATTTCTATTTTTAATGTGAAATGCTTTTAACACACCTTACTTTGGGTCACCCTTTTATTGGGTACAAAGTGACACCTTTTAGTATATATGATATCACAATCCTTTTTCACTTTTTGTTCACATTTTTTATATCTTTGCTGCTTAATGCACTTTGCACTTTCAATATTTTTATGATAACATATAGACAGTTTATGAATAGATTTTACGCATTTCACTTGCACACTCGATCCTATAGCTGCGTTTGTTTATCGGTATCCCAGCAACACTACGTCATAACACACGCATCACTTGACCGCGGGCTTTCACTTCCAGTTTCACTTCCGGGTGTGCACGAAGGGATTCAGGGGTTTCTTCACGATTGGTGAGTACATTTTCTCATTTCTTTTATATATAACTTTTATAGCTAGGTACATTGACCTTGAGAAAGACCCGAATGGGTCGAAACGTCAGCTATTTTTGAGGCTATACCTATTGGAATAAATTACCCTTTTTTTCATTCATTAAGTCCTTGGAGTGCATCTCTTTATTTTTGTTTCTATATATATATATATATATATATATATATATATATGCTTTTGTGGCACAACCATTATTTTGTCTTATTTTGTTTTGTCTTTGTTTTGTGGAGATTGGAGGAGGATCCTCTAGATCATATGTTTACTGCCCTCTCCACTTCACTTCAAACATTTAACATTTAATCAAGTTTATATTATGAGCTAAGCAGACGTCTCTCCCTTGTGTCTCCTATTTTACTCTGTAGGCTCTTAGTTTATTACCTTTTTCTGCTTAATCAAGAGGCTTGAACATGCAAAATATTTTATATTATTAAAAGCAAACCAAAACCAATAAAATGTAATTAAGTTTGTAGGATATTCCTTTACCATCGTTAAGTATTCCTTTAAAATCTCCACCAATTCTTTTAACAAGACAAACGTCAAAAAAAGACATGCAAAAGCATTTTTAACATACGAAAATCCAAAGATGCTACTTTATAATGGAGACAAAAAAAAACAGGTCGAGAGACACTGAAAAAATTTAACAGGGCAGGCGAA
This sequence comes from Pelobates fuscus, assembly GCF_036172605.1. Classification (NCBI taxonomy): domain Eukaryota; kingdom Metazoa; phylum Chordata; class Amphibia; order Anura; family Pelobatidae; genus Pelobates; species Pelobates fuscus. Next base: position 410,470,573 of record NC_086318.1, read on the forward strand.
ATCAGGAAAATGGAGATTTCACACATATCTGAAGAAAATGTGAAGGTTCAACTCTCATCATTATCAATCTTGTAGTTAGTGCTCAAGGGGTGCAGATTATTACGCGCAACTTTATCATTTTTGGCAACTATGATTTTATTTGATTTATAACCAATATGATTTCATCTCAAGTGAGCTAAAACCATATTTGTATTAATGAAACGTGAGCCAAGAATATATTGCATTAGTCTCTAATCCCAGCATAATTTTGTTCTTCAAGGTTTCAGCTAGAGAGACTCACCTTTATGACTGTACACTGATAATTTGTTGCCAGGACGAAACCTAGCTATTGTCTTATCTTAGGCTACTGGGTCTGCTAGAAAGGAAACGCATATTTCTTTTAGACACCAAAGAAATCAGACCACATAAGGCTGTTAAGTATCTAATCCAGTATCTTGTTCAATGTACCAAGCAAGACGTGAAAACTTGTAGAGATTGTTAAACTGAACAGTGAGGTATATATTGTAGAAGACTTTCATTAATCTTTATAAAAATCTGCATTTTGTTTTGCAACACTGAAAAGGAAAGTTTGAAAGTATCTAATAAAGTAAACTGATCTTTACTCTGAATCTTTCCACATTGTGTTTGCAAAATAATATGTTTCATTTATATTAAAATATTAATTATTTGTGAATATTTATATTCGTGGAAAATGGGCACTTGTTTGGATATATCAGGAATGGGAACTGCATTAAAACATAGTTAAATATTTAGATATACCTATTATGCAATGATTTTTTTTTATTATTACTTAAAAAATGGTGCTAAGAAAGTATCGGTCAATGCAAACCAGACATGGGATTGGTATTTTTTTTTAACCCCTTAAGGACACATGACATGTGTGACATGTCATGATTCCCTTTTATTCCAGTTTTTATACTTTTCAATATTAAAGAAACACTATAGTGTTAGAAATACAAAACTGTATTGCTAACACTATAGTGTCCCTCTTCCCTTTGAAACCCCTCCTGCTGGCAAATAAAGGGTAAAAACCCTTTAAACAATTACCTGATTCAACGTAGGTGATAGGAACCTAATATGCATGGGCTCAGTGCTCTCCTATGAAATTTGTCAAGACGCAGTACATTCTCATGGAATGCTTGAGGATATCCAGTGTCATTTCACAGAGTTAAACTCTGTGGAAAGTCAGGTAATGCCTCTAGTGGCTGTCATTGCAGTTTCTCTGAACATTGCACCCAGACCACATCAGTAAGGTTAAATGGTCTAGGTGCCTATAATGTCCCTTTAAGTACAGTAGACTTGGAGATTTATTTTGTTACAAACTGCGCAATTCTTCCAAATTTGACCTGATTGGGTGATCTTTTAAATTCCTAAAAGCTAGCTGCATCAAAAAGCAAACTAAATGCTCAATTGCCATGTATGTTTGGTTTGATTAGCGGCTCAGAATTACAGAATAACTTTTGCCAAAAAAAGAGATGATTGATGGCTATGGGGACCATCACTGAAATCTAGATTTTATAGCTATTATATATACATACAAATATACAGGTATATTTCAACTGTATATATATATTTGTTTTGTATAATATATATATATATTAAAATATAAAAATATCACACATGCAAATTGTCAATGTGTTTAGACTTTCCGCAAGACCTTATCTTCACTAGAATCTACTACTGGCTTCACTTTCCACATACTTTCCATATCCTTTCTATTCTTCGTATTTGTCCACCTTCTCGTGTTCATTTTTCCTGATGTTATGGGAACTTGGTATTGCCACATCCACTAGCATTGGAGTCTTCGTTAACCTGTCTGCCACCATGATGTCAGGTTGGTTGGTTGCTACTTGCTTGTCTGTCTGGATCTGAAAGTCCCACAGAATCGTAACCCTGTCATTCTCAACTATCCTTTGGTATATCTCATCTGGACTAAGTCAGGTCTAGACCATATTCTGTGCAGCAATTTGGTTGTGCCTCTCAGAGTATGCTGTCCCTGTTACATCTTGCGCTCAGCAACTATGTGCTAATTTGTCTCAGGGGCTTCTTTGCACAATCTGCACTCTGGGTGCTGTCTGGCGTGGTAGACCTGCACTTTTGAACTGGTGCTGATTGCCTGTTCCTGCATTGCTATGATTAGTGCCCCAATACTGTCTTTCAGTTCTAAAATCCACATCCACTGTCTGCTGGTGGTACACTTTACAGAGAGATTTGTCTTGCCATGGAACCTCATCCTCTTGTTCTGTATCCTTAGTTTGTAATTGTTTCATGCATTCCCTTAGCAGTTCATCTTTGGAAGCCATCTTTGTGATGTACTTGAGGATGCCCTGTGTGTCATACATGACCATGGCCTTCATACTTATCAGGCCCTGATTTTCTTTCTTCTGGCTGGAGTAAGGTTTAATCCTCCATATATAGTGAGTAGTTTCTGGACGTCCAGGGTAACCATCTCTTTTCTTGGCCAGATTATTATTCCAGCTAGGGCATATGTGTTAATTGCTTAGATCTTGTTCTTGCCTTTGAGCTTTGAGCTTTGGCTTTGGCTACAGGGCCTGTCTGACTCTCTGGAGGTACTTGGATGTTGCTATCCTCCTTGCCTTTTTCTCATGGTTGCCATGTGTTGATGAAAGCACACAACAAAGCCACCCAGGACCTAGGGAAGCTCTGACAAAAAGCTACTTAACCCAAGCGTTGGAGACCCTCTCCCACAAGTTAATTGGCTCCTGGCAACAATCCATGGACTCCCTTCGTAAGGATGTCCAAGAAATAGGCAGAAGAACGTCGCACATGGAATCGAAAATGGATGAAGTGGCGGGAGCACATAACGACCTAGCAGCACATGTGGAAAACCTAGAAGAAAAACTGCTACTCACAGAATCGAAATTAGCGGACATGGAGGATAGATCAAGGTGAAACAACCTGCGGCTGCGGGGCATTCCAGAGAAAGTACTCACGACTGAGCTGCAAGCATATGTAAGAGGCCTGCTGAGTGCTTATGATCCAGAGGTCCCGTCCGACATGCTGTTACTGGACAGGGTGCACCGAGTACCTCGCCCGCGCCACCTACCAGACTCCTCGCCTAGGGACATCCTGCTGCGCGCACATTACTACCACATTAAGGAACACATCCTACGCGCTAGCAGAAACAAACCCAGGCTGCCAGAAGATTACGCCACGGTACAGATCTTCCCTGACATATCAGCAGCTACCCTCCGCAGAAGGAAGGAATTCGCACCCATCACCTCCGCGCTCCGGAACAATGGCATGAGATACAGGTGGGGTTATCCCACGAAGATCTTGGTAACGAGAGAAGGCACCCTCAAAGCTATCCTAACCCCAGAATATGGAATCAGCAAGCTGAAGGCATGGGGCATTGACCCACAAATAGAATCCACGCATACCTAATCTCTGGGTCGGCTCCGGCTGGAATGGCAGGCAGTACCCGGCAACCGTTAACCAAGTCGCAAGCTGCATGAAGGGACACACAAGTATTGCACATATACATGTCATACTCAGGCATATTGTAATTGAAAGGGTTTACCGAGACTCTGGTCCCCAACCCACCATTGGCTCCACCTAACTGATCAAACATTTATTCCTCTCTATTGCTAGTGGGCATATACACTGTGCAAAGCAGTGTACCCCCACGTGAGGTCCCTGAAATATGTTAAGTAATTCCCATTGTCACAAAGACAGTATTTGCACCAGCAAACAGGAAGATTCAGGACGCCATGAGACCCGAAGAGACCAGGCATCAAAAACTCAAATGGACTTACGCTGATTAGTTTTGTAAGTGGGCGGCGTGGGCCCTGGCGCCTTCCCCCTGCCGTCCCCCTCCAAGGGGGGGAGGTGGGGGGAACGCGCGGGGAACCTCGCGGTCCCAAGCAGAAAAAATGCATGGTTATCGAACCTGAAATTTGACTCATATGTAATGCTGTTGTACCATACTTAGCACACAAAATTCTGCTCAACTCTGGGAAAAATAGAGGTGTCCAATTAGCCCCAGATAGGGACGGGGGGTGCCCCAAAGTCCAGGTGGTGCCTGGAGGGTGGGAGGCTCACTGACTGACGATCTCAATAACAATTACCAGGCAAATGCACCCTTTCAAATGCTGATAGAGGACCCCAATAGTCCACTACCAACACAAAGTAATCTTGCAAGTACTCATATACTGCACCCATTACCACACCCATTCATGCAACACGACCAACTCCGTAGCTTCCATGCATCGCTTTGCTCTAATGCAACCTCACAGAAAAAAAAAGTTCTGTTTACACCCAAAAAAAAAAATCAGCCCATACGCCACACCACAGGAGACGAATGTTTCCGAACCCCACGGTGCGCAAATATCGCACCAGCTCCCTAAGGCAGGGAACATGTACATATCCCTCTCTTAACCTTTCCCCTACCACACAATCCAAGTTACACCCTCCCCGGTCGAGGTATATCCGCTTACGAGACACTATACCACTAAACATTCTCCTAATAGACAAACGAATAACACAACCTGAAGATACAAACTATTAAGGCGTGCGGACTGAACACCCCGCACAAACGACGTGTCCTGATAGACACAGCTAAAAAAGAAAAAATAGATATCCTTTGTGTTCAGGAAACACATTTTACCCACGCTAAAACTCCTATCTTTGTACAACAGGAATATCCCACACACTCCACTAAATCTAGAGGCGCCTCAATACTCATACATAGATCATTATCATTCGAATTACTTCACATCAAAAAAGACCCCCAAGGTAGATACGTCATAATCCACTGCACCATAAATGACGTCAACTACACGATAACTTCAGTGAACAGTCCTAATACTAATCAAAGGAATTTTTTACACAAGGTTCTCTACAAAATCCCTAGCCCGCAACTACAAACCCTGATCCTCTGTGGGGACCTAAATCATACCCTAGACCCATATCTAGACACAACAGTCCTAGATGATACCAGGAGGCATGCTGCCCTAAAGCCCCAATGTAAAGCTATGACAAAATTACTGCTTGAATTTAATGTCTATGACTCATGGCGCACAGCACATCCAAACATTCGCGAATACACACACCACTCACGAGTCCACAAAACCAGCTCACGTATTGACCACATTTTAATAGCTGCGCGACTCTTAACATCCATGACAGATTGCACAATAGGAGATTTGACATGGTCAGACCATGCGCCCGTATCTCTAACACTACAGGACAAGTTCTGCTTTAGAGGAACCTCCCCCTGGAAACAAAATGACAACATCCTAAATGACTAGTCCGTCAAAGAAACATTAGAAAAGGAACTAAACCTGTACTTCGAAACAAACTGCACACTCCAAACCCAACCTCAAAATGTATGGTTGGCCCATAAGGCAGTAATAAGGGGACTAATAATTAGCCGAGCAACGCACCTAAAGAGGAAAGCACAACATGAATATACCACATTACTTAAAAGTCTCAGAGACCAAACAAGTGCCCAACTCATTTCCCCAACTAAAGAGGGTCAAACCCAAATCTACCACACTACCAAAGATATAAATGACTTCTTATTCCAGAAAACATCACACATACTAACGAAACTAAAAATTAATCAATACTCTTACGGCATTAAAGCAGGGAAAGTACTGGCATCCCTACTAAGGCAAATCCAAAATACAACACATGTTCACCCCCACAGGAATCAAACTTACAAATCCACAACACATAAACGACACCATGGCGGAATTTTATAATAAACTGTACAACCTAGCACAGGTTGATAAGACGCATAAACCCACGAACCAAGAAATACAAGATTTCTTAACCAATGCTTGTCTTCCCTCACTTAGCCCAACACAACAAACGACGATCCAAAGCCCGATTACCAGCGCCGAGATAGAAAAAAACATCCACAACTTACCACAGGGGAAATCACCAGGCCCAGATGGCTTTACAAACATATACTACAAATGTTTAAAATCCACATTAATCCCTCATTTAGAAAAGATGTTTAATGCCATCATAGCGATGGGCCACATGCCCTCAGAAATGATAATGGCCCACATTGCAACGCTACCCAAGCCGGGTAAACCACCCACTAAGCCCTAAAATCTAAGGCCCATCTCACTTCTGAATACTGACACGAAACTACTAGCGAAGAAATATGCAAACAGACTCTCAACCATTATCCCCTCAGTGATACACAACAACCAAGTGGGATTTGTAAAGGGGAGACAAGGCTCAGATGGCACTAGGAAACTGCTAGATCTAATGTCAAAAGCGCGGGCCTCGGGAAGACCCAGTGTGTTCCTTTCCTTAGACGCGGAAAAAGTGTTTGATAGGGTACACTGGGGATTCCTTGAGGCTACGCTGAGCAAATTCGGCCTCCCGCCAAACTTCATGTCGTTGATAAAAGCATTATACTCAACCCCATCAGCACAGGTAGCCAACAGCGGATTTACCTCCTCAAAATTCAAAATCACGAACGGATCACGCCAGGGATGCCCGCTGTCCCCCCTGTTGTACATCCTGGTCTTAGAACCACTAGCGCAGCACATCAGGGGAAACGCGAACATCAAGAGAATACAAATAGGGACCGCTGAACACAAACTCACAATGTTCGCAGATGACATTATGCTGTCTCTCGAGTCACCACACACGACACTACCACATCTACACCATGTCCTCGCCAGCTACAGCACGTGATCATACTACAAATTAAACATTTCAAAAACACAAGCGATGGGTATGCACATACCGTCGCACACTTTACATGACCTGAAAACGACGTACGAATGGCGCACTGACCACTTAACTTTTTTAGGAGTAGCCTTTACAGCCACTTCGCATGCCATGTTACTCCAAACTAGTAAACAAACTGAAGAGCCAAATTATGGGGTGGAGAGGCAAGTATGTCTCCTGGTTGGGTCTCATAGCTGCAACAAAAATGCTACTTTTGCCCAAGCTCCAATATTTATTCCGCACGCTACACATCAAACTCCCGAATACCTTCCTACGCGAAACACAGGCCTTGATCAATGCATTCATATGGAACAAAAAAAAACGAGGGTGGCAGCATCCACATTACACAGACCTTTTAAACAAGGTGGTCTTGGGATACCACACCTTGACACATACTACTCAGCATCGCTTCTTAGCCCACTTATCATGGCATTCCATCAGGTGCCAGCACCGGAGTGGCTCACAATAAAGGCTGCATACACGGAAGCACACGACATAACTACACTGGCATGGATACCACCCCTCACTAGACCCAAATATAATAATATGCTACCAACCACCAGGTTAACCCTGTCCATGTGGGACATGCACAGAATCAAATCATGGCCATCAGCACACCCATCACGAGCCATGAAACTCCAAGCTCTCACAGCCCTCATACCCCAATTCAATGCAAAAGAGTGGGCCACACACGGAGTCACATCCCTCCATCAAATAGTTGAAAATGGCAAACTAGTCCCATTCGCATACCTACAGACAAAATACCAGGTGCCAAAAACCCTAAACTTTACGTACATACAAAAAAAAGTCATGGTTTCGCAAACACCACCCCCTGGACACTCCACTCAGGCAGGACCGGCAATTTTCAACCACTGAGCAATTGTGTATACAAAGCAAATTTCCTACCAAACTTATATCTCAGTTGTACCACGCGATCATCCAAAAGCTATATACAGCAAAACCCGCTTTCATCTTAGCCTGGGAATCAGATCTCAATATACAATTGGAAGAATCCCAGTGGCTCCGCATATTCACAGCAAATATAAACCTGACATTATGCGCCACACATATAGAAACGTCCAGGAAGCTGCTGTACCGCTGGCACATAGTCCCAACCAAATTACGGAATATAAACCCTCAATCCTCAGGAAAATGTTGGAGATGCAATGACCAACCTGATACCACATACCCTATATGGTGGACGTGCCCGAAAATCACAACACTCTGGACGCAAATATCGCAGTTGATAACAGACACCACTAAGGTGATCATGCCCCCTCGACCCGACCAATACCTACTACAATTACTCCCACAAAACACAACAGAAGCTACAACATACCATATACTTATAGCGGCAATACAAACGATAAGTAGAAACTGGTTATCGAACCACACACCGACGCTGACGACATGCACCCAAATTATAGAATCTTCCCAAAAATACGAGATCATGGCTAGGAAGATGGGACCCACACAAAAATTCTGGGTAGAAGCCTGGGAGTTGTGGGATGAATATGGCAGAAACAAAATTCCAACTAACGCACGTCTGGAATGAAACACAACCATAACTGAGCCATGAGCACTAATCACCTCGACATACATCCCTTCCCACCCCTTCCCCTCTCTCCCCCCTATATTTACTACCCTCCGTTATACTATATTATATTGTGTATTAAATAAAAACGAAAAGTGTACAGAGTTCAGCACGATAAATCCCTACATGAAGTAGGATGATAAAGCATACAATATGATGTAAAACTGAAAAATAGATACGTTTGATATGTTAAAACTGCTAACATGGAACAATGTCTGTAACAACATGTAACAACACGATGATAATGAACAGTATGCATATGCTGTAACTTTGTGCAACTCCAAAATTGCAACAAAAAAAAAGTGTCAAAACTAAACAATTAAAGTGATCATGTTTGGATGAATATACTCACAATGCAAAGTATATATCAGCTGAATATTTGGATACTGTAAAGTAGTGGTGGGCTTAACAATATGGCTATATGTTGGAACTGAATCCCCATATTTGTTTGCTTTATAGGTGGTTGTGAGTAGCCTAATAAGAAGTAAAAATTTATTTTTATGTGTGCGCTGTAGCTTAATCTGTATTCTGTATGAATTTTAGACACTACAGCAGCATCATTCATATAAAATGCATGTTCCTTGTGTGCCCCCAATCCTTTTTGGTATGTTAGGACCTTCTATGTTGTGATTGGTTGGTAGCTAGAAGGTTTTGTTCCCTTATTATTAGTTATTGGTATTGTTCTGCCTTGTGATAGTCATTCATGGTGGGAGCCTGTTTCTAGTAGCTGGTTAATTTGTGCTGCTAGGTGTTCATGCAGCATTGTTAGTTTCTTTATCAAGTAGGTGTGGGTCATGTCAGGTTCTGGTGCGGACCAACTTTTCGTTGTTGGATATTTCCCACTGTGATGGTGACTGGTTCCTGTTCTGGAAGCATGTCATAGTTTGCTTTCAAATCTAGTAGTCACTGGACCTTGGTGATCAACCTTCTTGAAGATCATTGAAAAGCAAGCAGTCTTTGACCAATGCACAAGATGACAAGAGATCACTGGAAAACTGCCACCAGATTGTATGCTAGCAGCATTTATCGAGGCACTGTTCACAATCTCAACAGACACCATCACATAGACCAATATGATTACATATGTAAACAAGATAGGGTATTTTGGGATCTTGCCGATGTGCCTAAAATAAAGGACAAAAAACGTAGTGCAATATTGTCTGGAACCAATTATAAAACAAAGAATTCCATTACACTCACAAATTCCAAGAAATAAAAGCGTGTTAGATGTGCCTCCCCACGATGTAGAAGGGAGGGGTAAATGAGAATCCTCCTTCAGTAATGACCGCAGGGTGCCCCTTTGCTAGGATGATCCAATGATCCAGCCACACCAAAACAGCTCCCATAAATCGGTTTAATTGATAAATTAAATTGAAGATGAAGGATTACAAAAAATACATAAAAGCATTAAATTGAATAAAACATAAAAGTCCACACATATGTGTGTGTATATATGTATATATATCATTTTTATTATTTATAAAGTACCAACAAACCCCATAGTGCTTTACAATAGGTGGACTAACAGACATCTATTTGCAACAAGATGAGACAGTCGCACAGGAACAGAGAGTGTTTAGGGTTCTGTTTTAACAAGTTTACATATATATATATTCTATATTTTTTTAAATTATTACTGCTCTTCCTCTTTTTCCTTCTATTGGTTACATTTTCTCACTCAATCTGTGAACTCAATGAAGGAAAAAAATCTCTTATCAGTGTACTACAATACACAATATATATATATATATATTTGTGCTCGGAATTTAAATACGTAATGGATAGTAACTGTGAGCAAAGTTGGTTGTGGTGTGCCGAAACCAACGTACGAGTGGGCCTGTAAATAAAAGAGGGCCCACCAAGGAGAATGTAATTATAACAGGGTGTAGGTGGGTGGGAACAATCAGCTGAAAGGCAGAGGTGAGTAGGGGCTGGGAGTTTAAGTAGGGGACTTACTCCTCCCACAAATTCAGGCCTCCACAAGTTCAGGCCTTTTAACTTGTGCTCGGAATTTAAATACGTAATGGATAGTAACTGTGAGCAAAGTTGGTTGTGGTGTGCCGAAACCAACGTACGAGTGGGCCTGTAAATAAAAGAGGGCAAAAAGATAAATTAGAGAAATACACACTTTATTGCATTTTTTACAAAACGAAGTTGCTGAAAGCTTGGCGAAGCTCTTTCTCCGGCTGTGGAATATATGCAGTATATATGGAGGATTTCCACCGCCCCAGTCTCTTGATGATATGGACCGGTGTGTTAGTGCTAGAGGCTGCTCCTATACGGAAGGAGTGCCTAGAGAATGCAATCGGGTTGTGTCCGAGCTTAGATAACAGAATTCTGATATGAACCATCAATTTTGCTGTGGTTAACGGGTGCCCTTGTAGTGTTAAGAGCGGAGAGTCCAGTAGGTGACCGTGCAGAGTTGACCGTAGGTGGTCTAGTACTTTTACCGGACACCAGGCATTATCAGTAGGGAAGAGAGGAATTATAGTAGGGTGTAGTGACCGGTTGGTTTTAGTTGTAGGGATCGAAAGTTGGTAGTGATCCTCTATTTTAGTGAGGTGTGATATTTTAAGTCTTAGCTTCGTATCTCCTTGACAAATTACGGTGAACTCTCTAGGTCTGAGAAAACCGTAGAAAGCGAGATATAAAGCAGATTTGATCACCGTATTTGTGCCGATGTCGAATGGGGCTGTGTCAAGGAGATTGCTAAGTGACCTGAAGATAGGCCCATCTATAGGTAATCTAATGGTAGAGAGTGGAGGTGAAACCTTTGATATTCCTTTCAAAACCTTTTTGACGGGGTATGAAGACAGGAAAGGTGTGTTGTTAGGAAAAAAAGGTGAGGCTGTGGTGCTGGACCCCCGTGAGATATAGTTTAATGGTGTTGTGAGATAGTTTAAGGTGTAGGTGGAAAAAAGAGGCAAAAGCCACCATGGTTTGAATAGAGAAGTCACCTTGTAAACCGAACTCTGCTGTGAATTTATTAAATATATTAAGAGCCCTATTGTAAGTGATAGCCGTGTTTGGTGATAATGCTTGGTGAGTGAGTGCTCTAGCGTGGTTCAAGAGTGTGCTTAATCCAGGATTAGATAGTGGAACCGTGGTGTCCTGGATGGTTGTAGGTGAGCCGTTGGGAGTGCCTGAGAAAATGCCTGAAATTGAGAACGAGAAAGAGCGTCAGCGGCCGTGTTGTGAATACCCGGGATGTGAAAACAAACTAAGTGAAACTGGCCGGATGCTGCCAACCAGGTCAGCTTGCGAATCAGCCGCATGATGGTCAGGGAAGATGATCGCCCTTTGTTCACGATTTCGCAAGCTGCCGAGTTATCAGAGTAGCATTTGACTGCCTTGCCAGACCAGAGATGACCCCAGGTGTGTGCGGCCGCCACAATGGGATAAATTTCAAATAGTGCTGAGGTCTCTCTGAATCCTGGCAAGGCATCCGTATCAGTGGGCCAATAGCCCCTGAACCAGTGGTTCCCAAAAATGGCTGCAAAACTGGTATTGGCTGCTGCGTCTGTGTGGATGATGGGTGAAGAGGTGGAGAGAGGGGGAATAAACATGGAGATTCCATTCCAGTCCTTCAAAAACTTCCCCCAAGTCAGCCTTGGCGTGGGGGTCCAAAGAAACTGTGCCAGAGTCCGGAACTCTGTGCAGCAGGCAAAGGAGTCTGGATATGAAAGACCTTCCCTGCGGAATGATGCGCATCGCAAAGTTCAGGGATCCGAGAAGGGACTGAAGTTATTTTCTAGTGCAAACATCATTCCGCAGGAACAAGTCATCTCCCCTCTCAAACGTGGCAGTTTGTCGTGGGGGAGGCTAGCTCTGAGGTTAACCGAGTCCAGTTCTATCCCCAGAAAGGTCAATTTAGTTGTGGGGCCTATAGTTTTGGCTGTGGACAAAGGGACTCCAAGTGTGGAAAATAGTGCAGTAGTGCTTCTGATTGCTGTGGGTGAAGGTGACCCTGGCTCTATTAGTAAAAAGTCGTCGAGGTAGTGGATAACGGAGTGACACCTGGTGACGTTCAGAAGCAGCCAGCATAGTGACTCTGCGAAAATGTCGAACAGTTTGGGGCTGCTTCGAGAACAGAAAGTGAGTCGTGTAGAGAAGTAATATTTCCCTCGCCATTTAACACCGTGTAAGTGCCAGAGTGAGGGGTGCATGGGTAGTAATTTAAACGCGTTTGTGATGTCCGTTTTGCTAAGCCAGGGTCGATTACCAGATGATATGATGGACTGTATGGCGTCGTCGATGGTTACGTACTGAAGTGAGAATTTGTCTGCTGGAGTGAGTGCGTTTATGCTTGGAACAAAAGAGGAGTGCGGTGCCGATAAATCAATAATTAGAAGTTTTTTTTTTTTTGTTTTTTTTTTAGAATATTTGTGAATAGCAATACCAATGGGGTTAGTGCGCCAGGAGGAGAATGGTGAAGAGGTGAAGGGGCCGATCATGAAACCGTTGGTGATTTCAGAGGCAATGAGAGTGTCTATGGAGACTGGGTCTAAACGTGCTGACTGGAGATTAGGGCATTCTAGTGTACCTGGGGGAATGGCTACAATACCCGTGAGAAACCCTTTAGTGAACCCTGTGGTGAGATAATCCACCAGATGATTAAGCCTGGGATCCCTTGTCTTGAGCACCACAGAGATATCACCGTAATTGAATGCCTTGTTCTCAAGTACATCCTGTGAGGCTATGAGCAAGGACACCAGACACACATCCTTCCCGTCTAGGATATCTTTCCTGATAGAGTCAGGGACGGAGTGTGCTGGTGACTCAAATGGTGTAATGGCTGTGCCCGGTGCTGGAGGGGGGAGTATAGGAGGGCATGTTGGTATAGTAGGTACAGCCGTGAAAGCGACTGGGACTACCGTGGTAGTACCTGGGAAGGAGATGGCGCTTTCCACCTTAGATAGCCTGCTATTGAGGGTCTGTAGATTGGCCAAGATCTCTGCCAGGGTATCCTGGGTGGCCGTGCTGTTGCTTGGTGGTTGTCCTTGAGAGCTAGTCCCTGGCCTGGGCTCGGGGGCTTGGTGAGTAAGTAGCCTATAAAGTTCAGCCTTCCTAGCTGTGGCCGGAAAGGGGATTCCCCTGAGCCTAAGCTCGGCCGTAATTTTGGGAATAGTCCATGCTCTCAAGGACGTGGGGTTTGAAAGAGTGAGTGATTCGCCTGGAGACCCGGGTCTGGTAGGCGTGAATGGAGTTTCTTCTGTCAATTCTTTGGTTGGAATAGGTTCTTGGGACATTCTAAAAGGAATGATTATGTGAAAGATATATTAGAAGGGGCATAAGGTAAGTAGGCGGGGTATGTGGGGTGGTGTATATGGAAGAACTGGACTGTAATGCTAGATGCCAAAGCGAAAAACTTAACTGTTGAATGTTTGGATAGGTGAGGCCCTGCTAATGCCAAGTGGCGGTGAGAGGCTCTACCTATGATTTGGCTTATGACGTAGTTGCCACAGACGTGGTGGCGGGATGTTGGCCTCTCGGTGACAGTAGAGAGAAATCAAAACGTGTGGCCGTGACAGGTGAGGCCCTGACTAGCGCCCTGTAGTAGGGCATGCGAGGCTTGTAACTATGATTTGGGCGTGGGGCCGTACCTCCGTGTTGAGGTGGGGGGGGATGGAAGGCCTCGCTGGGACGGGTTTTCTGATAGGGTGCGCTAAGGCATTAGCCTAGACCCTGTAGCCAGTTCGATTGTATATTTAAGGATAAGGTGAGAGGACTGGAATGTTGTGTAGATACTAACCTTGACTTCTTGCGAATGGTATCTGGAACCTTCTGGTGGTAATAAGTGTGGTAAGTCTCGTCTTATGCTGTCCTTGAGGAAGAGTCCTGAGGCTTTAAGACAGATGTTGACGTATTTATGCGTATCGTGGTGGCGTATGATTTGAATTGGGAGTAGGTTGTTTGTTAGGGGCGCAACGTGAGATCCTGCATTGAGGGATCTGGAAGGTTTAAGTGTGTGACTGGGCTGAAATAGATATTTGTGAGAAGGCTGGATGAGGCCTTGGGGTGACGATTGGACGTATTTGGGTATAGACGTAAGTACCTGAAGGTATGGCTGAGTACCGGGTCAGGTTTTGGTGTTTTCCGGAGCCTGATGGCTGTATGACCGTATGTCTGAGTAGAAATAATAGTAAAGAATTAACGTACCGTGGGCGTAAGCCTGTGGAAAAGTAGTAATGAACTTGAGACTGTGATAGGTTTTATATGAGGTGTAGTAACAAACGAGTTGTGAACTATACCTTGGTTTGACATAGAAATTACGTTATGTGAAACGGTTTAACTGTGTAGAACCGGGGGAAGCCTAGAATAATACTGGAGCTAAGGGTTAACCGAAGAAAAATTCCATAGTTAACGACAGGTGTGGAGGTAAGTAATAAAACCCAATATGTAAACATTTTAGGCCTATGGCTTTATAATGCAAAGTGATAAAATACAATACCTGTTCCTGTAATAAAAGACCTTGAAATAAACAACTTTAGCGCAGAAAAAGTGAGAAACCGATGCAGTCTGTAAAGCCAAAAATATGTGACAGCGTGATTATATGGAAAATGAATAGTACAGACGTTTATGTGCCGGATATTGTGTTTATAAACAGTATTTATTAGTATATGTGACAAAATGAAGTGTTTAATAGGTAAATATGTGTTGTGGCAAGGTCAGAGAGGCTTTCTATGTTAGTAATAGATTGGAGTGCTCTCTATTCCCAGCATGATGGGGTTAATTGGTGGGAGTCACCCCTTGAATGTTATATACCAGGTGAATGTAATTAACCAGCACTAGGGTTTTAAAAGGTTAGCCTCTGAAGACATCAGAGAGTCTAACAGCTGGGAGAGAGGAGGCAGTTAAGCCTGAGACAAAGGTACTGTGTGAAACCTGCTTAAAGTGCTGTATTTCATTTTGTTTAAAACTGGGAACTAGATTAGCTGGCCAGTTGGATAGTTAGTAATACTGTTTAGTAAGTCTCCAAGTTGGAGTAGGATTTATTTTCTTTTTGTTTTATTTTGTGGGAGAGCACAACCTTGTATATATTGTGGAAAGTGACAATAAACTGCAGTACTATTTTATCCTGACTGTTGCATTTGAAGTTTGTGACGAGCCTGGCCATCTTGCCACAGTGTATAGAAACCGTACGTTTATGATAGACGTGGATATTTTAAAAAGTAGTAAAACAAATTAACTGGTTAACATAGAAAGAAAAATCACAAGGCAGATTTTTAAACAAGCTAATTATATCCCCAAACTGACAAAAAAAGGTATCAGTAGCAATATGACCGAACAGGGAATATACGTAAAGAAAAGTAGAATTCGTGAAATAGAACTTAGTGCATACTGTAGCCTATTTGAATAAGAACTAGCCGAATATGGATTTAGAGCAAGGTGTTTGTGTTTAAATCGTACGAAATAGATTGGTCCTGGGTGACCAAACGGAAATAAGAGAATGCCCGTAATAATATTACTGTGTATATAAATAATAATAGATTAGGTAGTTTCCGTCCGAATATGTAAAAGCAGTGATAAAGTGCCGAGCGTTCGTCTGTTTTGACGTGAACACTGAAATCGGTTAAAAAAGCGTGTATTTGTACGAATATGATAGAGGGAGCCTACCCCTACGTTTTTAGGCCCGAACGGCGGGAAATAGCGGGGCGCTATTTCCTACGCCTAACTTACGTGAACGTGCCGGTCTCGTGACCGGAAACCGGGTACCTTGACCGGGAACCGAGTGGAAGGCCTCAAACGGACGGAGGACTGGTCAGGACGTCTGACTGCTGGAAACAGGAAAAAATTCTGGAGGGAAGCTGGACAGGAAGTGCTGGTTGCTATGGGGACAAAACAATCAGCTGAAAGGCAGAGGTGAGTAGGGGCTGGGAGTTTAAGTAGGGGACTTACTCCTCCCACAAATTCAGGCCTCCACAAGTTCAGGCCTTTTAACATATATAATATTTATATTTTACATATATTTTGGAGTACACTTATTGGCTCATTTTGGGCCAAAATTCCTTCATTAATGAAATTCAGCCAAACCACCATACGGCCAAAATTTGGCCGTCTCGAAAATTGCTAGAAATTATTCAGCTGAATCACATTTTTGCGCCATCTACAAGTCTACTTTTCATTAAAATGAATTAACTTAACACATATTCAAAACATGGACACTTTAGCTAGCAAAACACAGGAAAACCCAACAATTTTATGAGTAGATTACTTGTCAGGGATGCCAAAATCTGTATTTTGCAGTATGCAGTATATCTTTTCTTGCTAGACTTTATATGAATTTTGTAAAAATTCAATAGAAAGTCAAATACAAATTTTGTAACTTACAACTTGTATCATAAAACAAATTAGAATGGTAAAATACCTGGCTTGTAAGTGTATATATAAGGAAACCGTGGGCAACGTTGGGAACACATATTCCTAAAATGCAATTATAATGCTAGCATATTCAGTATATGAACATAATGTATCTTAAATGCATTGCTGAAACCAGACAATTGCATTATACAAAGCATCAGAGCCCAATGTATTCCTTGAATCCTTATTCTCTCTTCCCTCTGTATCACTATCACTAGAATACACCACTGTACAATATTGCATGTAATAATAAGCAAGTAAAGGCTCACACAGTATGGAAGTCAGAGTAGGTGGTCTCTTATCCTACTATCTGTACTGGGAAGATGGCCTTGATAAAGCCTAAGTAGAAAGCTCTTATAGGTCAAAAAGGCAGGGGAAAGGAAAAGTGACCCTTTGACTGTTTTTATTTGTTTGTTATTTTTATCCATAGTCCATGATAGTTGGATCAGCATTTAGAGTTAGTTATTTATAGTTATTGATCAAAAATCATCTAACTTTTCTTTCTAGAAGAAAATAGGCTCTCCAGGCTCAATATTTTCCTGCCCTCTGGTTTTGATGAATTTTAAGTAAACTGGTCTTTTTATGATTTATAAAATACACCCAATATAATGTATTGTGAGCATGATTTTTACAATAGTTATTCTGTTATTTCTTTTTCCCTTTGATATGATTTGTTTTTTAGCAGTTCTGTAATGCTTCAAAATAAACGTTTTGTTCTGTTGGTACTACCGAGGGATAGCCATAAAGATTTTAGATTCTGATTAAATTTTACAAAACTTTAACAAAAGTTCATCATGATCTTTATCTCACTTCTGTTCCACAATTTATTCAGAATTATTTAGACTTTTTATATTGATAACATTTTAGAATTTTAAAATATTTTTTTTTCATGAAGATAAAAGGCCAAAACATTGTGGGTGGAAGAGGTTGAGGTTGCAGCCTTATCTTACTGCAACATTTAGGCACTACCAGCATATCTGTACATCAAAATAAAGAAGAAGACATTACTTTAAATAATATCTATTGATAATAGCAATTCTGTAGATTCAAAAGGAGGCAAATGGTATGACAGTTTCATTGAAGTCTATTGAATTATTCTTCCAATTTGATATTTTACATATTTTTTGATATTTTAATATTTTAATATTTTGAAAATAATAATTTTAAAAGTGTACCAAAAAAAAAGTAAATCATGTGATAAGCATATTCAACAATATCAAATTGAGGCTTTATTTGCATACTCTTATCTTTTCCTATATTGTTGCTCTTTATTGTATCTTTTAATCCTAAAATAAAACTATAAAAGAGAACTGTTTCAGAAGCTTTAGAAATTCAGAAATGAAAGAGAGACAATATTTGTGTGATATGATCCTGCAGTTAAAACTGGCAGATTGATAGGAAAAACAATTCTTGGATGATGCGTAAGTGATGTTTTTCTAGCCAATACTCTGGTCTCTGAAAAATGTGCTGTATTATTAATGAAATATACGTACATATATTTGACATTGCAACATAAATTTTGTCTGGAGCATACTTTATCATCTTCAGAGACAAGTACCTCCTAAACACTCAACAGCTTGCCATCGATGTTTGATTTATTAAAGATATTGTATTTTTTAGTGATATTTGTTGACTAGAGTGACAGCAGAGGTTAGTGGCTTAGTGACAACCATAACAGTTCACTATATATCTCATTAAAGTACAATTACTTCTCAAATGATTGACAGCTGCCTGACACTTGTTTGTTTTATACCACCACCGGTATATTGGAAGGGTCCCAAGCAACATACTGATAGCCTCAAAAGATATTATAGTAAAGGTGAATGTGAAAAAAAAGTTAAAATTGTAATGAAGAAGAAAAAAAAGGTATTATTACATGTAATAAATGTGTTAATTTTAACATGTGAGTTGCTTTTATAGGGGCATAAAATGTAGCATCCTTCACTTATAATAAATTTAACAAGCATTTGATTGCAGGGTCAGTGCAGCCTCTGTATAGATTTTGTTATGTGAAACAGCACAGTCAGCCGAACATGATTATGTATATAAAAGTTGTTGAACCTTCTTGTTACATATTTTATTGCAGCTAGATGACTTGCATTTTAAACGACAATGACACACACCAAAAAAGAGATGATATAAACAAACAAACAAAAGAAATGTCCAGTTTCAATTGACATGTGATCTGTTTTTGCTGATTTGTGTTTTTTTTTCCCAATGAAAATATAACTTGTGTTAAATCTATAGTTAGTTACTGGAAAATTCACTAATAAGAAATTATATATAGTTACCTTCTTTAAATGTTGCTTTGTATAAATTTACCTGTGGGTCCACATCCCTCAGATAAACAGTGTCTGCACCAAACGAGATGGCCATGGCTCCCTGTTATATAGAAAAGTATATATATTACATAGTTATATAGTTGCATAGCTGAAAAGTGACATGGGTCCATCAAGTCAAGTCTTTCTCACATTTGATTGTTGCTATTGATCCAAAAGAAGGCAAAAAACCCAGTCTGAAGCACTTACAGTTGTGCAACAAACTAGGAATAAAATCCTTCTTGACTCCAGAATGGCAATCAAATGTCTCCTTGGATCAAAAAGCTAACCCCACTAATTAAAATGTATATCCCTGTATAATAAGTATTTATCTAATTGCTGTTTAAACATCTGCATGGACTCTGATAAAATCACCTCTTCAGGCAGAGAATTCCACATCCTTATGTAGTTTTACCAGTGATTTATGAAGGCGCAAAATTATATTTTCATCCTGCTAATTAATGCCCCTATTTATACAAGACAATACTTTACTGGCCTTAGCAACTGCCGATTGACATTGCATATTGTTGCTTAGTTTATTGTCTATAATAATTCCCAAATTAAACTAATTAGGATGTGAGTTGCTTGTACATTCTTTACCCCAAAGTGCATAACTTTGCACTTTTCCACATTAAGTTCTACTCAGTAGGCGACATGCTAGTTCTGATGCACGCAATGCATTTAGATGATATGCAATTGGAAATCGGAAACATTTAATGTTCCTTAAGACCTTCTTCAACATTGGTGAGTCTCCCCAAGAGTCCTGTCAGATTTTTCTGGAATAATTTTATATCTGCTACAATATTAGAGTTAAGCAAGTCTTGAGGTTTTCCATGGTACCTCAGTGCATAGTTTCTGCTATGCAGATCTTGGCAATTCTTCTCCTGGGATATATAGGTATTGCTTTTGAGGGGACAGAAGACCCTTCCATCAGAGCAGCCATATTACTTTCATAATCCTGTTGGATTTAGACAACCCGTTTCAAATGTCTAGGTAATGCAGAGGCCTATCTGGCTTTTAATTTAGGGATTTACATCCCATATCTGTAGAGTTTCACTCCACCAATAAGGAAATATGATCAATATAAATAGTCTATAATCTAAGGCTTACTTGTACCATGTAGTAGCTGGTGTGGTTAACCTTTTCTCCTATATTAATACCTCGATTAGTTACCACTTATCCAATGCTACACTAAACATAGTGTATAAACATTATTTACATTACAAACAAGCAGTTCCCTTACTTAGAACACTAAACTAAATTACACCCAACCCACTTTAACTATAGTGCATTCCTAGTTACAATCTAAGGTTAGCAGCCCCCAGTGTATCAACAAATAGTTATCAACAAACAGTCATTGGGACAAGATGGAGATGTCTGATGCCAAAACAAGGTCCTACCATGAAGATGTCCATGGATCAGCAGAATAACTGTGGAATATCACAGAAAAAAAGTGTCCTCTTGGATCCTGACGAGGTTCAACCCCCCTAATTTATAATATTACAAAAATGTAATTGAGTTAAAAAACATAAAAGATTAAAAATTAACTAGCACATGACATCATAAATATATAATCTGATCAAAACACAAGTAAAATATTAAAAAAATCATTTAAAAATATTTTAAATATTTTAAAACCATTCTCACTTAATATACAGGGGATTTTCCTTGCTCACATATATTTTGCTCACATATAGTTTGCTCAAAATATATGTGAGCAAGGAAAAGATCTTAAAATAGAAGGGATTTTCCTTGCTCACATATATTTTGAGTGTGTTAACAAAGTAAGAGCAATTTTTAGAATTCACATTGTATTTCTTAATATATAATTCTTTCTTATGTTTGAAGGCAAAGTAAATAGTGTATTTATGTGCATTCACTATACCAGATTGCACAACTGTATATTTTAAAGAAGATATAACTACTTGGGTGGCAGTTTGTTTCCAAATGGAAGCTCTGTGACATTTGGAATTTGCTACCAACCCAGACCTGTGAGGTATAAAGCACTTCTAATTAATAGTATGTTGGATGTGAGTTTTAGAGCTTTAATATTTCTGGTACTCTATGGATTTATATCAGATTTAGAAAGGGTCATTTATTTGTAGTATAGATTTTTTGCTTTTTCACTTATTCTTTTCATTGGTGACTACTACTGAATTTAGTTGACAGCAATAGAGGATGCCTGATGTTTACCAGTCTTATACAGCACAACTAATCCAGCAGCCCCAACAAATGTTGCAGAGAGTATACCATAATAATTACATTAATCAATTTACAGTATGAACTGAACATTGAGAAGAGTGTTAGAGCATTCTGTAAATTGATTCTCACATGTATGTTGTTGAACAATGAATAAAACATAAAGAAAATGAAATAAATGAAGTTTAACCTCATACGTACCTAGCACTTCAATAAAACGAGATGAGAAAAAAAGTCTAGCTTGTAAAACACAGTGTTTTTGTAATTTGGCAAGATGAGAGCAGTAGCCTATCTAAAGATCTTTAACCCCTTAAGGACAGAGCTTCAGAAGCTTGCCTTTCACTTAATGACAACGGCATTTTTTGCATTTTTTGCTGTTTGCGTTCAACTGCAATTTGCATTTTACTAATTTATTGCACCGACGCATATTATATACCGTTTTTTAAAGGACAGAAAGGGCTTTAATTTGATGTAACATATATATACATAAATGCTTATTTATTATAAAAAAAACAGAAAAATGCAAAACAAAATGAAAAAATTTGATTTTTTTTTACAGTTTTTGCAATAATAATGTGTGCACAATTAGTGCAGGTTAAGGAAAGTAATTAAAAATAAATTCATTTAGTTGTTCTGATTTACAGAATATATAATGTGTCTGGGATTTTCAGTTTTTTGTGGTAGTTACAGGCAGGGCTGCCATCAGAAATTTTGGGGCCCCTGACAAAGCACAAGGTCTGGGCCCCCCTCCCTCCCGGGCCCGCCCACGCCCTACCTAGTCCGTTGACAATGATGCAGGACTGAATGTGGTGTGTATGGTGGAAGTAAATTAGAATGTGTGTAATGGATGTAGTGTTTGTGTGTATTAGATACTGTTTGTGCAGTGAATGCAGAGTGTGTGTTTGTGTAGCGGATGCAGTGTGTATAGTGAACATAGAGTGTGTTTGAGTAGTGGATGTAGTGTGTGTTTGAGTAGTGGATGTAGTGTGTGTTTGTTTAGTGGATGTAGTGTTTGTATGTACTATATGAAATGTGTTTAGTGGATGTAGGGTGTGTATTAGACGCAGTGTCTGTGTATAGTGAATGCAGAGTGTTTCAATTTATGGTGGATGTAGTGTGTGTAATGTGAATACAGGATGTTTGTGTAGTGGATGCTGTGTGTACAGTTAATGCAGAGTGTATGTTAGTGTAGTGAATGCAGAGTGTGTGTCAGTATAGTGAATGCAGAGTGTGTGTCAGTATAGTGAATGCAGAGTGTGTGCATAGTTTAGTGAATGCAGAGTGTGTGTTAGTGTGTAATAAATGCAGAGTGTGTGTTAGTGTGTAATAAATGCAGAGTGTGTGTTAGGGTGTAATAAATGCAGAGTGTGTGTTAGGGTGTAGTGAATGCAGAGTGTGTCAGTGTAATGAATGTAGTGTGGGTAAATTTGTAGTGAATGCAGAGTGTGTGTTAATGTGTAGCGGATGCAGAGTGTGTGTTAATGTGTAGCGGATGCAGAGTGTGTGTTAATGTGTAGCGGATGCAGAGTGTGTGTTAGTGTAGTGAATGCAGAGTGTTAATGTGTAGTGAATGCAGAGAGTGTGTTAGTGTGTAGCGGATGCAGAGTGTGTGTTAGTGTAGTGAATGCAGAGTGTGTGTCAGTATAGTGGATGCAGTGAGTGTGTTAGTGTGTAGTGTATGCAGAGTGCATGTTGTATTAGTGAATGCAGTGTGTGTATTGTATTAGTGTATGCAGTGTGTGTGTGTTAGTGTATGCAGTGTGTGTGTGTTGTATTCGTGTATGCAGTGTGTGCTGTGTCAGTGTTTGCAGAGTGTGTGTTGTGTCAGTGTTTGCAGAGTGTGTGTTGTGTCAGTGTTTGCAGAGTGTGTCTTGTGTCAGTGTATGCAGAGTGTGTTGTGTCAGTGTATGCAGAGTGTGTTGTGTCAGTGTATGCAGTGTGTGTTGTGTTAGTGTATGCAGAGTGTGTGTTGTGTCAGTGTATGCAGTGTGTGTGTTGTGTCAGTGTATGCAGTGTGTGTGTGCAGGGCCGTCTTTTATAACGACTGGACCCTGGGCAAGCGCTTGCTTGGGCCCCCTGGGCCCTGCCACCGTCGCCCCTCACTCCCTGGTATGCAATCACGGCATCCATCCCAATGCAGTGGCGGCATTAAATAGAATGAATTTTATTGGGACACCCAATTGCAAGATTGGACTAAAGGTAGAACCCGATCTGTCGTGCAACTCCAACAATGCTTTGACAGGTGGGGCTCTACCAATTTCCCATGCTTGCAGGGTTGTATTTAGCACTGTTTGTGTGTTTGAATGTAAGCATGTGTTTGTATGAAGTATGTTTGTGTTAATGTGTTTGTATGTGGTACTGGAGTTTGAATGCAAGTGTGCATTTATGTGTAGTGTTTGTTTTTGAATGTAGGAGTGTGCTTGTATGTAGTGTTGAAGTTTGAATGGAGGGGTGTATTTGTATATAAAGCTGCGGCTCAGATGCACAGGTACATACTCTGACACACAAGCAGATACACAGATACATACACTGACTACATACAGATAAGCAGGCACATACACTGACAGACATACTGACACACAGGTACATATATATTGACACACACAGACACATACACTGGTAGACGTACTGACAGACACACACAGGCTCATATACAGACATACTGACACACACACTGATCAACATACTGACACACATACACTGACAGAAATACTGACACCCACACACAGGCACATACACTGACCGAGATACTGACACACACACACACACACACTGACAGACACACTGACACCCATATACACTGAGAAATACTGACACACATCCAGGCACATATACTGACACACACAGACACATACAGAGACTGACACATGCATGCACATGCACTGACAGACATACTGACACACACACATAGACATACTGACACACACACAAATATTTTGACACACAGATAGACCTACTGACACACACAGATATATTGACACACAGACACACAGACATACTGACACACAGACAAACAGACATATACAGACACACAGACAGATATATTGACACACAGACAAACAGACATACTGACACACAGACATACTGACACACTTGTAAAATGTAAATTTTTAAACCCACCCTCCAGTTTCCTACCTTTTGCTGGAGGGTGGATTCCCTGGGGTCCAGTGTGGTGCCTGAGGATGATGGGAGTGAGGATCCCCCATCCTCACTCCCTCCCAGCCGGCTGCCGGAAAGCAAGGGGCCCGGTCGTGGGGGGAAAGAGCGCCCGACCGGGCCCCTGCTGATACAAGCCCTCCGGGTGGCCCTAAGTGCATGGGCCACCCGGTGGGACTCAGAGGAAGGGGGAAAATTTTTTACATAATTTTTTTTATTTATTTTAATTAAATGGTTTCTCCCCCCTCCCTGCTTACCTTGTCCAGGGAGGGGGGAGATTCCATGATCCCTGGTGGTCCGGTGGGGGGCCCCCCGGCTCCCCTTTACCGCAGAGGGGGCCCAGGCAGCACACAGCCTCTCTTCTCTCCTCTGTTCCAATAACTCTCGCGAGACCCGCGGAGCATTGCCATGGCAACCGGGTCTCGCGAGAGTTATTACAAGAGAGAAGAAGCTGTGTGCTGCCTGGGCCCCCTCTGCGGTAACAGGGAGCCGGGGGCCCGCGGCTGCACACATAGATAGCGATATTCGCTATCTATGTGTGCAGGGAGGGAAAGTGGGGCCCAGGACTGCCAGAGCAGTCCGGGCCCCCCAGGGCCGCCGGGCCCGTGACAACCGTCATGGTTGTCACCCCCTGATGGCGGCCCTGGTTACAGGTCACAAAGCACAAGGAGTAAAATAAACTTTTAATGTGGAGCGATTTTAGAATTTGGTATGTTTGTCTTGTAAGCCTAATAGCCATAAAAGAAAACAAAATTGCCACACAAAAGTATATATTTATATAAAGTAGACACCACAGGCTATTTACCTAAGGTTGTTTTGACACTTTCTACATAGCCATTTTACCGCCAACCTCTGCTAAATATTGGAGTAAAATTGTGTTTTTTGGGGGTTTTCGCACACAAACTTATAACAAAGAACTTCTCATGTGTATTTTGTAAAGTTGGTGTGTGCTATTCCTGTACAAAGTTTTATTATGTGTTCAGTTACTTCTGCTGAGTACAACGGTACCCCCATTGTATGTCTTTGGCACTATTTCGTGAAGCTACAGTGCCATATAGGAGACCTGTCCTTTTCAGTATTCACAGTAGAATTTTGAGAGACGGAATTAATGAGCCTATGCTTCCATTTGGGGTATTATAACAGTTTGACTGTTCAAAAACCCCCACAAAGGCCTACCATTTGTAAAAGTAGACACTCCAGGGTATCTCATAAGGTGCATATTGTGCCTTAACATGCCCCCATGTTTTTACCATTACATGCCAAAGTATGTGGTAAAAAATAATTTTGTGCATTTTTTACATACGGATTGCATTTTTGCTGGGCATTTTGTATATTTCATATGTGCCACTAAGTTCAAACCCCCCAAATTATGCTCAGCTAAGTCTTCTGAGTAAAAGGACACCCCCATTGTATGTCTATGGCACTATTTCGTGAAGCTACAGTGCCATACAGGAGACCTGTCCTTTTCAGTATTCACAGTAGAATTTTGAGAGACGGATTTAATGAGCCTATGCTTCCATTTGGGGTATTATAACAGTTTGACTGTTCAAAAACTCCCACAAAGGCCTACCATTTGTAAAAGTAGACACTCCAGGGTATATCATAAGGTGCATATTGTGCCTTAGCATGCCCCCATTTTTTCACCAATATATGCCAAAGTATGTGGTAAAAAATAATTTGGGTCATTTTTTTACATACGGATTGCATTTTTGCTGGGAATTTTGTATATTTCATATGTGCCACTAAGTTCACAACCTCCAAATTATGCTCAGCTAAGTCTTCTGAGTAAAAAGACATCCCCAATGAATGTCTTTGGCACTATTTTGTGAAGCTACAGTGCCATATTTGAGATATTTGAGACTGCCATATCAGTTTTTACAGAACTTTGAATTTTGACGCTGGGCCTATGTGCAATTTTCAAGCCTCTTCGCAGGTTTTAAATTCAAACTACCCCACAAAGGCCTACCATTTCTTAAAGTAGACACCCCAGGGTATTTCAAAAGGCATATTTTGAACCTTAGCGTGGGATAATTTTTCCGATAGCTTGTACCAGGTGTAGTGGTAATAAGCGTTTTTTCTGCCTTTTTCACACACAAAGTGAGTTTGCACAGTATATTTTGCAAACCTTATGTGTACTACCACTGTATAATACTTCATATGTTGCTCAGCTATGTCAGCTGAGTACAAAAATACCCCCGTATGTACCTTTGCCAGGTATATGTGGACATCGGAGGGGCACATTTGGGACACAGCCATTCCATTTTTTTTCCAAACTTTAAATTTTTACGCTGTGCCCATGTCCCATTTTAGAGTATTTTACCAGGCTATATAATCCAAATACCCCATAAAGCCATACCATTTCTTAAAGAAGACATCCCAGGGTATTTAAAAAGGCATATTTTGAACCTTAGCGTGGGATCATTTTTCCGCTAGCTTGTACCAGGTGTAGAGGTAATAAGCATTTTTTCTGACTTTTTGACACACAAAGTGAGTTTGCACAGTATATTTTGCAAACCTTGAGTGTACTACCACTGTATAATACTTCATATGTTGCTCAGCTATGTCAGCTGAGTACAAAAATACCCCCGTATGTACCTTTGCCAGGTATATGTGGACATCGGAGGGGCACATTTGGGACACAGCCATTCCATTTTTTTTCAAACTTTACATTTTTACGCTGTGCCCATGTCCCATTTTAGAGTATTTTACCAGGCTATATAATCCAAATACCCCATAAAGCCATACCATTTCTTAAAGAAGACATCCCAGGGTATTTAAAAAGGCATATTTTGAACCTTAGCGTGTGATCATTTTTCCGCTAGCTTGTACCAGGTGTAGTGGTAATGAGCGTTATTAAATGTATTTTTTAACTTTTTAAAACTTTTTTTACTTTTTAAAACTATTGTTTAAACTTTTGTTTTGCTTATTAATTTTTTTAAAGTTTCCTAAACTTTCGTAAAACTTTTTTTTACAGATTTAACATTTTTCTAAGCTTTTTTTTTTACCTTTAACCCCTAACTAGCAGTAAGCAGCACTAACAGTAAATTCCCCATTTTCCCATAACTCCCACCCACCCCAGCTAGCAAAATATTTAATTAAACAATATTTAAATTAGTTAATTAAATAAATGTAACCCCTGAGGGATAACAAAATAAATAAAAGTTAATCGTCAGGGGTTAAAAAGAATTAGATCACAGTATAATACTGTGATCTGTATTTTGATCACTGTAGGCAGTGATCGACTGGCAGAGAAGGGGTTAATTTTTATTTGGACTGGGTAAAGGGTTTATTTTTTTTAATTTTTTACTTAAACGTTATTAAAACTTTTTTTAACTTAATTTTGTAACTTTTTAAAGCTTATTTTAAAACTTTTTTTAACGTTAACCCCTAGTTAGCCTAACACTAAATCGCCCAATTCCCCACTAACTTCCACCCTCCCCAGCTAGCTAAATTTATCATTTTAAAATATTTAAATTAATTAATAAAATAAATTTAACACCTGAGGGTTAAAAAAAGAAATCAGATCATATTAAAATGTAATCCCTGCCAATTGATCACTGTAGTCAGTGATCAATTGGCAGGGAAGGGGTTAATTTTTTTAATTAAAATTGGTAAAGGGGGGTGGGATTTTAATTTTACTCTTTTTTTTACACACCAGGGGGCAGGATCAGCACTGATCCGTCTCCCTGCACTTCACACTGAACCCGGAAGTGCAGGGAGGCGGAGGTAAGTATACAGAGCACATGTGCTCGCTCTGACATGCTGTCAGAGCGGGCACATGTGCTGGGACAGCCCGATCCAGTGCTCCCGGTCTGCCTCTAATACAGAGGCAGACCGGAGCACCATTAACCCCACGATCGCCGCGATTGCGGCGATCTGGGGTTAATTTTACCGCGTGACGGACGAGGTCTGTCATCCGTCGTTAAGGGTTTCCCCTGGATGACGGACCTCGTCCGTCACCCGTCCTTAAGGGGTTAATTAGTTGATTAGGTTCTATTTATAACTCAGAAAATGCCATACCAATTTAGGTAAAGTGACAGCTGGCAAAACCATATTTGTAGTTTTTGGTTTTTGGTGGTGCCATAGACATGACTGCTAAGATGTTCATCAACCACCTCTATTTGAACCCTTATACAGGAATAATTTATGATTCCCCAAAGTAAACACATTTACATGTATATATAGTGGATTGAACACAGCTTCATTAACCTTTTAGACATGCCAGCAATTAACCTGTTAACCTTTTAGACATGCCAGCAATTAATACCCGTACTATGTTCCATGAGTCCCACACAACCAGCTTCTTACCATCAGCCTTCAACAGACTGCATCTCCCCAAGCCCAGATTGGGCAACAAAGTAAAACATTTTATTTAGACTGTCCAGGATATCTGCCACCCAAATAATTGGGGCCAGCATTGCACCCCCACAGCCAGCACCATCTCAATCCGTGACTGTAAACCCAAATTAAAGATATCAAGGCCAATGAAGTTAAGGTTAACACCTTGACATGTTCCCTGTCTATTCTTACTTTTGTGAGCCTGACCCCCACTAAGGACTGGCAATTTGCTCTATCTTTTTAGCTTTCCTAGTTTTTGCATGTTGGGACCTGTACCTATACTGACAAAGATTTATGAACAATTTAAAAGAGTTGCCTTTGAATCACATCCAATCAAAACAAATTATACTTTTAAAATTACTGAATAGCACAGAAATAAAAATATTTTTTTTCAAATTTCCATGATTAAAAAAATACACCTATTCCATTTTAGTTTTAGTTTAGAGTTTTAGAATTCATAACCGGTCATATTCTTTTGTACAGAAGAAATAAATTATTGATGTGACTAATACCATTTTGTATTCTGCTTATTTTTGCCCCTTTAACTTACATGTGAATTAAGAGTGCTCTATGTCTGAAGCACTTTTCTGGACATTCATTTATCTAGACAAATACACATTAATTTCTATTCTTTAGAATAGCTATGATTTTTTTTTATTTTATTTTCATTAGGAGTAAATAATTTTCAAAGTTCAATGTCACATGTTAGTTTGGCAATCTTTCAAGGACAATAGGACAAAGGGACGTTATTGCAATGCATTTTCACCTTGACAACAATGTATAACAACCTGACTCAACACAACGGCTTAACCCCTTAAGGACACATGACATGTGTGACATGTCATGATTCCCTTTTATTCCAGAAGTTTGGTCCTTAAGGGGTTAAAGGTATTTCCAACAGACTTTGTTTATTGGTGAATTTAAAATAAAATAAATACAATACACTTAAAAGTGGAAAATATAAGGTATCCTAAAAAAATAACTCACTTGTTTGAATTAATTATATATATATTTTTTGTATTTCAACTTTTAGAATTTTCATCTCAAAATCCACAAAATACACTCTTGAAATAAATGTGTACGTCAAATGACTGTCTGTGCAATTCTCCTCACTGACTCTTGTTATAATGTGTCCAAAATATCATTGTACATGTGTGTCAGTGTGTGTATACCGTGAGTGTGCCAATGTGTGTTTCTGCCATACACAACAGTGGTGGATATTCTGGCTCCATTTTTCTTGCCACTGTCGCATCAGAGAAAAATACCAACTTTGTAGTTCAGGCATCAACCAGACAGCTTCAATTACCAGCTGTGTCGGTAAAATACTGTCCAGGTGGCAAATCAAATTAACCCGTAATATTTCTGGGGAGTTGAAAAGCTTTAGACAGTGTGCATTGTTTTTTAATTAGCGATATTTCACACAGGGTCTGTTACTATACAAACAAAAATGCAATTTTCTCACATATCTTAGGTGTGACAAATAACTAAATAAATACAAATGGTTAGATAGCCTGCTTATAGGTATTTGTAAGAACCTTGAAATCATTACTAGTAATTCAGCTTGCTAAAAATGGCAAACAAATGTAAAAATAACCTCATGCCATAATGTACATATACAGTAAGTACAGTAATATCATATATTTGTAAATAAAGGCATTTAAAGCTGCAAAAACAATCGTTATCAATCTGTGGACTGCTAATGTAATGCTAACAGTAAAATAGTAGAGTCCATTAATGGAACAATGTAGCGTTACATATGTGTATTCCTAATGCTACAATCCTTATGCCCCTTTACAAAAAGGTCTACCAATTTGTCAAACCCACCCCCGAAATAAATGAAAATCCCATGACTTACCTTTTCTCCAGTCTCCCTGGTCACATCAGCGGCCTGCTCCGTAAGTCAAGTCATCCTGGAGGCGTGTCTCCAGGATGACAGTCCAATCCAATGCTCCTCCTAGCGGAGCATTGGGGATCTAAGGTGCATGTGGTTTGATGTGCCTATGCTTCTCCCATAGAGAAGCATTCAATACAATGATTCTCTTTGGCAGACCGTAATGGCATAGTGCATGCACATATGACGTCACAGTATGTTACAGTATGAGAGCCAGGTAGTAAGATTTTCAGTTCTCATATCGAGAGAGCTTGGAGGTGTGGCTTAAAGCCACACTTTCAAGGCCTTCAAATTAGTGAAACTAATAGTTTGGGGAGATATGAGAGAGGGATCGGGGAGGGAGGACTGCAGACACTATATCAACTTCAGTAACTCAGCCCCCTAACTGTTGGACTCTGTAAGTGACCTAACATTTCCATATTTTATATAGTGTGTGAGGTACACTTTTTTGGGGGGGGTGTTCTTCTAGTGTATTATATAGTAAGCATATCTCTTTTTTGGACCTAACATTTCCGGCAAACTTGCAGGCACTAAATTAGTGACAAGTGACTTCTGGCGAGAAATTAATTCCTCTACAAGGTAATCATAATTTTAGTATAAATGAGTGTGAGTGAGGCTTTGCAGAATATATTTTATTCTGAAAAATACACCCCAAAGTAATAAGGTTTCTACGAGTGAAATGGTTAAGAATTTATGCTAAAGTTCTTTATTTTAATTTGACATTTATTTGGTCATCATTTACAGAACTGTTACAGTAATAAAATGTGCTGAGGATTATATTATATATCCCATTTATTGCAATGTTTCAGACAGTTAAATTAAATGCAGATCATGTATACACTGGGGTTAATGTGCTTAGCATGGATGGGCCATGATTTTTATCTGTAAAATAATATCAACATGAACAAATTTTATCGCTTCATGTGATATTTCCCACTTTCTTATACTATGATTCTAATAAGGAAAATATAACATAAAATGCATCACCTCACATGCCAGTAGACAGAGCTTTTCAATATGAAAGCCCATTTGCAAACGCTATGTATTCTATTAAATCTGCATCATGACTCAACCTTGTCTGTTCCAGCTAGTGCACAGGGCTTAGGTGTGCAGGTTAGTGACGGAGAGAGGATTTTATTGGTGTCAGAGATTTGGAGAGTTGAATTGTATAAAATATTACGCATAATAAACATAATCACATTGTGGATAAACACATTCATAAAGCGATGTCTACACAGCACTTTTTTTCTACATTTAACAGTTTTTTTGACAGTGTGATTGGAAACATGTAAGTTAGTAATTGTATGTTTGATTGTTTTCAAATGAGAGCGTTTGAAAGTGACTAAGTGTGATGATGAGGGTAAATGAAAGGAAAAGAGAATGGAGGAACGGAGAGGAGCAGGAAGGGCAGGAGAGTGCAGGTATGAGATTAAATGGAGATGGAGAAGAAAGCTGGCAAATCAGTCAGTACTACTAGGGAAATGCAGAGGACTATTTATTATTATTATTATTATTATTATTATTATTATTATTATTATGACATTTATATAGCGCCATCAAATTCTGCAGCGCTTTACAGTGGGTGGATGAACAGACATGGAGTTGTAACCAGACAAGTTGGACACACAGGAACAGAGGGGTTGAGGGCCCTGCTCAATGAGCGTACATGCTAGAGGGAGTGGGGTAAAATGACACAAAAAGGTAAGGATAGTATTAGACTAATGACAGTTGCAAGAGAGGAATCAGTCAGGAGCTATTAACAGTTTAATTGATACGCTTTTATGAAGAAGTGGGTTTTTAACGATTTTTTTGAAGGAGTGGAGATTGGGTGAGCATCTAACGGAGGAGGGAAGAAATAGTGGATGGTGGACTGCAAGCTAAAGGTCAAGGTCAAAATGCTAGACATGTCAGTGGATCACCTTACAGTGTCAGCTACAATTAGTAGGAGAACTTTCTGCAGGACATCATCAGTGTGCTAGAGTAACTGGTATACCTGGTGGATTTGGGACCCTGGCATTACAGAAACCTGAAAAGTAATAACCTTAAATTAAAAACTCATTACTAAATACAAGGCACAAATAGATCATAAGTGAAAGTCTAATTCACGTGCAAGGCCTATGAGTAATACTGGTAATTATGTTTTTTTTTTATAAGAACAGATGTTGTATTGAAAATACGTGTCTTTTTTTACTTATAATTATACATTTGTTTTAGAATAGTGGTTTCGTTTTAATAGTCATCTATCTTTTTTTAAGGTCCATACATCCACTATAATGTAACAGTTAAAGCAAAGTGTTGATTGCAATGAATTTATAGTTATTAATGGTTTATAGTTATTAATGGTTTCTCTTGTGACTTCCTAACAAAACAAGTAAGGTGTTAGCAGAAGAACAGTCCAAGAGACTTATCTAGCTTGGAATGCATACAGGGGGTAATTGTGGCAGAGCTCCTTGTACCCTGGGTGGGTACCTCCATCAAGCTTACTTCCTAGCAGCCACAGAGGAAAACCTGGAACGCTTATGCCCCAGTTGCCGCAGCTTGACTGGGGTCTTTCTGGAGCTTTTCCACTGTGGATCAGTACACAATGATATATAGCTGTATAGCAGTCTCATCCAAACACCAGACAAGACTTAGTGAAGGGTGCAGTAGAACTGACTTTATTGAACACAACACAGGTATTTATAGGCACATTCCCCACAGGAGGTCATCCTTTAAAACAATGTAAGTCCCTGGCTAGAGTCTTTGTGTCCAGGACATAAATAGTTTAAGTCATCATTATTTAATTATGTGCTGGTCACCAAGACGTGTTGCACAATAACAGTTCCACAATCAAACAATAGCCCAATTGTCTTCCATTCTGTTCTACATTAGTGTAAATGCATTACTGTGTTTACAAGACAGGGTAGGGATGGACAATAATAAGGGCTGAGGACCACATGGGAGATTTAAGGGCATGGCAGAACAGCCAGTTTGAGCTAGGCTGGAACTGTCTCTGGAACAATGGACATGTCAGGATCGGGACAGGGATCCAACACGCAGAATACAAACAGGAGCTAGGTACGTATACCGGACCTTAGAATGGCCGGACTAACGTAAGGAGAAAGCAAAGAATGGTCAGAGACAAGCCGAGGTCGAGGGAACGAGAGAACAGGTAAGCGAGAGACGAGCCGAGGTCAAAGGACACGAGAGATAAGCAGGAACGAAAGTACAAGCCGAGTCAGAACCAAAGAGACAATAGTAATAAGAGCACTGAGTGACCAGACAAGCTAGAACCACGACAGGGCAATGAACCATTACACACATCCCTATTTTATACCTAGCTCTTAGATTGATGACTCTGCCCCTGCCGAGCCCTGATTCGTTGTTCGTAACTAGATTGACAGGTCGGGACGTGATTGCCGTCATGACGTCGGCTCCTGAGCGCCGCGTCATAAAAGGAAGCGGGGCTATCGCGGCCGGCGTGTAAACGGTTATGAGAGCTGTGAGGATTGGGTGAATCAGTCCCCCTGAGAGGACGGCCGTTAGAAAGTCTATCCTCCTCCGAGGTAGAGACTTCAGGTACCCTGACAGTACCCCCCCTCTCAGAAACGCCCACCGGGCGGAAGGAACCGGGGCGAGATGGAAAACGAGCATGAAATGCCCTGAGGAGACGAGGGGCATGCACATCTTCCCGGACCACCCAAGACCTTTCCTCAGGACCATACCCTTTCCAGTCAACAAGATATTGCGCCCTCCCCCGAGAAACCCGAGAATCGAGAATGGAGTTGACTTCATACCCCTCCTGACCCTCAACCTGGACAGAACGAGGGGAGGACACAGCGGAGGAAAATCTGTTACAAACCAAAGGTTTCAATAAGGAAACATGAAAGGAATTCGGGATGCGCAGGGCAGGCGGAAGAGCCAGACGATACGCAACCGGGTTAATACGAGACAGAACCCTGTAAGGACCTATGTAACGAGGAGCAAATTTCATGGAGG
This sequence comes from Pelobates fuscus, assembly GCF_036172605.1. Classification (NCBI taxonomy): domain Eukaryota; kingdom Metazoa; phylum Chordata; class Amphibia; order Anura; family Pelobatidae; genus Pelobates; species Pelobates fuscus. The sequence goes on from NC_086318.1 coordinate 410,505,122, forward strand.
GAACCTTCAAGCGGATGTTTCTGGAACTCAGCCATACCCTATCACCCGGGGAAAAAAACGGAGCCACCTGTCTGCATTTGTCAGCGTGTCGTTTGGACACCGTGGAATTATGAAGAAGGATACGTCGAGTCTGATCCCACAACTTCCTCAGATTGGCAACATGAACATCAACCGACGGTATCCCTTGGGAAGGGGAAACCGACGGAAGAACGGAAGGATGAAAACCATAATTCATGAAGAAGGGGCTAGAACGAGTAGAATCGCAAACGAGATTGTTGTGCGCAAACTCCGCCCAAGGAATCAGACCAACCCAATCGTCCTGGTGTTCAGAAACAAAACAACGCAAAAATTGTTCAACCTTTTGGTTGGTGCGTTCGGCAGCTCCGTTGGACTGGGGATGATAGGCAGAAGAAAAATTCAATTTGATGCCCAATTGAGAACAGAAGGACCTCCAAAACCGGGAAACAAATTGGGACCCTCTATCAGAAACAATTTCAGAAGGAATGCCATGTAAACGAAAAATCTCCCTCGCGAAAATCTCAGCCAATTCGGGAGAAGAAGGCAATTTAGGCAGGGGTACAAAATGAGCCATTTTAGTAAACCTGTCAATCACCATGAGGATAACAGTATGCTTTTTAGAAACAGGCAAATCGACAATGAAGTCCATAGCCAAACAAGACCATGGTTTCTCGGGAATTTCTAGGGGGTGCAAAAGCCCACATGGAAGCGTATGAGGTTGTTTAGTCCTCATACAGACCTCACATGCCCCGACGAAGTCCTTAACATCCTTACGTAACGAAGGCCACCAGAAATCTTTAGAAATCAGAGAACACGACTTGCGTATGCCAGGGTGTCTGGCAAATTTACTGTTATGAAAACACTGCAACAGTTCCAGTTGGAGTTCAGGAGGAACGAAGTACCGATCCTCAGGAACAAGTCTGGGAGCCAGATGCTGTACTTTCTTGATCTCAGCAAGCAACGGGGAGTGAATCTTGATGCTTGTGTTGGCAACAATATTACACTTGGGAACTACAGAAGAAAAAACCATATCAGACATAGTAGAAGGTTCATGTTGGCGGGACAATGCATCAGCCTTAGAGTTCTTAGAACCTGGTCTATAAGTGAGCACGTAGTTGAAATGAGTAAGGAACAAAGACCAACGAGCCTGCCTGGCGGACAAGCGCTTAGCTTCCCCTATATAGGACAAATTCTTGTGATCCGTCAAAATAGTAACCGGGTGTAAAGTCCCTTCCAACAAATGTCTCCATTCCTTTAAAGCCATAATGACCGCTAATAGTTCCCTGTCACCAATATCATATCTGCTTTCAGGCCCAGACAATTTCTTGGAAAAAAAACCACATGGGTGCAGCGGTTTATTCAAACCTAGCCTTTGGGACAAGATAGCGCCTATACCCGTCTCTGAGGCGTCTACCTCGAGTAAAAAAGGCAAGGAGGTGTCAGGATGAACTAATATTGGTGCTGAGGCAAACTGTTCCTTGAGTGTACTGAAAGCAACAAGCGCCTCAGAAGACCAGGTCTTGGTATCAGCACCCTGTCTAGTCATGTTGGTAATAGGAGCAATAATAGAAGAGTACCCCTTAATGAAGCGCCTATAATAATTGGAGAATCCGATAAACCTCTGAATGGCCTTGAGTCCCTTGGGCAATGGCCAATCCAAAATTGATTGGAGTTTAACCGGGTCCATCCTAAACCCGTCTCCAGAAATAACGTAACCAAGAAAGTTTATCTGAGATCGGTCAAAGCTACACTTCTCCAATTTGCAGTACAAACCATGTTGTAGAAGCTTACGCAATACCCTTCTGACTTGTTTGTGGTGAGTCTCAGGCTCTCTAGAGTGTATTAGTATATCATCCAAATAGACTATAACACATTCATGTTGAAATTCCCTAAGAACCTCATTAATTATGTCCTGGAATACAGCAGGAGCATTGCAAAGGCCGAAGGGCATTACCGTATACTCATAGTGACCATAGTGGGTATTGAAAGCCGTCTTCCATTCGTCACCCTGCTGGATTCTCACTAAGTTATAAGCTCCCCTCAGATCTAACTTAGTAAAAATCTTGGAGCCTTTCAGGCGATCAAATAGCTCAGTAATCAAGGGAATAGGATAAGCAGTTCTGATCGTTATCTTATTCAAGCCCCAATAATCAATGCAAAGCCGTAGAGTGCCGTCTTTCTTATCTACAAAAAAGAAACCGGCCCCGGCTGGAGAAGAGGATCTCCTAATAAATCCCTTGTCTAGGTTCTACCGTATGTATTCCTCTAAGACTAAGTTCTCCTTAGTGGATAGAGGATATACAGTACCCCTCGGAGGCATAGTACCAGGCAGGAGTCTAATCTTACAGTCAAAGGACCTGTGTGGGGGTAAAGTATCAGCCCTCTTTTTATCAAAGACTGCCTTTAAATCCAGGTACTGAGATGGTATCCGTAAATCTGTGGGCTGGTTAGAGTTACTTGGTGTGTCAACTACGCAAACCGGTGAGATTTTCTGTAAACAACCTTTCTGGCAACCCTGACCCCAGGAGACTATCTCACCTTGTTCCCAATCAATAATAGGGTTATGCTTCTTAAGCCAGGGGTACCCCAAGACTATTGGAACTGAAGGAGATGAGATAAGCATGAGAGATATACCCTCCTCGTGTAAAATACCAATGGTTAACTTAACTGGTATAGTCTCACGAGAAATAACAGGGTCTGATAATGGTCTACCATCTATGGCCTCAACGGCCAAGGGTGTATCCCTTAGCTGAGATGGGATAGAGTGGTTTGTGACAAAGGCTTGGTCAATAAAGCTTTCAGCTGCTCCGGAATCTATTAATGCCAGAGCATTAAGTACTCCCTTTTCCCAAGTTAAAGAAACAGGTAACAGAAGCCTATGATCCTTGTAATCATATGTAGAGGACAAAATAGAAACACCCAAGGCCTGTCCTCTTGAGAAACTTAGGTGCGAGCGTTTCCCGGACGGTTAGGGCAATTTAGGCGTAGGTGACCTCTTACTCCACAATACATACACAGACCTTCCCTTCTCCTGTATTGTCTTTCACTTTCTGAGAGACGAGTGTTACCTATTTGCATAGGTTCTGGGAGAGCTAGTCTTAAGGAAGGTCTAGGAGTTCTATCTCTAGTGTTCTGCCTCTGTCTCATGCGTTCATCTATTCGAGAAATAAATGAAATTAATTCTTCCAAATTGTCAGGAAGATCTCTTGTGGCAACCTCGTCTAAGATCTCATCTGATAATCCGTTCAGAAATACGTCCATATAGGCTTGTTCATTCCACTTGACCTCTGCCGCCAAGGATCTGAACTCTAACGCATAATCCACAAGGGTTAGGCTATGCTGTCTAAGACGTAATAGTAGTCTAGCTGCACTGGCCTTTCTTCCTGGAGGGTCAAAAGTCCTCCTAAAAGTAGTGACAAATGCATTATAATTATAGACTACTGGATTATCATTTTCCCACAGAGGGTTAGCCCATCTAAGAGCTTTGTCAATGAGTAACGAGATTATGAATCCAACCTTCGCGCTGTCTGTAGGGTAGGCGCGGGGTTGTAATTCAAAATTAATCCCTATCTGGTTTAGGAAACCTCGACAGGTATCCGGAGAACCGCCATAGCGTAACGGGGAAGTAACACGGGAAGAGGCTCCCACTGTGGCTACCTCTAAGCCTGTATTAACAAGAGAGATGGGTGGTGTACGCATCTCCTCTGATTGATTACTAGGATGGGATAGTAACTCTTGCAGCGCCAGAGCCATCTGGTCCATTCTATGGTCCATGGCTTCAAATCTCGAGTCAGGAGAACCAATCTGAGCGTTTGTACCTGCAGGATCCATTGGCCCTGTCGTAATGTCAGGATCGGGACAGGGATCCAACACGCAGAATACAAACAGGAGCTAGGTACGTATATCGGACCTTAGAATGGCCGGACTAACGTAAGGAGAAAGCAAAGAATGGTCAGAGACAAGTCGAGGTCGAGGGAACGAGAGAACAGGTAAGCGAGAGACGAGCCGAGGTCAAAGGACATGAGAGATAAGCAGGAACGAAAGTACAAGCCGAGTCAGAACCAAAGAGACAATAGTAATAAGAGCACTGAGTGACCAGACAAGCTAGAACCACGACAGGGCAATGAACCATTACACACATCCCTATTTTATACCTAGCTCTTAGATTGATGACTCTGCCCCTGCCGAGCCCTGATTCGTTGTTCGGAACTAGATTGACAGGTCGGAACGTGATTGCCGTCATGACGTCGGCTCCTGAGCACAGCGTCATAAAAGGAAGCGGGGCTATCGCGGCCGGCGTGTAAACGGTTATGAGAGCTGTGAGGATTGGGTGAATCAGTCCCCCTGACAGGACGGACGTTAGAAAGTCTAACCTCCTCCGAGGTAGAGACTTCAGGTACCCTGACAGGACAACACCCTTGTGGGAAGACAAAAAGGAAAGTGAAAGTGGGGAGAAAATAACACACCCTGTACCTATAATGGGCACAGTTTGACTAACACATAAGAGCAATCTGGGAACCTACATAAAGTGTTCATCTTCAGCACCCAGCAATGGTGACTAACATCACAGAAATATATAACTTCTACAGCAACAGCATTTCTAAAGAATTCCGAGAGACACGTTTTCAATTCTCTGTATGATTTTTGTGTTATCAAGAGTATTTCTTAATTAAGGGTTACTTTATACACTTATTGGGGTTACATTAACAGTTAGTGCAAACTGCAAACATGCACATTAATTTAATAACTGTATTGAATATTTTGTTATAAGTATAGTCATAGCCAGGTTAAACAAAAGGCATCTCCGTGTACCTGGCTCGCAGAGCATGATACTTTTAGCTATCTGCATTTGCATTAAGCAAGAGATGCATACAGGATAAATTTAATGCATTATTTATTTTTCTTTTGCATAGAAAAAGTTTTATAATAAAATATTAAAAAGTCTTGAAAGTATTATTTAAATTACAGCATGCAGTAGTGGTTATGGTGCCAGCAGTTTCCTGGCACCATTCCACTATAAGAAATTCAACCATTTTATTATGTTCCACCAAGACAACCTTCACTGCAGGAGAAGCTGAAAGTCTCTATAGATAAATCACAATCAATAAAGGGCCCCACATGATCTAACCTGGCCTGCTTTTTTCATGAAGCTAACAAAACTGGAAGCCAGGGCCCAAAAGCTGGGAGGGCCTATCGGGAGTCCTTCACACTTAATGGTTACTTGATGGGCATCTCTAAGCAGAGGTTTGATCGAGCATTGCAGCCATTTAACAGCATGTCTGGGCCAATGCCAGATGGGGCTGGAAGGAAGTCATTTAGAGTCACTTCCTCCCAGTTATCAGTGAGAACCATGCAGGAGGACTGGAAAGATGCAGAGAGAATGAGAAGAGAGAAGGAACAGAGAGGAAGGAGCATACTCCTATACACCCATCAGCTTCAGCCAGCAGTACCAATAAACCCTAGGAAAGGCACCCTCCTACACCCAAATGTGTGTGTGTATGTGTGTGTGTATATATCCTTACATCCCAGCACTATGCACAAATACACTCATGCATTCCAATGCGAACACTGCACACAAATGCACATCTGCATTCACACGACCAACACTACACAGAAATGTACACTTGCTTTAAAAGCCCAACACTACATACAAACACACCTCTGCGTTCAAATGGCAACAGTACATACAAATACTCTCCCACATTCAAACACAAAGACTCCATACAAAATAAATGCTTACATTCAAATGCACAAACACTGCTCACAAATATAACTCTGCAAGGATGGGTATTGGCATGACAGTTGAAGGTCTACCTCTTGTCCACCCTAATACTAGGGGGACTTCCCCAAAATGTCTTGTATCACAGCCCTCTCTATATTAGGTCTGCTACTGACTTCTTAGCACTACCAGACTAGAATAGTTATAGTTCTTGGAGAGTTTCTTTAGTATCCATGCTAATAAACGTGGCATTTTGTTTTCCCATACAAAACATGTTTAGACCTGGTCTTCATCAGGCATAGGCGCTTGTAAAAATCTAGAAAAAACATTTTCATTTACTAGTTATGTGTATTATTTGTCTCTCTACAGAAAATAGGTAAGTGTTCTTTAACAAGCAGTATTTTTGTCTGCATTTCAAAATTTTCTTTATCTGTTATAAAAGAATAGGAAAAGAGACAAGATGTTATTGGAACATCTGTTTTTTACTCATTAAACTGCTTAAAATAAGGCCCTATTTTGGGACCTTTCCATATTATTTGACAGCTAACTAGATAGTTCATTTCAGATGTTGCTTTATTGCGTTGCTGTTCGGTGTATTCTAAATGAATTTATTGAAATGTCAATTTCTTTATTTAATTAGCAAAACTGAATATAATTTGCATTGATTTTGTGGCCAATTTGCATTGCACCGTCAATAAATTAATTAATTAATTTTCAAGATGCAGTATTTGTAGTCTTTAAAATTCCACTGAATATTACTATGGTCTTTCCACTCAAGGTAGAAGTTTATTGAACTCAATACAAATAGTCTATAATCTGCATAAGGGGTGTCAATTTCAGGCCAAAGTAATTATTTGCAATTCCCCTTTGTACGCTCAAAAAAAAAAAAATATTTTCTAGTGAAAAAACACTACTGATCTTGGCCCTTTGTAGAATATTGTGAACATTTGAAGATGTATGCTTGTACTAACTGTGAATTCTAATAAGCATGTTTAGTGTATCTTTTGGGTATTCTTAATTATTAGGTTTTTGTTTCATCAGTTGATCTCTGGGTAAACGGCATCCGCCACATTTAGTAATTGGCTAAAATGTTGGAAAAACAAAAAGAGTGGTAAATGTTAAATTTGATAATGTTCTGGGTTCCTCTTTAGTGAGAAATGTTCTTAGTTGTTATTAATATAATTCATCTTTTATAACATAAATCATGAGACAAAAGTTGGAGTCATGTTTTATTCTTGTTGCCAGTCTGAAAGAGGCAACAAACATGAAATTCCATTGTGGATAAACAATGCCTCAGTTCATACTGTAATTTTTCAGGTTGATTTATTCCAGATAACAGATTCTGAGAATGTTGAAGGGGTGGAGCACAAGAAAATTATGATGTGTAACACTTTTCATGCCCTTTCGAGGAGTCTTTAAGGAAGTGCTGTTGGCTTCTTAATTAGTCTAGTTACATAGTTTTGTAACTAAAATGAAAAAACAAAAAGGAAAATTACTCAGTTGACCTTTTTTCTTGCCACTGTGTTTTATGAAAACTTTTCTTTATAATAAATTATTTTTCCTAGGGCATCTGTACTCTTAATCACCATCAATTTGAGTAGGTAACAGAAATTGCCTTCACACTTTCAGAAACCAGAGTTCATTCACTTCAAGAAATCACTGACTTAGAATGTCCACATTATCTAGGACACAACTTTCCAAGAGCCATGTTCATTCGACCAGCGGTCCACATTAAACACACAATCTACTGTAATAATTTATTTATTTCCCATTAATCTGCTTATCCCACTCTGATTACTTACTACTATGCAACATGAATAATTACATATATTAAAGGCAGGATTTCTTTGAACATATGAAGTGAACCTGGTCTTATCGATATTAACTAGAACTGTATCACCATAGGTCAGCTGATTGTACCACACTCATTCCACTGTGCCAATAAAGTAAGAAGAGCCAGACAAAGGCCTCCGTGTTGCACTTCTTGTTCCAATAAAGCTGCTTCTTGATAGATCTGGAGTGCCTGGACCACATTTACTCTTTAACTAATGTAAGAAACTGGATCTTCAAGAATTTTGAGGGTACCCAAGACAGTTAAGACTCACTGTGTTACGGCTGTAGTATTGATGCCTTCACTAGTTGACTTTTTCTCCACTTCATTGTATGTCATTTTATTACTCCCTAATCATTTTGGTATTTAAATATACTTACCATAAGTTTCAAAGTAGCTGATCTGTAATCTATGACCTACTACTTGGTTATGTTAATATTAATATATTCCTGAAAATCCAAGAGAGTACCTTCATGAGAGATCGAAATGTTGCCTTGGTGTGCTCAAATGTTTTGTATTTTCTGGTTTATTTGGGGTAGTGCTGGCCACGGGTCGGCTTACATTCTCTGTGTGACTCTTCTTTTATTGTTAAAACTTATATGATCAGCACTTGGGAATTCCTAGCACCTTTCAGCTTATTATATAAATATACCTGACATGATATCCTGTAATGTGATATAGAGTCTGACACCCTACATATGGAGCCACCCACTGTTCCTAATTTGAATTATGTTCCCAGTTTTTTGGCATCTCATATATGATCTTGTATTGCAATCAACAAAGCACTTTTTAGCTCTGACATACTGCAGATATATGGGACAAGGAAAGTAGGCCTTTCTTACAATATGTCAAGAGTGTTGGATGCACAAAGTGCTATTGTCAGAGCATGACAATATTTTTTTGTCTAAATTATGAAATCTAATTTATATGTTACCAAATTTTTTATTCATGGAATACTCCAATTTATTTTTCCTCTTTGACACCACCACTTTTTTATATTGACATATTAATAAAACATTAGATTTAAGATTTGCCAATTTGAGGTTTTTAGATTATGGCAAGTGAATTCCAGTTTTCCACTACATATAGCTAGTGAATAAGATTCAAAGTGTCAAAAAATATATAATTTTTCTTTTTTTTTTCAATAAGGACTTTTTAACTAGGATCATCAAACACTTTCAAAATGTATACATTCTAACAGCTTTATTAGAAAATCATTTTGCAGATAAGGGTTTAACTAGATGCATTAGTAATTGAGTTATTATTATTATTAATATTATTATTATGTTATTATTTATATAGCGCCAACAAATTCCGCAGCGCTTTACAATGGGTGGACGAACAGACATGTAGTTGTAACCAGACACGTTGGACACACAGGAACAGAGGGGTTGAGGACCCTGCTCAATGAGCGTACATGCTAGAGGGAGTGGGGTAAAGTGACACAAAAGGTAAGGATAGTATTAGACTAATGACAGTTGCAAGAGAGGAATCAGTCGGAAGCTATTAACAGTTTAATTGATATGTTTTTTATGAAGAAGTGGGTTTTTAATGATTTTTTTGAAGGAGTGGAGACTGGGTGAGTTGTTCTTCACAAAACTACAACAATATAAAAAAAAGTAGGCTTGCTAAATAGCACACATAAAAAGGGCATTTTCTCCCCCACTCTCTGATAATGAAATTCACCCTTTGACATAATGCATATACATGAATAATTGAATACACTCTAGATACATAAGAGCCCACATGTGCAATGTTCCTTGTGTGTTTATTTAAATTATATCAAGGTCATTTGTTGATGGTAGACTCTAAATCTTAATGTCAAGTGTGTATTAGGCTTTTAATAGGTAATAATAGAAAGAACAATTTAGTGTATTAAGAAACATTTTATTAACAAAACAATAAATTCCACTTGCTTAGCATTTCTGATAATGGATAACTTGGCCTTGCAACAAAATAAAATAATTGTAAATATCTATCACACAATAACAATAAAGGGGCTTTGGACATCTTGATTTTTTTTTTATTTCCTTTTGGGGAATGATGCATATCACAAGTTTGCATTTTATTGGAAAGGCAACACATTACAGGACTGGATATAAGCCACCTCCTCCAGACTGATTCCAGCATAATACTGGACAACTTAAATGTTCTAGGTCGTAGCATATTGATGGCTAAACTTGGTACCCCAGATTATTGTGTTTTAAACTTCTCTGAATGCTGTCTGGGCATCACGGTAAATGTAGCTCACGAACATCTCGTATGCCAAGTTTAGCTATCACTTTCAGAATGTTTAATTATTTAATGAATGGGGCTTCCAACTCAGTGCAACTTAACGAGTTGCAGGCCTCCTTTGGCAATGACAGGCTTTACATGATATGGTTTTGAGATGCGTAATGCAAAATTACATACATACTGTGATACAATATTCTCAACTAAATGTAAAACATTTGTAACAAAATTTAAGGTAAACATGTTAATACAAACAGTTTGTAATTAAAATATTTCAAAAAATTAGCTCTTAGTAAATTCATAAGTGTGTATGTTTGTGTATAGTGTTGGCAAATCATTTGTTCACATAGAAAATATCAAACAAAAAATTGACATTTTCAATAATAAAATAAAATACTCCATGTTTCATAAATCCGTTTTGTTACCTTCTATATCACAGCTGACGTAATAGTTTGGCAAGGCTAGTTTAGGGCATGGTATATACACAATATCTCACATCGGTTGAGAACCAGTAACATTGAACTTTCTTTTGTCTAAATCATCAATTAACTGTCTTTCCCTGAGTACAGTTGACTTTCACTGGGGTCTATTTGGGGATTTTAAAGCAGGGGCCAGTAAGTGGTAGTTTTGCTACTGTTTGCCACTACTTCAACCACAGTAGCTCTAAAGCAAAAAAGATAAAAACTAACAAAAACATTTACCCCTGTTCTTTTCATAGGCAGATTTAGAACAGTAACTACTGAAATATTTGTTTTTTTTTATTTGTGTGCTAGATACGACTTTCCTAAATTAGTCAAATAGGTCTTACAAATGCCATTATAAAGTACAAAATGTGTTTGACAACCCTAAGTAATAGAATTTTTGTCAACTGCATTGTGTTTTGAAAGCTCAAGTGAACATGCCTGGAATTCAAAGATTATTTATCAGTAACTGACTGAATAAAACAAGGTCTCTTGCTTTGTTGCCCTGCTGTTTAAATTAATTTTAAATTCTTCCTTCCTGTCTATAATGTGTGAACATTTCTATTCCTCCCAGGAGGCCTTCGAGTAAGTAGACTGAGTTCTCTTGAAGTACCCACTTGCAGACTAATGTATTCTCTTTGCGTTTCCTTATGAGTGATATGTTACTCTGTGGTCTTTTGCCATGAGCCTAATCAAACAATATACAAAGGAGATAGCTACGTAATTAGAATGTAGAATAATGTCTCTTATAACCCTGAAAACTTTTAATTGACAATATATGCAACTGCTAATTTTTCTTTCATATCACTATACTGTAAAATACTTTATCTTGTGATATTGCATACTTCTTTTTTTTTTTTAACAAAAATATTTAAGCATGCTTTTTAAGTCGAAGAATAAACTCTTTATTTTTTTTTTAGATAGATAGGGAAAAATAATATTGGCAATAAAATAAAATAAATGTAACATGTAATTTAATGGCTGCCTTTTTTAAAAGAAAATGGAGATACAATACGTATTGTTTTGTTTGTTTTGTCTATTGGGTCATTCGTCGTATCAATGTGACAATATATATCCATATCTTGATTATTAGCAATGAATAGTCAGTTAGTAACTTCCTATTAAACGTAAGAATAACTATAATATGATTATTTCTGAAATAAAGCAACTAAACTGATTAAAAAATACTAATTTAAGCTACTTAACTAGTTTAATGAAATTTTGAGTGCCTTTATGATTAACTTGGATTTATTCATTTATCTGGGTTAGGTACAAGAGACTGAAAACATTTTCACACCTGCTTGACCCAGCACACTGTAACTTGAACGCAGTGGAATGTAGGCTATTGTGCTGTATAATATTAACATTTTATTTACATTCATACTCATCTCCTGCTGCATACTCACTATAATTAAAAGAAAAAGAAAAAAAAGGTTTGGACTTGATAATGGATGCAAATAACTGAAACAGTCTGTTGCATCAGACATCAGAAAACGTTCTATACCTAGCAACACTTAGAACATTTATTTACCAAAAATGGCTGAAGAGCAGATATATTTTGCATTGTCTATACAACAGGCTATAAAACATCACTTATCACAGTCCAGAAAGCACATATAGATGTGTTTTATATAAACATATGTAATAACATATTAAGCGTGCATGAAAATTTCCCAATGATTGCATCTATCCCTCTTGTTTTAGTTTGAAAAAATGCCTTAAATTTCGTAATTCTGAAAAGAAGGCATCCATAATGTATTCCTCATGACCAGAAAGGGGCTTTGTGAAAGTTTTTTTTTTTTTTTTATATAGAAGTCTTCTGCAAAAGCCAGCACTCTAGAACGAATACATTTCAACCATGGATTCATTGCACAAAGTCCGCAAGCCGCTGATGTTTGTAAGTTTAGTCAAGTCTTCGCTGGCATTAAAACTAACTTACTTTTGGAGAAAGCACTAGCACTTTGGCTATATCCAAAATCATAGGTAGCATCTTTAATATCGTGCCTATATCCTCTAGTGCTTCTAGAACGTTGTTTCTTATTGTCTTTCTGAAACATTCCAGCGACATATAATGACAGGCAGAGTAGATGAAAACACTGTGGATAATTGGGAATCTTGTTTGGCTCCTGTTTCTGGGAAACAAAACCATGATATGCTTGACTTTTTTTTTTATATTTTTTTTATTTATATATTTTTTAAAAACAGTCTTTCCTTTCTGATTGCATTCCCTGTCTTCTTTTTTTTCAATGTGCTTCATAAAAAGTAAAGTAAATAAGTTTGTTAATTTTATGTCTCAGTTAAAATGAAGACTATTTCTATACACGTGTTCGTTAAGCGGCTGGAATCAGACATAGTATTCTTTGTCCTTGTTTTTCTTGTTTTTGTTAGAACTTTTAGTGCTACTAGGCTGTTTCTCCTTGATTACAGCCCCGTTGGACTGTGCTGAGTTACTGATGTAATTTCGACTCTCATCCACATGATAGGAACCTTCATCCCTGTTTCTGTACTTGTACATAGCATAAAGAAGGATGAGGATGCACAGGGCTGCTGCCGCAACAATCCCTACAACCATTCCAGTGGTGCTACTGGACTCCCGTATGACCTCCGTAGAAACCGGAGTTTCCCTTCCTCCCGCTCTTGTAGGGTTTGCTGAAAAACAGAAGGAAAGAAAAATGGTTACTATTGAGTATAATAATTTGATTACCAATTTAGCACTTAATAACCCTAGCATTGTTCTTATAATATAAAATAGCCATGTGTATTTCCACTAAGCATGCTCAGTAGATCCAGCTGCAGAGGCCAGTTTATTTCTCAGCAAAGTCTTTCTGAGCTCAATGCAATTAGTCCCAATAAGTTAACAACTAGATGTACTTGAAAACTAGCAAAAACTAAATGTACTCTTCTGGCTTCAATACTTTCATGCCATTAAGATAAGTATTATTAATCAGACACATATAATTAAATATATCATTTAGGATAAAACAACAGACAAACTTTGAAGAACACTTTATAGATTAACTGAAAAATATAATTGACAATGAAAAAAATTCATAGAGAATTAACTCAATAATCTTGAATACTATAGTCTAAAATTAAATTAAATTGGTTTAGGGCAAAGTAGTTATTTGATGTATACCAAGTAAGGCATTCAAAAATTAACTAGAAATAATTTAGGCTTCATTTCCTATTAAAACGATGCATTGTACAGTCAAGAGTAGATGTTTTAAAAATTGAGTCAGTATCGTTCCTTATAAACATCTGCTAAATTCCAATGTTCGTTTCTCTGTGTTTTAAAGTACATGCATATATGTCTAAATTAATTATCACTCAGTTGATTTCATTATTCTTAATTTTCCTGGTCAATATAATAAAAAAATCTAAAAAACAAAACTATATATATATATATATATATATAATTAAACACTACAATACGCCATTTACATTAATGCTTCTGGGCACATCATAGACCACACTGAGCTGAAATAAGTATTCTATTTATCATTATGGCAGATACAGCTGCTTTGCAACCCAGAGATAGATTTAACTTTGGACAATATACGTATATGCCCAGAGGCACCTCCAAAAGAGTTGTTAAGAACCATATAAATATTAATATGAACATTTTCCAATGAATTTATTCCAGTTTGCTCATTCTTGTAGTGTAATATTGCTACCTTATATCTATTCACATAAAATGATATTAGTTAAGCACAACCTCTGTAACAGTCTATGTCTAGGATGTTTGTGTCAACACAGGTTATTCTACAACTGCAATGACCTAACAATACTTTGTTCCTCTCCGTTACTTAAGGAAGACACACAGACACACTCTCGTTTTAATGTAGTACAGCAGTGAAATCATGCATGGCTCAAACTAGGATCTGTAGATCTAGAAATAGATATTATCTAATTATATATATTAATGCAGATGATCATTGGACATTTGCTTTCAACTATAAAGATTAATCTTCTCTATATTTCTTCAAATGCTCCATTTAGAATGGCAGATAGATCTAATGTATGGACATATATTACATTTTGAAGGATTAATACATAAGTGTGGTCTAGATACCCGATCAATTGATAAAGATGACAATTGTTAATGTAAGAAATATCTGAAAACGAACATCCTACATTTTATCAGCCCATAAAGTAGACCAAAGTCTCTATGGAAACTTTTTGAAATCTGGATTTATATAATTTACCATTTTTTTTCTTTCAAAATCATCACTCAAAAAAAATAAAAAAGCAGGAAAAATCAAAAGTATATTTTATTATTGAACCAACGTTGTCTTCTCGCACTTTACAATTTTAATATGTTCCGGTTATGATTAACAGCAACAAAAGGTTAATAAAGACCCTGCTTGGAGAAGCGTACAATCTGTGTGATATGAGTATAAGAAAAAGTTAATAAAAAGTAATTTTTTTATTTAAGTTTCAATTTACAATAACTCTGCAACAACCACAATTTGGAATCGACAACGTGAAATACTTAAGATGCGATTTTTAGAATGACGGGGCAGTGAATTTTTGGATTCCTTAATTTGCGAGTACGACACCCATAGTTCTTTTACTAAATATGCTATATACAGATGGGGAGGGTATAAATAATGCTCAGTTTTCCATTTTTAACTAAGGACACTAAATAACACCCCAGTAATAGTTCAGCTGTAAATAGTTTTTTTTTTTACATAGGAAGAATAACTCGAGTGAATATGTGTCAACTTTACATTTTCGCACTAACAATTACTATAAAAAAAATAAACCTATTTTGCGTTTCATGAACAAACATCCCTTTGGCAGGAGATGTCAATTAGCTTTCACTTTGTCACATCACAGCTTGATTGGAAGAAAGAAAAGTTCTATTAACAATAGTGCTTTAAAACGAGAACAAGGAAGTGTATTTAAATGCTAGGTAAATCAATTTTTCACCTGCTCGAATGTCTCTCATACTAAGTACATTTCCACAATTATCTCACTTAACTATTCAGTCTTCCTATGGAAACAGTGATTTGATTGATGCTACCTACAGCCTTCTCAAAATAAAAACCTTGAACTGGCCTGAATAATGGTGTAAACTTGTTTTTGCTCTTTTAGTAGAATTAAATGCCTAATTATGAGCTCAACTGAGCTAGATTTTCACACTATGAGACATCCTGCTTGGAATTATAAAGGGAAACATTGTGATAAGCAAAAGATTTCGTAGCATGTAGGTTGAATATTTGTATAATATAATATAAAACTGATGTTTAAAACATACACCCTTCATTAAAATGTTAGATAGATATCAAAATGTCCTTTCTGCTGTGGGGGAGTAAAGCTAGTCTATTATTTCATGGGTTCCCACCATAAATACTGCATAAATAGAGATATAGCTACCATTATAAATTGAGATGTTCTCTATGATTTAGAAACAAATACCTTAAAAAGATCAGTCCCAATGCTGTATTACTGCCAATAATACGCATCCATAAAGCTGAAGATCATTAGTTACTATTAATGTCTATATCCATTCTACCCATCTATTTTCCTTATAATGTATTAAAAGGAGAGAGAGAAGGGCAAACTCTCGCCTTAAATATCTATCTGTATGTGTAATAAAAAGGGTAATTTTATATGAACTCAGTTTTATTCTTTCAGGGTGTAAAAATCACATAATTTATTTTAATCTTCGTATAATTAAGTCTGAATAACTGGGTAATTCTAAATGCACACCCATGGCACACCTGCCAATAGTAATGGATTCAATTGGACTGTTCTAATCTATAATTCTTGAATCACCATCTAACATTTATTAACAGTGCAGTGCGAGTGTACTTATAGAAGCACTTGTACTTTGGTAACTAAAATCAGCACATTCACATTCTAGAGAGCTCCAACAGTGCTTTCAGTAGGGTAGTCTTACATGGCTGCC